>NC_092816.1:104723199-105029136 GCF_023375885.2 Dermacentor andersoni | reverse complement strand
TCAAACATATGCGTTCGTGGTCAAGTGGTATGAAGTTTGCCGTAATGTCGGAGCGACGATAGCTTTTCACGTTACCCTAAGGCACGTTATTCACCGCATTCTGAATGTGGGCGCGGCGAAAATGCGGCGGTGCGCTAAACTTGAATTTCTAATACGCGAACCTTGTCGCGCATACGAAAACAACGCTAACTGGGGTCGCCGTTGCGCCTGCACAGCTTGCAAGCTAGATCGCGTATTTCAGAGTACTCGACGTTCGCCTAAATAACAAGGATGTACTACTAACTGTTTTAATTGATGACTGCTATTCATTGTGCACGCATGCAAGTCATAAGCGCCATAATATTTGTTGCCAAAATTGCAGAAATACATTTGCATTTTACATATTCTAATAATAGACTTCGTTTTTTCGGTATAATATGCCAAACATCAATAAACTTCTCCCCACGGAAACTGTATAAAGTGTACCTGTATGCAAGTAATCACCAGTCACTGTAAGCAGGTCTTTTTGTAGAGTAACATTGCAGTATACGTTATTAGAAGCTGCTTTGCAAGAAACACATCTTGCGTGGGAGCAGTCACTAACAATGGTCAGCCATGGGCTCACTCGAACACAGCCTGCATGAAATCCATCATTAAAAACAGCCAACCACAACTATGCTCGAATGCAAGAGCAGTTGCTGCCACCTATAAGTGCAGTCCTCGCTGGCTTTTGTTAATGACAATCTCAATGCAGGCTGCAATAGAGAAACGCTGTGGCTCATTGTTGTTATTGATGGCTCCCATGCAGCCTGCATTACAGCAACAGAGCACATCTTGTATGGAAGCTGTCACTACCAACGGTCAACCACGGGCTCACTCGAACACAGCCTGCGTGACAGCCATCATTAAGAACAGCCAGCCACAACAATGCTCGAATGCAAGAGCAGTTGCTGCCGCATATAAGTGGAGTCTTGGCTGGCTTTTGTTAATGACAGTCTCAATTCAGGTTGTGATTGAGAGAGGCTGTGGCTCGTTATTCTTAGTGATGGTTCCCACGTAGCCTGCACTACAGCAACACAGCTCATCTTGAATGGGAGCTGTCACTAACAACTGTCAGCCATAGGCTTGCTCGAACACAGCCTACGTGAAAGCCATCATTAGGAACAGCCAGCCACAACTATGCTCGAATGCAAGAGCAGTTGCTTCCGCCTATAAGTGCAGTCTTCGCTGGCTTTTGTTAATGACAATCTCACTGCAGGCTGCAATAGAGAGAGGCTGTGGCTCGTTGTTGTTGCTATTGATGGCTCCCATGCAGCCTGCGTTACAGCAACAAAACACATCCTGCATGGAAGCTGTCGCTACCAACGGTCAACCACGGGCTCACTCGAACACAGCCTGCGTGACAGCCATCATTAAGAACAGCCAGGCACAACTATGCTCGAATGCAAGAGCAGTTGCTTCCGCCTATAAGTGCAGTCTTCGCTGGCTTTTGTTAATGACAATCTCACTGCAGGCTGCAATAGAGAGAGGCTGTGGCTCGTTGTTGTTGCTATTGATGGCTCCCATGCAGCCTGCGTTACAGCAACAAAACACATCCTGCATGGAAGCTGTCGCTACCAACGGTCAACCACGGGCTCACTCGAACACAGCCTGCGTGACAGCCATCATTAAGAACAGCCAGGCACAACTATGCTCGAATGCAAGAGCAGTTGCTGCCGCCTATAAGTGCAGTCTTCGCTGGCTTTTGTTAGCGACAGTATCAGTTCAGGTTGCGATTGAGAGAGGCTGTGGCTCGTTGTTGTGAGTGATGGCTCCCATGCAGCCTGTATTACAGCAACACAGCACATCTTGAATGGGAGCTGTCACTAACAACGGTCAGCCATAGGCTCGCTCGAACACAGCCTCCGTGAAAGCCATCATTAAGAACAGCCAGCCACAACTATGCTCGAATGCAAGCGCAGTTGCTGCCACCTATAAGTGCAGTCTTCGCTGGCTTTTGGTAATGACAATCTCAATGCAGGCTACAATAGAGAGAGGCTGTCGCTCGTTGTTGTTGTTATTGATGGCTCCAATGCAGCCTGCGTTACAGCAACAGAGCACATCCTGCATTGAAGCTGTCGCTACCAACGGTCAACCACAGCCTCACTCGAACACAGCCTGCGTGACAGCCATCATTAAGAACAGCCAGCCACAACTATGCTCGAATGCAAGAGCAGTTGCTGCCACCTATAAGTGCAGTCTTCGCTGGCTTTTGTTAATGACAATCTCACTGCAGGCTGCAATAGAGAGAGGCTGTGGCTCGTTGTTGTTGTTATTGATGGCTCCCATGCAGCCTGCGTTACAGCAACAGAGCACATCCTGCATGGAAGCTGTCGCTACCAACGGTCAACCACAGCCTCACTTGAACACAGCCTGCGTGACAGCCATCATTAAGAACAGCCAGCCACAACTATGCTCGAATGCAAGAGCATTTGCTACCACCTATAAGTGCAGTCTTCGCTGGCTTTTGTTAATGACAATCTCACTGCAGGCTGCAATAGAGAGAGGCTGTGGCTCGTTGTTGTTGTTATTGATGGCTCCCATGCAGCCTGCGTTACAGCAACAGAGCACATCCTGCATTGAAGCTGTCGCTACCAACGGTCAACCACTGCCTCACTCGAACACAGCCTGCGTGACAGCCATCATTAAGAACAGCCAGCCACAACTATGCTCGAATGCAAGAGCAGTTGCTGCCACCTATAAGTGCAGTCTTCGCTGGCTTTTGTTAATGACAATCTCACTGCAGGCTGCAATAGAGAGAGGCTGTGGCTCGTTGTTGTTGTTATTGATGGCTCCCATGCAGCCTGCGTTACAGCAACAGAGCACATCCTGCATGGAAGCTGTCGCTACCAACGGTCAACCACGGGCTCACTCGAACACAGCCTGCGTGACAGCCATCATTAAGAACAGCCAGCCACAACTATGCTCGAATGCGAGAGCAGTTGCTGCCGCCTATAAGTGCAGTCTTCGCTGGCTTTTGTTAGCGACAGTATCAATTCAGGTTGCGATTGAGAGAGGCTGTGGCTCGTTGTTGTGAGTGATGGCTCCCATGCAGCCTGCATTACAGCAACACAGCACATCTTGAATGGGAGCTGTCACTAACAACTGTCAGCCATCATCATCATCATCAGCCTAGTTACGCCCACTGCAGGGCAAAGGCCTCTCCCATACTTCTCCAACTACCCCGGTCATGTACTAATTGTGGCCATGTTGTCCCTGCAAACGTCTTAATGTCATCTGCCCACCTAACTTTCTGCCGTCCCCTGCTACGCTTCCCTTCTCTTGGAATCCAGTCCGTAGCTCTTAGTGACCATCGGTTATCTTCCCTCCTCATTACATGTCCGGCCCATGCCCATTTCTTTTTCTTGATTTCAACTAAGATGTCGTTTACCCGCGTTTGTTGCCTCACCCAATCTGCTCTTTTCTTATCCCTTAACGTTACACCCATCATTCTTCTTTCCATAGCTCGTTGCGTCGTTCTCAATTTCAGCAGAACCCTTTTCGTAAGCCTCCAGGTTTCTGCCCCATATGTGACTACTGGTAACACACAGCTGTTGTACACTTTCCTTTTGAGGGATAGTGGCAACCTACTGTTCATGATTTGAGAATGCCTGCCAAACGCACCCCAACCCATTCTTATTCTTCTGGTTATTTCAGTCTCATGATCCGGATCCGTGGTCACTACCTGCCCTAAGTAGATGTATTCCCTTACCACTTCCAGTGTTTCGCTGCCTATCGTAAACTGCTGTTCTCTTCCGAGACTGTTAAACAGTACTTTAGTTTTCTGCAGATTAATTTTCAGACCCACCCTTCTGCTTTGCCTCTCCAGGTCAGTGAGCATGCATTGCAATTGGTCTCCTGAGTTACTAAGCAAGGCAATATCATCAGCGAATCGCAAGTTGCTAAGGTATTCTCCATCAACTTTTATCCCCAATTCTTCCCACTCCAGGCCTCTGAATACCTCCTGTAAACATGCTGTGAATAGCATTGGAGATATCGTATCTCCTTGTCTGACGCCTTTCTTTATAGGGATTTTGTTGCTTTCTTTGTGGAGGACTACGGTGGCTGTGGAGCCGCTATAGATATCTTCCAGTATTTTTACATATGGCTCATCTACACCCTGATTCCGTAATGCCTCCATGACTGCTGAGGTTTCAACTGAATCAAACGCTTTCTCGTAATCAATGAAAGTTATATATAAGGGTTGGTTATATTCTGCACATTTCTCTATCACTTGATTGATAGTGTGAATATGGTCTATTGTTGAGTAGCCTTTACGGAATCCTGCCTGGTCCTTTGGTTGACAGAAGTCTAAGGTGTTCCTGATTCTATTTGCGATTACCTTAGTAAATACTTTGTAGGCAACGGACAGTAAGCTGATCGGTCTATAATTTTTCAAGTCTTTGGCGTCCCCTTTCTTATGGATTAGGATTATGTTAGCGTTCTTCCAAGATTCCTGTCAGCCATAGGCTCGCTCAAACACAGCCTCCGTGAAAGCCATCATTAAGAACAGCCAGCCACAACTATGCTCGAATGCAAGAGCAGTTGCTGCCACCTATAAGTGCAGTCTTCGCTGGCTTTTGTTAATGACAATCTCACTGCAGGCTGCAATAGAGAGAGGCTGTGGCTCGTTGTTGTTGTTATTGATGGCTCCCATGCAGCCTGCGTTACAGCAACAGAGCACATCCTGCATGGAAGCTGTCACTACCAACGGTCAACCACGGGCTCACTCGAACACAGCCTGCGTGACAGCCATCATTAAGAAAAGCCAGCCACAACTATGCTCGAATGCAAGAGCAGTTGCTTCCACCTATAAGTGCAGTCTTGGCTGGCTTTTGTTAATGACAGTCTCAATTCAGGTTGTGATAGAGAGAGGCTGTGGCTCGTTGTTGTTAGTGATGGCTCCCATGCAGCCTGTATTACAGCAACACAGCACTTCTTGAATGGGAGCAGCCACTAACAACGGTCAGCCACAGGCTCACTCAAACACAGCCTGTGTAAAAGCCATAATTAAGAAAAGCCAGCCACAACTATGCTCGAATGCAAAAGTGCAGTCTTGGCTGGCTTTTGTTAATGGCAGTCTCAATTCAGGTTGTGATAGAGAGAGGCTGTAGCTCATTGTTGTTAGTGATGGCTCCCATGCAGCCTGTATTACAGCAACACAGCACATTTTGCATACAGGATCTGTTCTGAAAGTAGTAGGACTGGCTTTTTCCTTGGCGAACGGGCGGACGTGAGGCGGTCTGCGCGCGCAGGATCGGTGAAGGGGGATATTGGGCACGCTGGGAAAAATCGGCAGTCGGCTCTCGGCCGTTGCAGACCTTTGTCGAAACGCCTCGTTACGGATCGAGAATCATGGAGCCTTTACTTGATCAGCGATACGCGATCAAGTTTTTTGTAAAGCTTGGTAAAATGGGCGAAGGGACTCACAACATAATTAAGGAGGCCTGTGGTGATGCTGCCATTGCTAGATCAGGCGTTTTTCAGTGGCACAAGCTGTTCTGAGAAGGTAGGGAAAGAATGGAAGACGACGACCGCTCCGGACGCACTTCGACCAGCAAGACGAATGAAAATGTGTCGCGAGTGAAAAATTTACTGAACAGTGATCGTAGGATGAGTATCACAATGATTGCTGATGACTTGAGCGTTCCTCAAACCCAAGATTATGAGATCGTGACAGTGAGGCAAGTGTACACGAAGTTCATGCCGCGATCGTGTTGTCAGAGGAGCAAAAGGCAACTGGAGAGCGATCTGCCAGGATCTTTTTCACCATGTGAATGACGACCCCGACTTTTTGGACAATGTAGTGACTGGTGATGTGACCTCGGTGTTTGATTACGCCCCGAAGAGCAAGTGGCAGAGCTCAGAATGGCACACCCCTTCTTCCCCACACCCCAAGAAAGCATGCATGAGCAAATCCAAGCTAAAGTCCATGCTCATTTGCCTTTTTGATCGACATGCATGCAGTCATCCACAAAGAGTTAGTACCACCCCGGACCAACAGTTAATGCAGTTTTTTTACGTGGAAGTCCTCAAAAGACTGTGAAAAAGCATTGTTCGTGCCCGCCCAGCCATCGCCAACAATTGGCGGCTGACAACGCGCCAAGACACACAGCGTTCCGCGTAGTGGAGTATCTTGCCCAGCACACGGTGGCAACGCTGCCTCAGCGGCCCTACATCCTCTACTTGGCCCCGCCAGGCTTTTCTTCTATTCCCGAGGATAATATCGACGCTCAAGGTGAAGCATCACGAATCGATAGTGGCGGTTTAACAGGCTGTGGCGACGAAGCTAAACAGCATTCCAGTCCAGGCGTTCCTCAAGGCGTACGAAAACAGGAAACCTCGTTGGCAGCAGTGTGTAGATGCGGAAGCGTGTTACTTTTAAAAATTCTAATCGTTTGTACTATTCTCATGAATAAACAAAAAAAACTGAGTCCTACTACTTTCACAACAGACCCCGTAGGAGCTGTCACTAACAACGGTCAGCCACGGGCTCACTCGCACACAGCTTGCGTGAAAGCCATCATTAAGAACAGCCAGCCACAACTATGCTCGAATGCAAGAGCAGTTGCTTCCGCCTATGAGTGCAGTCTTGGCTGGCTTTTGTTAATGACAGTCTCAATTCAGGTTGTGATAGAAAGAGGCTGTGGCTTGTTGTTGTGAGTGATGGCTCCCATGCAGCCTGCATTACAGCAACACAGCACTTCTTGAATGGGAGCAGCCACTAACATCGGTCAGCCACGGGCTCACTCAAACACAGCCTGCGTAAAAGCCATCATTAAGAACAGCCAGCCACAACTATGCTCGAATGCAAGAGCAGTTGCTTCCGCCTATGAGTGCATTCTTGGCTGGCTTTTGTTAATGACAGTCTCAATTCAGGTTGTGATAGAAAGAGGCTGTGGCTCGTTGTGAGTGATGGCTCCCATGCAGCCTGCATTACAGCAACACAGCACTTCTTGAATGGGAGCAGCCACTAACAACGGTCAGCCACGGGCTCATTCAAACACAGCCTGCGTAAAAGCCATCATTAAGAACAGCCAGCCGCAACTATGCTCGAATGCAAGAGCAGTTGCTTCTGCCTATAAGTGCAGTCTTGGCTGGCTTTTGTTAATGACAGTCTCAATTCAGGTTGTGATAGAGAGAGGCTGTGGCTCGTTGTTGTTAGTGATGGCTCCCATGCAGCCTGCATTGCAGCAACACAGCACTTCTTGAATGGGAGCAGCCACTAACAACGGTCAGCCATGGGCTCACTCGAACACAGCCTGCGTGAAAGCCGTTATTAAGAACAGCCAGCCACAACTATCCTCGAATGCAATAGCAGTTGCTTCCGCCTATGAGTGCATTCTTGGCTGGCTTTTGTTAATGACAGTCTCAATTCAGGTTGTGATAGAAAGAGGCTGTGGCTCGTTGTTGTGAGTGATGGCTCCCATGCAGCCTGCATTACAGCAACACAGCACTTCTTGAACGGGAGCAGCCACTAACAACGGTCAGCCACGGGCTCACTCAAACACAGCCTGCGTAAAAGCCATCATTAAGAACAGCCAGCCACAACTATGCTCGAATGCAAGAGCAGTTGCTTCCCCCTATAAGTGCAGTCTTGGCTGGCTTTTGTTAATGACAGTCTCAATTCAGGTTGTGATAGAGAGAGGCTGTGGCTCGTTGTTGTTAGTGATGGCTCCCATGCAGCCTGCATTACAGCAACACAGCACTTCTTGAATGGGAGCAGCCACTAACAACGGTCAGCCACGGGCTCATTCAAACACAGCCTGCGTAAAATCCATCATTAAGAACAGCCAGCCACAACTATGCTCGAATGCAAGAGCAGTTGCTTCTGCCTATAAGTGCAGTCTTGGCTGGCTTTTGTTAATGACAGTCTCAATTCAGGTTGTGATAGAGAGAGGCTGTAGCTCATTGTTGTTAGTTATGGCTCCCATGCAGCCTGCATTGCAGCAACACAGCACTTCTTGAATGGGAGCAGCCACTAACAACGGTCAGCCATGGGCTCACTTGCAGACAGCTTGCGTGAAAGCCATCATTAAGAGCAGCCAGCCACAACTATGCTCGAATGCAAGAGCAGTTGCTTCCGCCTATAATTGCAATCTTGGCTGGCTTTTGTTAATGACAGTCTCAATTCAGGTTGTGATAGAGAGAGGCTGTGGCTCGTTGTTGTTAGTGATGGCTCCCATGCAGCCTGCGTTACAGCAACACAGCAGTTCTTGCATGGGAGCCGTCATTAGGAATGGTCAGCCATGGGCTCACTCACACACAGCTTGCGTGAAAGCGATCATTAAGTACAGCCAGCCACAACTATGCTTGAATGCAAGAGCAGTTGCTGCCGCCTATAAGTGGAGTCTTGGCTGGCTTTTGTTAATGACAGTCTCAATTGAGGCTTCAATAGAAAAAGGCTGTGCCTAGTTGTTGTTAGTCATGTAGCCTGCATTGCATTAACAGCTTTTTACTTTCTTATTACAAACTTCTTGGTGTCATCAACCACAAAGCCAAAATTACACAATGCGAAGAACAAAAATTATGAAACACTAGTTAAATATATGAGCATATAATTTGTTTTCTTTTTGAATGAGCTATACGCATGGTAACTTTTCTTCATAGCAATTGATCATTCCATTTCAAAGCAAATTGAGGGTTCCACACCATGTTCTGTTGCACTTACAAGTTGATATTGGCAATGTGACTGCATGCCACCATACGAAAACCTTTGTGTAACTCTTAGTAAACAGCTCCACTGTGAAATTTGGCTTTTACAGCTGGTATATGCCCATGGTAACAAACCACCGCTTGAAAACCCTATATGGTATATTCTAATAAACACAAAGAATAGGACATAAATGTGCTGAGCAACAGCACCATTATTGGATAGTTTATAAGTGGAAGAACATGGCAATCAGGCACCATGTAGCACTTAATTTCTCTTCACCTCTCAAGCTGTCGAGGTTCTGTAGCTGTGTGTCACGAAGGATTAAGAAACTGCATTGCAAAAAGTAACATGCCGAGTTTGTAGACTGTGCTGTTGGAGTAGATTATAAAATTCCCTCATCATGTCGCAACATATACTTTGGCCAGACTGGCCGCTGCATTAATGAGCACCTGGAGGAGCATCTGAGCAGTCGTTACTGACACAAACGACCTGGCACCTAACAGGGCATTGCAAGATGTGCACCTGGCAAGCTCGACTCAAAGGTACATCAATATGGATCCAGGGTACTCCTGCCCAATAATTATCTGTAGCGTTTTTTGTAGATTACTTTGATCAGAATATTCTTGCGCTTCTTATGTCTGGGTTCCTGTAACTAGAACCGTGACGTAATAAAGGTGCCAGTTAAAACTATGATTTATTGCTGCTGTTGTTCTGCACAACATTGCATTTTGTTTACTAGAAACTTCTATTTGATATCACTCCCTTGATCTTTGTGATGTAATGGCAGTTTCTCCACTCATGCTTTTTATGTCTGGAATGTATTTTTATGTCTAGCACACTTCTATACCTACTTACAAAGATTAAGGAAGCTTATAAAAACTTTTACAAGTAAGTATAGAAGTGTGATGTACTGAAGATGTTGGTTGAGAGTATTGCCTTGTCCTTTCTCTTTGTGTCTTCCTGTTTGCACTAAGCATTGTTATGAATACGCATGAACTTGTTCTTCAATGCATCCTGCTGAGTAAAAGCACTGCAATTACAGAACATAGTTGACAAATGAAAGCAACCAAATATGCTCATGTTGCACTTCAGTAATGCCTTTTATTTGGCACCTTTTTTGCTGTAAAATGCAATACAATGCATTGTACTTCCATTTCAATGCATTAATGAGATTAACGAGTAGAAGCACCATTTCATCAACTGCACAAGTCACCACAAAAGTCTAACATAAGAAAATACTTTAAAACATGCAGAGTTGCTCACAGCTGTGTAATGTTTATATGTATATTCTCAATGTGAACTTCATCTGTAATGCGCACTTTCAGGGCACTTACCCCTATCGCATCTCTTTGAAGTCTGACTGGGTACAGTTGACACTAACTTTGTTGTCTTCATTTCGTCTGCTTGAAAAATATAGCATAGCTAAATTGATTTAAGGTTGTCCAAAATGCGTAGTCATCCTTGTAATAAGTATACTTCGTCATTCTGCTTGAATTGAACTAATTGCATTTGTTTATGCATTGTGTGATTTACTGCAAACCAAATTAAGTGACATCTGAATCCAAGCTGGTTGGCCCAACAAAATATTTGAAATTAAAAAAACATGTGGCAAAGAGGAGTGTTCTTCGCTAGTTCAAGCCACTTGCAACACCGCTCTGTATGTTCGTTTGTCACTGGTACTTGGTTACAAGACCTGAGCTGCCTATTTTATTCTCTTGTTAGAAGTCGTCAGTCTGCACTAGTGAAGAAAGCATAGCGAGGGTTGACATAGTTTGTGTTCCTTACCTTGTAAAGGTACAGTGGGTCATAAAACACATGTGCAGTGTCTTCAACTATGACATTGTGAGCAGTGTTTTCCACGACAAAAGCATGCATGTGGTCGTCAAAATACTTTGTTTCAAAAATTGAACTGAAAAGAAAATATTTCTGGTCACAGGACACAATCAACACAACCTGGGCAAAGTGTGGAAGGTCATCATCTGGTACAAAGAGTGGCAGCATACAACCCACACTGATTTTTCTTTCGCACACTTTGACAGAAGTCAAACTATGCACATCTGCCATATGCATGTCAAGCTCATGCAGTCTGTCCTTCAAAAGGTCTGGTAATGAGTTTATGTCCATTCTTGCACTACCTGTAGTAGCCACAGATTCTAGTGGTTGGGTTAATGAGTACATAAACTGCATCTGATGTCGGCGGCTCAGGGTTCCACAAATGTTCTTAAAGTTACGAGTTTTCCTTGCAACTGTTTTGAAAAATTGATGTTTTGCCTCAAAACGCATGCAGGACAACTTGCACAGAGGACCATACAAAAGAATAAGCCTGGGGTAATGGATCATATAGTGCATTTTCGGAATGATTTTTACATTTGGAAAAGTTTCTCTAAATGCAATGTAAAAATCATCAATGAGGACTTGCAATTGCGCAGCTGCACCACAGCACAGTTGTGGTGCAAGTACAATGTCAACGATTGCACGCAATGCAAGGTACACATCATATGCAGCATTTCCCTTTGCAACTACATCGCCCACAAGCAGTGAAAAGAACCGAAAAAAACAAAGCTTTTCAGCAGCAGAACCTTTTATGGCTGATGTGCCAAACACTGAGTGATGGGACAGAGGAGGTAGTCGTGATTTTTTCTCCCCTCCTTGCAAGGGAAATGAGCTAAGCCTCTCATTTAGCTGATCAAGAGTGAACACACGGCATGACATAATGTGGCGCAAGACGTGTTTCATGGCAAATGGAATGACTCCTTCGAACAGGTCATGCATAACATCAGGCGGAAGGCCTTTCGTCACATCAAATGACTGAAGTGAACTTAGACAGCTTTCACCACTGATCCCATAAACATTGCTGAGGCTTGAATCAGTCTTCAACAGATTAATATGTTGAGTATGCATTTTCTGTGTTCGAACGATAAACTCTTCTTCATTCCACTTCTCACTGATGTCCTCTTTCTTTGCCAAGCAGAAACGGCAGATTGGCCCCGATGAAAAGCATTCTCGGAAACCGCCAATTTGATGGCTAGACAAGTTATCTCCACAGACATAAAGAAGAGAGCCTTTAATGAGTTCTCCATCAATCGCAACTCCTTGGGATTCTAGCTGCTGTATGTCCTCAAGTAATGGTTGGACAATTCTGTGCAATGTGAATCTGGCTACAGTGGAATTTTTCACAAGAAGAACAAGGTGCTTGCTGTCAACTTTCGAGCGAAATCGGGGTGGCAAGTTTAGAATTGTTAGATATCCAGCCAAGACTTTGTGTTTTCCACGCTTGCTTCCTATGGGATTGCAGACTTCAAATTCATCAAAGTACAGCTGTAGAGCAAAAAGTTTCTGATTGCTGGCATTCTTGAACAAGCAGTGCTCCTTGAAGTACATGCCATCAGGCACATCCTGTAGAAGAGTTGAAGAAGGCTTGCGATTTGTTTGGAAAATGTCATGGGCACTTGAGACAGCCTTTAGTGTTTCCAAAATTGGAATGTATTCATAGCCGTCAGAAGTACCTTGATCTTCAAGGTATACTGTCCGCGGAGGAACAAACGTATGTGAAGTTTTCCACCAGTTTTCTCGGCCTGTTTTTGTTCTGAGCTGCTCAAGATTTGTAATAGTGGTTGCATTGAAGTCTGCTCTAAATTCTGAAATGAAGTTTATCATATCATTCGTAACTTCATTCAAGGTGCTCTCAGGTAACTGCCTGCCTTCTTGCCACTTTAGCAACAACGAAGACAGAACCATAAGACACTGAACACTGCTGTCAGGAGTGCCAACATCAACACACTGACCACTGGTGTTAAAAATATCAACATCCAAGCACGCCTGTTCAGCTGCTTGCCCAACAGGCTGGGTGGGATAAGTTTGTAGTGTTTCTTCGAGGTTGTCAGCACGGGGTGCCAAGGATGCATCAGCTGTGGTTGTCTGGAGGAACAGATGATTGTGATGACGGCTGACATGTTTACGGAAGGAGCTATAAAGCCTATAAGTTTTTTCACAGCCTTCCAAGTCACATTTCCAGTTGTCCTCCGTGCCATGCCAGGTGCAGAAATGACGAAAAAGAGATGACAAGGAGTGGGTCCTCTGGTGGCACCGGTTGCAAGCATATGTGTCCATGCGTGATGTACTGGCTGCAACACAAGATTACTGAATAAGCGTAACTTCCCCTCTTACGTAACTACAAAAGCCATAAAATGATCAGGCAGCAGCTGCAGCAATCCCAATAAAAAAGGTCTGTTGTTGAGGCCTTTCGGATTTTTGAATGGGATCCAACTGGTTCCAATTGGACATCATAGGAGGGCCAAGTTCCAATTTGGCTTCATGCAAAGTCCAATTAGTTCAAATTGGGCATCATGAAAAGTTCAGTTGGTTCCAGTTGGACATCACTGGTGGTTGCATAGTATGACAATTGGTCCCAAGTGGACACAATTGATGAGTAATATTGTGAAACAGCAAAATAGTTTATACTAATAATAGCAGAATTATAATGTTAGTTTTCAAGTAGAAGATCTTTGTATTTTGGTGTGATCATTGGATAGAACAATTTAGCTTTCTATCAAGATAAAAATCTCTCTTGAAATTTTTACCTATTTCTCATGAACCACTGGCATCACTTTGTCAATTAAATATTGCTTACATATATGGCACCTGACGTCTCTCTCATATAGTGAAATGGTGAATATTGGTTGTCAGCGAAGAGAATTGTCACAGTGTGTGTTCATGCATGAGCATGCTTCTCGAAAAAGAGTTTCGAGTATATCGGTGTTATGTTGATGTGAGGGCCCATCTGGGTTTCATTTCTTTTCCAACTTTTTTTTTTTTTCATGATGGTCCCAAAGAGTCCAATTCTGAGACCAATTGGGTTCGACTGTGTTAAAAAAAAATTAAAGAAATTGGTCCAATTGTTCTTGTTGGATTTTTCCAATTGGCTTCCTAAAGCAGAATTGCAAATATCCAATTAGTTCCAGATGGAAATTTCCAATTGGTTCGAGCAATTCTTGCTTTTTATTACTGGGATGCCATTTGCAGATGTAGAACTTGATATACATATAAAAAAACTGACTATTGGAGTCATTTCAACGCCAAGAGTCGGATAAAGAGAATGACAAACAAGAAGGTTATTTTTAGTATCAAAAAAAGATCAAAACGACCCCCCCCCCTCTTTCTCTTATGCCGAACGACAGGTGCTGCACTGCACATGCAGAGAGCCCCACAAGAAACCAATGAAATTGTTTATGAACCACTGCATCTAACTTACCCTCCATCCCTCACATTTGCGTGCGAGAACTCGGCAATCACGCAGCACAGAATCACATCGATATACGATGCCGTCGATCGTTACTGCGTGCTGTAACAACGGAAATTTCGAAACGCTGCTGTAGCAATAGATTCTACATCATGTAGTACATACGTCGTGCTTTTTGTCCGAACTGAGCGCAGCAAGAATTAACGTCAGCTCAACTGGCCGCCCGGGTAACAAAGTTAATTTTAATGAATGACTTAATTAACGAATCATTGACCATAATTAACGAATCAAATGACCGGTTCGTTGATTAAGTGACGGGATCATTAATTGCTTAATCGATTAATTACATTTGTAAAATTTTCACATTGACCAATTTCTGAAAATAAAAAAATAAATATCAGGCTCTACATTAAAATTTTGCTTCCAATAGTCACTAGAATCTAACTTTTTCTCTCAAAATTAACAAATTTCATTAAGATCGGCCCGGTGGTTATTGCAGAAAAGCATTTCTGCGTTTTACATGCATTTAAACATGCGGAATCAGAGTTTGACCCGAACTAACAAAGGGAAGAATTACGGAAAGAGGCCATCATCGACAATTTCAACAAATAACTTGACCCATAAGTTCAATGGCAGACGACACTCGAAATTATAAAAACGACAATCGAAACCAAAACACCAATTTCGGATTGCGATACTTCTTGCAGGCGGCGCTGTGGTAGCGTCATTTCGCTGTTTGGCGCGCTTTAGATATAAGAACTTTAGGCGCCTCTTTCGGTACGCGCTGGTGCCCGCCACTTCCTCGCGTACTTTTCAGTGCGGTCGTACAGTTATGGCAGGCACAGTTTGCCTCGCAGTCCTGGAGGATGGCCAAAGAAAGAAGATTTCGCTGCCAAACGGCGCCTACGGCGAATTGCTACGTGCTTTACGCTCTCTGACCGACATCGATGACACCACTCTGGTAAGTAATTTTAATGTACTATACAAGTAGCGAGAACTGGGCGAGTTGGAATATGTTCCTGATCTATCACCGCAAGAACTTTGCCTGTATAGTTCGTTGCGCTGACAGATCATGGAAGTAATCTTAATTTAACTTTTGTGTATTGCTAGACGCCGGTTCTGTTAAAATTGCTGCAATGTTGGCATAACTGTGTTGGCGCGCTTTTCCAGTGTGGCCCGCGAAACGTTAATTCCAGACCCGTTTGCTACATACTCCAACTCGAAATTGTAGCTTTAAGAGGCTTTTTGTTGAATTACTTGCGGCTCCAAAC
Source organism: Dermacentor andersoni (assembly GCF_023375885.2). Classification (NCBI taxonomy): domain Eukaryota; kingdom Metazoa; phylum Arthropoda; class Arachnida; order Ixodida; family Ixodidae; genus Dermacentor; species Dermacentor andersoni. The sequence goes on along the minus strand of NC_092816.1, from coordinate 105,013,952 downwards.
TGGCGGAGAAGTTCGTCGTGAAGGCGCGGTACTCACAAGCGCGGTTCGCGCTTGCTGGCAAACTGTTGGCGCGCTTTGCGGGTCGTTGTGTCCCAGTTGAATTATTTCTAGGGCTGACTATTTCAAAGCACCACGATATACCTAATATACTTGGAAGACAGTATGTGCTGCCAAAGCGAAATTATCTTTCAAAGTTAAGCTTTTTGTTGTGTAAAGCGGAACACCTGATTTATGCGGACTTCATTTTATTCTCCTTCATTCCTTGAGCTTTTCTAACTTGTGGCGTTTCTTACAATATTCCTCTTATTTTCAATGACAACTATAAGGAGTAACCTGCGCAGTTATATGCGTAATTACGCTTAGTTACTTATTACTCAGGCGCGCGAAGTCTTGTTGCGGCTTAGGATAGTTTTTACAGTAGCAAACTTTCGTATTACGTATTTTCATTTTGCTCTTTCATAAGCTTGCAGCAATATAGGAATGTGTTTACGAGTGTGTAAACAGAGCATTCTTTACTTGAATTTCAACTCCAGCATTATCCAAATTATTGTGTTGTTGGATGGGCTTTGGTTGCATGATTTCTGGCACGTTAGCAGCACAAACTTTATACAGGTAACTTTGTCCCAGATTTGATCTTGCACTTGTGTCTAATTTTGGAGCTCTTGAATTTTCGCTGCGGTATTGTATACATTCCCCCTTGATCATATTAGACTGTTTGTGAACATGGACCATTCACCTCGGAAGGCTCGTTTCTTCATTATAATGTTAAATTTATCTGCCAGATCCAGATGTACGACGAGGAGGTTGAAGATTACGTTGACTTGGATATGCACAGCAACATCCTAAACAAGGCCAAAATAAGACTGGCACGGAGGATAGCCCCTCAAATGGATGTGAGTACGGTTACAGGTTGACGTAGTTGGCATCAAGTGAAAAGGGTCATAATTGTTTAATGGTTTCATAGTTCGTACATAACTTTCAGGAGAGCAGCCAGCAACCTAGGATGGAGAACCATTAAAGAAGGCTAGAGTGCGCTAGTAAGAGGCAGCAGGGATTGCAGCACACTGAAACTGATAAAACTTGCGCACATATCAGCAGTTGTTTGTAAGGTACATGTAAGAATGTTAAAAAATAAACATGTTGTTGAGGTTGTATAGAAAATCACATTTTTTAGTAGATGACAATGTCTTGTTTGCCAGCATTTTGTATCTATTACATGAAGGGTGCAAAATGGTGCGCATACACAGAGAAGGACATGCAAAACATGGCACTTGTCTTGCCTTTCTCTGTGTATTTGTCTCAATTTGCAGTTCTCTTCTAATAGCTATGTTTTGCAAATAGCCAAAGAAATACTTCAAAGAATCCTGTGCCCTCTTCACTCAGTTTTCTGCCTCGCTTGCTGCCTGGACACCTTAAAGCTGTATCAGGCATTGGTATATGCCAGGCTTTCTACATTGCAGTGTTGCACAACAGAAAGCTGTTTAGGCACAATTAATTTTTCAAAGGACTGACAGGTGATTTTTAAGGACCGAGATTTTTATGATACAACAATAAACTCGTCCTCGGAAGTGTTTATACCTCCAGCAGTTGCTTCCGAAGGTGCAGGGAAATTTAATAAGCAATTTTTTTTATCTGAGCAACACTAAAACACATTGCCCCCATGCTAGCAACACTGAAGAGTAAGAGCGATGCCGATAACCTGCCTTGTAAATTGGGAATGCAGAATGATGAGTGGGTTTCACTACATAGGGTTTCTGTGGTACGCCATTCTTTTTTTTTTTTTTTTCAATGTGAAGCATTCTTTGCGAACTTTGGGCACATTGAGTGTGTCTATCTAGCTATCTAGCTTCTATTTCGGTGGGGCTGGTGGTGTCAACCAACTTGAGCTGCTGGGTATGTGCTCATGGTCTCGCTGCCGTGTGGTCACGACATTACTGTCAGTCGAGCTGCATTATCCAACTCTCGCATCTGATATCATTTACTACCTGCGCTGAACCAGACGGCCTGCGCAAGATACTGGTATGTCCGCTGCAGAACAGCGGATGGTTGCTGCCTTTGCACGAACAGCAAATTGATAGCAAGTTTTCCCCCTCATGCACGCTATCAGCTCCTGCTGCACACAAAGAAGCTCTTGGAAAACTGCAGCTTCGTCAAGAAATGCATGAACTTGTACATTGCATTCTTTGGAAATTTACTTGAGCAGCTCTAGGATCGTGTACCACAGAGGTACTACTTGGTGCAGAGAAAAGGGGATGTGTTTGCCATGATTGAGCAACGAGACAAGCCCACATTTGTCTGACCCTCAGCTTGTCTGAACTCCACAATGAGCGTCCGCTTAAAGTAATTGAGAGAGTCAGAGCTGGTGGAGGCACACCACCGCAGGGTCGACGCTATAGCCAGCTACCTACAAAATGCATCGCATGACTTCGATTCCCACTGTACGTGGGATCTGCATAGTTTCTTTTAAATGGAACCAGCATATCTGCTTACGATCCTTTCACTTGCAGACAGTTTCGTATCTGAAGCCATGCATACTTTCAACTGGTTGCATGAATGTGTAACATGAATTTACTTTTACTGAAAAAATCCAGGCTTCATAGCATGATTACAGTATAAAGATATTGAAAAAATTTACACAAATTTTAGGACTGTTATCTGGCTGTTACACCGGTGTGCAGGCGTCCAGTGAAAAAGATTGTTAAAAAAATAAAAATAAATAGTGTTAGCAAACCGCATGAAAAGTCCAAGAATGGAAAGGAAATTATACATCATAGCAGTTTCAATGGTTTGCAATTAAGGCATGTTAATTGAAATAATATAGTATAATATAGTAATGAGAAATAATAGGTTATCAGAAAATTGTATTCTGTTTTAACTGCTGTATTAACAGAGCATTCACCTTATGAATACTTACATGTGGCGTGAACAAACAAGAGCAGTTACAGTGCCTCCAGACTTGTGCAATGTGATTCCATATATTGACTATGTGCGTAGCTCGCAATATTCTATATGTCCTTGCTATATAAGCTCAGCCTTGTTCTATAAATAGCTCACTTGAGCTGTAAATATAGGTTTGAAGTGGAAGTATGTTTAATGGGTATATGCGTAATGAACACCCACTATGAAGACCTTGGCTTGGAAGTGGTGGGGTGTGCACAGTTAAAACAATTACTTTACTGTCTTGACAATTCATTCATTAAGCTACATTGCTCTGCCTCATGTTTTCCGTTTGAAAAGTTAAATATATGTGCATCTCGCAGCGTGCAGGCCCTGCGTTTGCTGTTCGAGGTGGAGGCAACACGGAAATGACTCAGTCTAGGTAAATTATTAGTACCGAAAGGGAAAAACCACACATTTTGGGATATTAGTGTTTATTACTATTTTTTTGGTTACTTAGATATATAAAGCAATCTGTATATTGCCTTGCAGTGCTGTTACAGAATGTGCAGAGGAGGTGCAGCATGTACAGTCTGTGCCGTTGGAGAAGGAGAAGGACTACTTAGATTTTGTGCTACCCTCTTTTGACCATTACGAGGAAGTGCTTCGTAGAAAAGTCCCGATAAATTGTGCAGTGCGACGTGCTATTATCAACAAGCTGTTTGCAGCTTGCTTCAAGATAGCTTGGTGAGCGCTCCATGATGCTTCTATTGCTTTCAGCTTTAATTCGGTATTTTGACTACTCAATGACTCAACCTTTCATCATAAGTGTTCAGCGTTGCCATAAGATGTTGGTAATGAAATAGTTGCACAGAATACACTACCTGTGTGATAACTTTATCTGCTTGCTGTAGTGCCAGAACACAGAATTGCTTCCAAAGCAAGCAGAATCTGTCTAAAAGTATTAGTGCACCATTTAACACTGTTATGATTATATCAATTGTCACGAACAGTGCATACATACACGAGGGACAAAAAGGGCGACGAATACAAGCGCTGTCCCTCGTTTTTGTCCCTCGTCTATGTATGCGCTGTAAGTGACGATTGATACCATGGAATACCAGCTAGCCCGTACCCAAACCTTGCTTCTGTTATGATGAGCCTAGAATTCGGTCTTAAGTCTGGGAAATGTTCCAGCTTGCTTTCCCTCCTTGAGGTAACTGCCCTCCTTTACGAGATAACATCGCCCTATGACCCCTGCTACATCCTGAGTGGACACTGGCAACCAGCAGGCCACAAAGAGGAGGGGGGCATCGATGTAGCAACATAACAATGCTGTGATGGCACCCACTTCACCTGGTCCAGATTGTGTCAACACCAATTGGCACTCAGTTTTTTAAAGTGCTTGTAACTCAGCATCAAGTGCAGATTTCAGAGTGGAAAAAATTCCGAATTGGTGCTCAAGGGGCCCTAAAACACTTCTAACTAATTGTAGAATGACGTCGCTGTAAAGTATCATCAGCCTGGTTACGCCTACTGCAGGGCAAAGGCCTCTCCCATACTTCTCCAACTACCCCGGTCATGTACTAATTGTGGCCATGTTGTGCCTGCAAACTTCTTAATCTCATCCGCCCACCTAATTTTCTGCTGCCCCCTGCTACGCTTCCCTTCCCTTGGAATCCAGTCCGTAACCCTTAATGACCATCGGTTATCTTCCCTCATTACATGTCCTGCCCACTGCTGTAAAGAATGTTGCCTAGCAAATCTTGTGCCACAAAATTTGTTGTGTACTTCAAGCATCAGTAGAGTTAGAGGTATTATTGCACTGATGCAGTTTTCTCTCCTTTCATGTCCACTAGCATGCCAGAAGCTACACAGGGGGCTAACAAGGCCTCACGCAAAAATTTGGGAATTTAAAAATATTTTTTGTGATGCTGCTTTTGGTTCAGCCGTGCATGACGCACTCTCAATGCGAGATGGGCACTTGTGCTTGAGCTATGTCATTCACAGAGGCTAATCAGAACACAGTTGTCAGAGCATTGCACTGGTGAGAGGACACGTTGCAGCACCCTGTGGTGGCTGTAGTATCTATGCCACGCTGCTACATAGCTCTGGCGTGATCTCCCACAGTGCACAGCAGACGCAGCTCCACAAAACTCGTGTGTAGACAGAAGTACAAAGGCAAAAAAAATGTTTTTAGTCTTTGAGATCACTTCCATGTGTATTTTGCATTTATTATACTTAAGATTAGCAATTTAATTAAAACTGGCAAATATTATTTTGCACTGGTTTTTCTTGGGAAAAAGAATACAAAATTGCCCATTTATTAATTCTATGATTATTTCACTTTATGTACAGGTACCCTTCTAGACAGTTGTACCGCGTAGCTGCCGAGAGGCTTGTCAGTGCATACCCACACCTTGCTGACAGAGTTGGCAGCGGAAATGGCCTGGTAAGTTTCATACATCCCATACTGTCGCCATACTTACATTTCTAAGAAAGAAATATCATTTCTACCTCATATGGACAATTCAATTGCACCATGTATCTGCACTTCTGAGCTGCCATGTTATATTATGGCTGTTGATTCTCGTGGTCATGTAGAGATGATCAAAGGGATAAACTTTGTGTTGTCTGGTGTTTTGCTTTGTGCTAATAATGACACATATGTTTCAGTTCATCCAGAACTTCTCCTTTGCTACAGATAAGCTTCTACAAACAGTGTTCATAGTTTGTGATGGAGTATGGTCATGAAGGAAAAGAGATAAGTGATGGGACTCATCTGGGAGTTTAATCTGAGCCCAGCATCAAATTAAACTGTTGCACCATTTGTTCAGCAGCTATCTGCCTATCAGCAAGCGATACGGCATCAACTTATGATTCATCAAGTAGCAACGGTTGGCCACTTCATTTTTTGCCGCCTGTTTGACTGCATTGAAATCACCTGCACCATTTCACGTCAGGCTGCAGCATTGTTATTGTACACTGCAGCCAGGTTGGCATGTTTTCATGGCATTAGGTCCGTTTAAATGCAAAAAGTGGATCACTGTTTGGGCTTCTACCAGCTTTATGATGCATGCTGCCATCTTTGTTTTGATGCCCTAGGGGTGTTCTGCAGCATTATATATATATATACATATATTCCGCCGGAACTAGAGATGTATGCTAACTTTTATGTTTGTCGTTATGCCTATTCCAAGTTTATGGCGTGGATGTTGTGAACTTTATGGCCGGACCTTCTGTTAATAAGCAATTATGTTCGATGCATAAAACAAACTGCAATTATGGTCATACTTCTATGTGTATACAGGCAATACCAATAAACTTCTAAGTGCTTTTAACAGTAGTGATATGTTTCCAATTCTTCACAGGACTCGTGGGTCATGGCATTGAGAAACAAATTCAAGAACATGCGTAAGAAGGCGGAGAATTGCTCTGAAGAAATGTTGGCAAAAAAAAGGCACTTCCTGGTCAAGCGCAAACAACAGATGGCTTCTGGTGAAGCTACAAACAAGAAGTTATGCCGCCTTTTTGTGAGTTGCAGCTGAAAAGCTTTCCGACATTTTCCAACAGTACTATGGTCAAGCAAGTGCACTGCCATTTTGTGGAGCTGCAAACTGCAAACTGAAAGTGACAGACCTAGGACAGTATACAGTCGCCGACCGTTTATTCGGACCTCACGGGGACTGCAGAAATTCCGAAAAAGCAGATTAAGAAAAAAAGAAGTTCTTTATTTCCACGCACTTATTCAGGCTTGGCAGTAGGCTTGAAGAAATTGTGAATGCGCCATTGCATGCTGTTCCATGTACACGCAATCAGATATGCCTAAATCTGAGGGTCGTACGGTCACTATAGGCAGCTGAAAGCACAGTCACTGCTTGTACTCGGAGTCGTCCGGCGGTGTAGCAGAAACCTGACGAATGATCTTGCCGTCGTCGAGCTCTGGACATGTCAGTACAGCAGTGTTAGCACCTGTGAAACTGCGAAATGAGATGGTGTCCGGAATCGCAATGCAACTATTGCTCAGGTCTGGGCAGAAGATTTTCGGTGTCAGTAGGGAGCACATCGGAAGGCGACAAGTCCTAGGCCTCCCGGCACCCGCTTGCTGGCATTCCCCAGCGCAGTCTGCGCGGGCACTGTCGGCGCCATCAGACACTTAATGTGATGTTTCCGTATGCCGCGTTGGATCATCACTTCTACACAGCATACAAAGCAAACACCACCATGCTGACACCAGTTGCACAAACGAAAAACGTAACCTATTCGCACCCTCGTGCACAAAGAAGAAACAAATCAGCTGCTGGATTATCTTGACGTGGCTTACTAAGCTGAGACCGGAACTGCTGTAGCCACTCTATCGAAGCAGGCAGAAACTATGATGATGAGCGGGGATTTGCAGTAGCCACTTCGTGGGGCAGCAAGGAAGCTCCGTTCAAAACAAATATGGCATTCAGCAAGTCGAACCATGCACTAGTCAGAGTCTGTGCATGGTACTCTCAATCGACTTGGCTCAAGGAGTGTCCGAAAAATCGGACGAGAGGTTGCAAGGTGTCTGAACTTTTGGCAGTTGTACAATTATACATTATGGTCTATCGGGAGAATGGCCTTGCCGCGAAGCAGACCGAATAATCGAGCATGTCCGAATTTTTGGAGCGCAAGTCCGAGAAATCAGTCGGCGACTGTAGTATCATGCAACCAGTATTTCCAGGCAGTGTATGAAACCGGAGGTCACAGGGAAATGAGGGAGGGGGCTTGCACGGAACACATGCATGATAGAGTAATGGCTTCTCTCTACACAATGATACCAAAGTAAGGGAAGTGCAATTGCAAAGATCTAAGCGGTAATAGTGCAACATCTTTATGTTGCAGGTGGTTTAGCAAGTGACCACTTTTGCTGACCGAACTGAAAGACCTTTCACACGGGAATCCTGAAAATTGTAACTGACACAAAGAAAACGCAGCTTACAAATTGCGTAATGTTCCAACTTAGAGAGGGCAAAAAATATATTTATGATTTCATAATTGTTGTACTTTATTTGCAGAACGTTGTTCAATGAAATAAAATAAATTTAGTTGTACGCGCAAGCCTATAGCATGAACAAGAAAGGGTAAACCTAGCTTTTCAACGAGAGGGGCAAGAAAGGACATTTTTGGTTATCCTTCAGTATGTCTCGTAACAGTAAGCTTCTTTACGAATTCAGCCTGTGCATACTTTGCTACATGCTAAACAGGCAGCCAAGTGTATTTTGTCTCACATGCATTTATTCTTTATGTTAGTGGCAAAATTTGAAAAAATCGGAAACTTCGAAAGTGAGTTTGTGCATGCAAATTAAAAAAACATCAATCATGTTCATTGTCATTCGCATTTCCCCAAGGTTATCTACTGCGATCAGTTATGTTATATGCAAAAGCATAGTGCCTTATCTTGTTCCGAGTGCAAAAGAAAGCCATGAATAATGTATAGGCTATGGTGACCATTGGCATCTCTTAGAAAGTTGCATGTCACGTCATGATGGCTTCCATTTGTTCCATGAACTAAAAAGCAATCTACAGTGATGCTCAAGGACTGCAGGTGTTTTCTTATATGTACACACCACAGAAATAAAAATTAAGTTTGAGTTGGAGCCTTTTGTTTTAGTGTCAGTTTGGTTCACATGATGACCAAAACAGATTTCATGCATCTCTAGTCAGCTGCTGTTCTTTGACTTTTGAGTGAAAGATTAGCAACTATTAGCTGCATATATTGAAAAGCATTCGGGTTCCTTCTGTATTGCTGCACGTTGCTTCTTAGTCCATGGAACATATGGAAGCAATAATGAAACCTAAATACAATTTTCATCAAATTTACCATTGACATACACATCACTCATGCTTGGGTTTAAAACACTTATGTCATTTTGCAGTACGACACTAAAGCAGAGGCTGCGGGGCACTGATAAATGCAGCATATGCACCATTGGTTGCTTAGATTGTATTCAAAACAAAGCATACCCACTGTTCCATCTGTAGAGAGTTAATTTAAACACACGAAATTTGTAAGTTAGACTTCTGACAGTAGGTGGGGCATGTGCCTGTGGCCTGTGTTCTGGTGCTTTGTCTCGGCAGGGAAGCCAGGGTGAGTGAATATAGCAGGTCCATTTGCACATTGACAGGCTAAAGAATCTACACATAAACTGTTGAATAATCAGATAAAGGGACAACGAAGAACCAGCTATGTGGCATGAATTGTTTGCTGAACCTATATGCAAAGAAAAAAAATTGACATGAGCTGAGGATTGACAGGGAAACCATGCCAAGCCAGTGTGGAATCTGCACTTTGACAGGTATTGGAATTACGGAACTTTTTCAAAGTTCTGAATTGGGAGAAAGTGACGACAAAGTAAGCTGTAGCATGCAATGTCTGCTGTAACATACATTAAAAAGACCCAAAGGGATGGAGGAGCAGTCAGAAAAAAAGGGGAAGGGGGCATTAAAAGGGTTAAGCAAGGCAAGATTACACGTATATAATGTGATGTAATGCTGCAGACTTGCTCTTCAGAAATATTTACCTCTGCATTCTTGTGGTTTTGCTGCATCATTTCAGTTACTGCATCTCAGTAAAGCCAATTGAAAACATCGTATAAACACGCTCGCTTGCCCATCAATAGTTCATAATTCGAAGGACTACTCAGTGGCGTTCAGTTGGACATTAATGCTTTCGCATTCACAACTTGTAAGAAGGGCTTGATTTTCCTTGTGTTTCAGGATTGCAGTCATATTGTAGCATATGGAGAAACTGCCGAGTCATTGAGGCTGCACAACGAATGGCTTCAAGACAATGCTGGCTGCCAAGATGAAGAGGCAGTAAGGCCGAGGCTGCTTGCAACAGCAAAAGACAGGCATGAACAACTTCGCAGCCTTACGCTGTCAGATGCTCTGTTGCTGTTCCCCTTTCTGGCAACTGAGGCATCGGTATGCTCTAGCAAGAGCTTTTGTCATCTTTTTTGTTTTTGTTTTACTGGGTTCTTAGCTTTAAGTTAAGGCAGTGGCTTAAGTGTTTCAGTCAGTAATTGTGGCATTTTTCTTTCAGGACAAAGCAAACAAGTGTGTGTATTGCAGTGACAAAATAACATAGGATAACAAAACTGAGTTGTATTTTGGTATGAGTAAGCTTAGCAAACTCTTATGTAATGATAAAGTAATGACAAGAGCACAACCATAAGATGCTCAGCATTGGAAGTGTGTAGAATATATGCATCAGCATAGTGCTATAACCAAGGTTAAAAAAATTTTAATACAGTGTTCCACCAGTCACATTTGTCTTCAAAGATGTGGTACAGTCACATACCAATGATTTATACATGTTCATATAGCTTCAAGGTACTGCCATTCGCCCCATAGGCATAATTTATATGGAGAGGCAATGTTTTAGATGTCTTGCAACTCACCGGTTGACTTAATTGAAAGGTGCCTTTATTGCTGTTGGTTGTGTAAGAAGAAAACAGGGAAGGCAGAGAAAGCATAGTGGAAACTAATTGCTTGATTGAAATGTGGAAGTATAACAAAAATGGCCAGGCTTAGCTTGGTTAAGCCAAGAATGCGTTGCATATTGCGCGAGTTGGGGCCCAGATTTTCCTCCGGCTGTCGTGATGTCACGTCACGTGGTTGCGCTAAAGGTCAATGGTGGCTGCCCGGCCGTGCCCAAGGGCTGAACTGAGTGATTGCAATATGCAATGCATAAAAAGGCAAATGAAAGGAGCGAAGGAAAACAGATACAGTAAGGAGCCAAGTTATGTGTGCGTTTCTTCAAGACTACAATAGTGATTATTCTACCATTCACTTTTTTGGTCCACCACGCACATAATGCGGTGATAAGTCCTTCTTTGGCATTAATTCTGCCTGTCGAGAACTCTTCTATGCAATGAGTGAGAAGAATGAAGTGACCCAAGGTGCTTGATTGTGAGTAACTGCTATAAAAGAAAACACTCAATGAATCTAGATGAACTATGCGTGAATAATTATTTATTTAAACATACCACTCATAAGGCAATTAGAAAAAAAAGTGGACTAAAAGACCATTTGCTACATGTTTATTTGTCCACTTTCATTTCCCTTTTTCTTATCGCTTCTACGTTTAAATCAACCATAATTTACCTGGCTTTCTGGATTTGTTGACTGTTTTCTTATGTAGTAACAACAAGCAATCTTAACTCCGACAATATGCTGATGCCGTACGAAGGTTTATTGGCTGGTTGCTTGCTCCTAAGCTTATGTACTACTATGTGATGCCTGCTCTAAGAGATGTTTGACATCTGCTGCCTTGGCTGTCCTTGCACAATTGGTTTTCACTATTGCATTAGTTTGCTAGCAGAGCAAAGAATTCTTGAACATTCTTTTCTTTCCAGCTTCTCGTGGAGTTTGACCTACTTTTCCAAAGAAACGTGATGGAGGCAATGGAGAATGGCTGCAAGCAGCTTGGTTACACTATTCTGAGCTTTGGAGAAGCAGAAGAGGTTGTGGCATTTTCCGAAGTGGGATCCGGTAAATATGTTTCTATGATGACGCTCTTAAAGGGCAACTGGCATTTTTTTAACCATATTGTAACATTGTCATATTCAAATGGCATTGGCAGTTCTGTCACCCGTAGGGTGATTTAGTTTGCTTAGAAGTTCACCAGTAATATTAAATAACCAATAAATGAGATACCGAAATAGGTAGCTGCTTCGTGTGACAATAGATCCTACACCACCATAATGTAAACATGCAGTACATGTGGTGCTAACGCCAAAGAAGCCAAGCGGATCATTTCTCCTGACACAAAGAGCTCTTACAGAGTTTCCAAACTAGGCAGTGGCAATTTAAGTGAGGATTCCAGCAACAGTGGCGGTGTTGTCTCTTATGTCACATACACAGGGTGGCCAGTAGAAAGTCTCGAATCAAGAATGCAACCAATCTTTAAAATTCATCTTCAGCCGTATAGTTTGGTACAGATACTCGGAGTGCAAAAGAGAACACATATTCCAAATTTTATTAAAATCGGTGGACATAGAAAAATTGCCGGTGTTGCCCTTAAAGGGAGTTCAGGAATTGTTTTTTGTGGGGTGATGGCAACTACGGTGGTGGTGGGGTCAGTATCGGGTATCAGAAAGTCGGCAATGCTGGTTGAATTGAAACCTTGAATTTCTTTTTTACTTGTACTTGCAAAGAGTTATAAAGTAAGTTGTTTTTTGTATACCTTACTCAACTATATTTGTGCTGCTTACCTAAGCCAGTAATGGGCAATTATTATGTGCTTTCTCAGTTCTCCAATGGAGAGCTGAGTTAACCTAAATAAGCTAGTTAAAGGGCTCTTAAATCACCTCTGGCTTTTTTTGCACAATGTATAAACATGCGCATCGCATAAGTCATTCTGTAATGACCATCTTTGTGAATGTAGCAATGCTATGCTCTGCGAAGAACCCAAAAATTTTTAAAAGAATCTTGTGCTCTTCTCCCGGCTTTTCTGCTGCCTCCTTTGCATGCTGTAATGCACGCAGGGTGTTGTCGCAACCCTTACTTTTCGCTGCCCTGCATGGAGTTGGTGGGAATATGCAGAGAGAACAGAGTGCAGTGAGGAGGGTAGCAAAGGCCTGTAACTTTGCTAATACGGAACCATTGGAAAAATTCTGGTTGTATGTTCATTGTGAACACTGCTGCCACTTTAACATTTTTGAGTGGTTTAGTGGTTGTCTAATGTGATGTTCTGAAGTGTTGTAACCATAGTTTTCTCTACAGTTAAAAATAGGATGTATGTATGTTTTGATATGTGGAATACTTGGCAGTATGTTATGAAACCATGAAACATGAGGGAAAGCATCTAAAAGAAATGTTAAAATATGCCATAGTTCTAAGGGTGGAACAAGCGCGCGAGTTTTCAGCACATACCATTTCTTCCCGTTTAATTGAGCAGCGAGCAGACGAAACTAGACCCACAGTCATTGCTACTGGTGGTAATCATCCTTTGGAAGATTAAAGCACAAGTTATTTCACTAGTTATGTGTACCTCAAGTGTTTATCACAGTAGATGAATTACCCATGCAGGGCTCTGAGGCACTATATAAAAGCTGTAAGCTGTTTGGCGTGAAAGGTTTCCTAAGCATTCTACAATATCTGATTTCTTTTTTAACAGAGGATGCTGTTCTGGCAGCTCTGCAGTTTGTAGCAAAGCGCTGCAAGGAGCCCATAGATAGCATCATTACGCAGGTGAGTGCCTGTAGGATTCTGACTATCAAGATGCTTCTGTTGCGTTTATCATTCTGATTGGCTTTCTGTTCACTTTGTGTTTCAGTGTGCTACATTTGGCTATTAAAATGAGCACACAGGAGTTAAAAGCAGATTGTTTATTTCTTATTAGACTTGCATGCAAGGACGGGACGTCGTACAAAGAAGGGACACACAACATGCACAAACTTCAGCTGGTTTTTGTTGTGACAGCGACATATATATACGCTTCCACAATCGGGAAAAAAAAACAGGATCGCAAGAAAACAAACAAAACCATGTGCAAAACTGCATAGCCACTAGTGAAACCAAACGTCATTGTCATACCTTTTCACTGCCCAGAAGCAATATATGTGATATATATGATATAAGCGATATATGTGAGAAAATAATATTGTGCATCTCTTAAAGATAGAATAACACCCATTGCATGACTTGCAGTGTTCTGCCATGTGGCCTTCGATACCTTGCTTTACCTTGCGGCGATGTTCTGCTAGCCTCGTTTACGTATCGGCTGGTTTGACCGATATAACACTTGCCGCACGACAAAGGAACCCGATATACTACACTTTCTTTGCATGCAACGAACTCGTGCGGTGTTATATCGGGCATTATATCGGTCAAACCAGCTGATGCATAAACGAGAGGCTAGCAGAACATCACCGCAAGGTAAAGCAAGGCATTGAAGGTCACATGGCAGAACACTGCAAGTCATGCAATGGGTGTTATCCTATCTTTAACAGATGCACAATATTATTTTCTCACATAAATTGCTTAACCAGGGAGATAGTTGAAGCCAGAGAAATTCTTCGGCATGATCAGAGTTGTGTTAGTGCCCCATCTGTAGCATTAAGGGATAAGGTAGTGAGGTTTCTGGGCGGTGAAAAGGTATGACAGTGACAACGTTTGGTTTCGCCGGCACATGTGGCTATGCAGTTTTGCAGCAAACGTGGTTTTGTTTGTTTTCTTGCCATCTCTTTTTTTTTCTGATTGTGGAAGCGTTTATATATGTTGCTGTCACAATAAAAGCCAGTTGAGTTTGCGCATATTGTGTGTCCCTTTTTTGTTTGACGTCCTGTCTTTGTGCGTGCAAAACGCTAATAAGAACCATGTACAACCAACTCGGCCAAAACCTAATGCCTTTGTTTATTTCCTCTAACTGCCACAGGATACTTTTGCCAATAGGCATCATGCTTTTAAAGGACACTAAAGGCAAATATTAAGTCAAGCTGAAGTGATAAATTAGAGCTCAAGAACATTTAAGGCCTCAATATTACCTTGAACAAAGCTTTATTAATCGAGAAATTTACGTAAGGGCAAGAGACAATCGGACTCGCCCAGGACATTCAAGTACTAGCCTGATGACAAAGGCACTCATTATAACTGTCACTAGTTATCAACCACTTGTAACAGATAATTGTATTGCAATCTAAGATGAAAAAGATGTCCAGTTTTATTTCATATTTAGAAAAAGGAAGCCCTGACAACCACGCGGGTGGTTGAAAGGTTTCATTTTTCTCCACTCTATCGCCTGTATTTTCACATTCCAGTAGTTATCGTGTAGTGCTGAGCTGGTTTTGCTGGCTCAAGAAACTCGCGTACTGCGAATAGCAGAGAATGCCACATCCATGTGATATTGTGGTATTCCTGAACAGTTCACACCACTTGACCAAGAGCAGCTGCAGCAGCAAATCCAACACTCTCTCTTTGCTCTGTTGCTTCTTGGCTGCGTGCTTGCGCTTTCTGCAGAAAACCGTCATGTCTGTTGGGCACAGTTTTACTCGCCGATGGCAGTAAAGGGCGGTGACTGCGTATGCAGTGTCGTCACTTGCGGGCTGGTTATATGAATTGCGCCAAAGGCATCCGGACCCTTCAAACGTGATTTTATCTTTTCTTGGCACGAAACAAGTGCTGTGAGGTTTCTGGAATGATATTTTGACAATCTACATTGACTTAGTATTTGCCTCTAGTGTCGCTTCAAGTACCGCATGTTTGTCGGGGGCATGTAGGTGGCTATCCTAATTTTACTGAAAAAGTTGTAATCTGTTGCCTGAGTGTCATGTACAATGAAACCATTGTTTTCTATGCAAAAGTATGGAACTGCCTGGTGAGCCAGAACTGCCTTGTGCAAACTTTTATGAATCCACATTTGGTTAAGTACTAATAGAAAAGTATTGTAGCTATAGCTCTAAGAATATTTAGCGACAGACTACATGTCAATTGCCTCAATTGCAACTGATTACTGCAGCATACCACTGCTACAATATCAAAAGCAAGAACGAAGTGTTGCATATTAGAGATTTTTCTTTATTCTTATTTGAATTTATGTAGTGCACGGTTTCAAAATTTTGCCAACCTGTTGCCATGGAAGTTTGAATTTCGAGCAAGTATCTCTTCCCTCAACAGCACTAAATGTCCCACGAGAGGTGGTCAAGTTTGGCCAGATCAGTAAATGAGCTTTATGATAAAATACTCTTCAAAAAAGCAGTCTGACTTTCCTAAAATAAGTTTATTGGCTTTACTAAAGCAATCTTAAAAAACAAGTCGCATTATATTAGTTTTGGAATTGGAAAATGAGAAATGTGGCTGAATAAATGGTTCCACCATTGCGACACATGTGGTCTGTATGTGCTTGTCGCAGGTTCCTTTACTTTACGGCGCAAAACGGAATCAAGGCTTTTGACCTGTAGTCTATTGCTAAGTATTCTTAGAGCAGTACCCGCTATCCTTTGCTTTGGGAGCCAACCAAAATGTGAATTCAAAAAGATCTGCAACAAGTACTTTAACTCATTAGGTGCTTATATTTTTTTTGTGAAGCCAAATTTTTCTTGAAAACTAATTTTGTTGTCCTCAGCACTTGGGCAGCAAAAACAAAGGAAAGAAAGAAAGTTTTTTTTTATCAGGATAACAATAGTCACTGGACATGTCCGGCTTACTCCTAAACACTCGCTACTCGTGTGTGGGTCTAAAGTGAAAATGAGTTTTTTTTTGTAGTTGGTTCACCGTTATTGACTCTAAAAGACTTTACACAATAGCATTCGTTTTTTTAACCTTAGGAAGAAGCCCCGCTGACCCCGTGTCTGGTGCAGGATGAAGGATTTGCACTGCACATCGACAAGCAACTAGTGTTTCAAGTCTCCTCGCTGCTTTCGGGAGTAGCCTGCCTCTTTGCATCCTTTTGGGTGTTTCATGTGGAATACCCACGAAAGGCGCACAAAATGTTAACATTCATAGAACATGCATTTCTGAACTTAACGCACACAAAGCCGCGTGTCAAAGCTCTTCAACTAATCAATTTTTTCAGAGGCCATGCAGACTCCCTGGAAGAGCCATAGGCTACTAACCAGTGGCCACACTCAAGGCCTAAAAAACTTCTTTGCAGCCGATTCTTGTGTAGAGTTTCACAGCCCAATTGATGATTTGGTCCAAGGGCTGGGCAATCTGATGTGTTAGGAAGCAGAAATGCCAACTTCGCAGATGCAAAGTTATCCAGTGCGATGTGCGCCGATGCATTTAGGATAACTGCAATTCTGTTCTTCGCTGCAACATAGTGGTCAGTGAGGCGCATGTACTCCTCAGAAAGCTTTGCAGTCGATGCTTTTGTATTGCTGCAGTAGACAACTCTAGACGGCAGTTGGGTGCTTTTGAAACATCTTGGCATGGCTGACTTCCCAATCACAAGAAATGGTTCACTTCGAATGCAGCTGAAATCCTGTCATTGGCATGCTTACCGCCAGTGCATGTCTCGTCATTGAATGCAGGCATTCTGTCTAGTAGCAGCTTGAAGAGCGCAGACTCATTCGTGTTAAAGATATTGTTGGGTGCGCAGTCTATCAAGATGTGCCTCGGCTGACCATTTTGCCATGTTTCTGCATCCTCTGTGTTGCCAACGGCATCTTCTCCTGAAGTGGTCATGTTTATGGCGTACCTCACTTTAAATTTCGCCAGCCAGCTGTTGCTGCATATGAAGTTGTGGTTCAGCTGCGAAGCGAAAACCGGGGCCTTCTCGGCAAGTAGGGGTTGCAATAAAGACAGTGGACGTTAAACTGCCTCAATACTGTAATACTTCAATCATAATGTGGTAGTCAAGCTTAAGTGTTAAGTTATTGCTTGTGTTTTGTAATATTGTTGCCTTGCACACAATGGTTTTCCTAGTTCTTTTTGTGCTGTTTGCCACAGTTTACTTTAAAAATATGTGCCGGCTTTTTTCTGCAATGTGCATTTGTTCAAGATATAGTGGCCAGTGCATCAAAGTGACTAGTAGTGCACAGCTCATGTGTTTTATGTTGTAAAGGTGCTGAGCTTGATACACAAAAGCAACAGTAGCAGATATGCTGTGAGCTAATTTTAACGTACTGGCTCCTATGTTATGCACCATTCAAATTTGATTCAGTATGAACAGGCTTCAAGAATGTTTGGTCAAATGGCCTAGTGAAACCTTTTTTTATATATGACTTTAGGAGTTTTAAAAAGTGCCTTTAATTTTTATTATTTATTTAGGTAGATAAATGTTATATTCAGTCACATTATAGGCAATTTATTTTTGCACACCAAAATGTTTGTAATGAGCACAGGTGTGCAAGAAAGCCCTCAGGAATGTTGGTCACCTGTGCTGTGTTTCAGCTTTCAGCTCAATAAGTGGGATGAGTTGACCTCTCAATATAGTGCTAAGGTTTTTCACTTTTATTTCTGTTGTACTAAGTCGCACAGACTACCACTGACTGGCATCAGTGCTAGATTGTTAAAGGAGTACTGACACGTAAATTCGGTGTCCCGATTTCTTGAGTAGCTGCTGACTCCATATTTACGGTGCGAAGCCTCAGTTCCATGAGAGTGCTACAAATTAATAATTAAAATATCTTTGTACGGCTTGTCCGAAACGCTCTTCTGGCAGAGTGAGGCCTCGGACATGAAAAAGGTTATTTGTCGCTTCACCGAAAGTTGAGTTGGCAGGGTGTAGTAGTTGAATTGAATTGAAGTTAAGGGCATGAACTGATTGTGTCGCCGAAAGCTGCCAAACTGTCCCTTCTGATTGTTCACTTGGAAATACAGGGAGACACTCCCTTCCCTCTTGTCCCGTGGAGTGTTAAATGGGCTGGGCTTTAAACACGACGACCGTGGTGTGCATACATGTTGGCAGTATCCGGTACCATGAAATTGCAATTGGTTTCGTCGCTACATGCGTAACCTTCTACACCTCTGAAGCAGCACTGCTCTTGGCATGCATTTTGAGTCTTAATAAAAAGTAATTTAATTAATTATTGCATACTTGGGGAATTGAGATGCCATAATTTATTTATTCGGTTGAGGTCTATCAAGTGAAGTAAAAAAATGGCACAAAAATGGTCAATGCTTTCAATTTGACAAGGCTTAAATTTGGCAGCTTCACAAATCTAGTCATATGCAACAGTGTTGGGCATGGTCTGGTGAAAAGGGATTGTTTAATAAGCTGGTTAAAGCTTCGTATGTTGATATATTTTAAGTGTGTGATAAGTTCCTTAAATTTGTGCCTTTTCATTCTTTGCTGGCCACTGGCACCATTGTACAGTGCCTGGATTTCTTTGTTTTAGCCGTTGTGCAAGCTTTCTAGTCACTAGGTCGAAGTATATATTTGTGGTAAATGCTGAATATGTGATAAGTTCAGGCTTCTTATGTTTGTGCCATAGGTTTGTCATATTTTATTGTGCGAGACCGTCTCCTGGCCACTGGAGTTTTTGTACATTACCTGTATCTTTAAAAATACTGTTCTAAACATGTGCAAACTGTCTAGTCACCATTTGTACTCATTGTTGGAAGGAACCGCAGGACTGCAATATATAAAATGTGATATTTCTAATAAAATATTTTGTGAGTGCTTGCTTTGCATGTAATCTTTCATAGTGCACAAGAAGAACTCCAAGAGGTTTCTACCCTGGCGTCTGAACAGCCCGAAACAAAGGCCTCCAAAGCTTTTAACCACTTTTAAGTGCTCAAAAAGCAGTCTCGTGGGAATGCAAGCCAATGGCTTGCATTTTCGGGACTGCATTTTGAGCTTCCAGCAGTGAGTAAAAGCTTTGGAGGGGTTTATTTCGGATGTAAAAATTGCTCCCATTTACTGCCCAAAAAACGGGGGGGGGGGGGGGGTGTAGAGGGGGAGCAAACTACAATGCCTTTATTTCCACCTATTTACTCTTAAATTAACATAAAAAAAACTCCTTGATTCCACCGCAAATGCTCCCAAATGGAAATAATAAAACTCCCATTGTACCTCTTCGAATTTCTGCAAGCAGGAGTAAAATGGTACTGCTAATTGCTCCTGATGTACCCTGCAAACACTCTCATTAAATGGGAGTATTATTGCACTCCCTTCAATGAGAGTAGAAACATGTACAATAGGGAATGCGCTAGAGGACAAGCCAAAAATGCCCATCTGGGTGTTTTTCTGTTTACAGTGTATTGTTAACACAATCAGAATCGGAGTTTACAAGGGCGTCCACAACGGACGAGCAGTTAAGGATCTTCTTTCGTATGGTTGTCGTAACGTTGTTTATTTTTGATTGGACAGCAGGTGTATACACGCGCCGAGCAACGACGAGGTGACATGCGCTGCACGACGTTGTTAACGGGGGCCATGTTGGAGGACCACCAGTGCTGTTAAAAAATCTGCGCCCATACCTACCGTGATTATTTGCGGGCCGTGCAAATCTTAATGGATACCTTTGCCTTTCGCGTGACGTAACGGTCGGTGCTGCGCCCGACCGTAGCGTGTGACGCCAAAATAACGCTATCACTCTGAAAAAGGTTTCCCACCTTTCGGGGCTTACCTTATCCTTAAATAATAATCGTCGTATATCTTGTGTGCCTTTGCTTTCATTAACGGTGCGAGCCCGGTACTCCCAGGCCATGAATGGCGTACGCGTTGTCAGCGTGACATATAGTATTCTCGATAGCAAAGGAGCAGGCACAGTTTTCAAGAACCGAAACGCAATCAAGACAGATGATTATTGTTCCAATAAATCTTGGTGCTGGGCTAGTTGGTCATGCATTCTTTAAAAGTGATGGTAGGGTTAAAAGGGACGAACATACGGTGAAAAGGCGACACGACGAGGAGAGAACGTTAGCGCTACCATCAGTTTTAAAGAATGATTATTGTTCGTCGTCAAGATGCGCCCCAAAGGGTCGAAACTATTTTTTTTTTAGGGTGTAGACGTCCGATGATTACTTTCGTGGTATTCATTTCCGTGTAGGCTTGACCGATCAACGTGAATTAAAACTTCTGAAAGTGGTCGATCGGTATTGAAGTGCCCAGCTTGTCCTTGGAACCTCTGCGGAGGATGCTTTGCCACGATGTCCGTAACGTGACTTTCTAAAATAAGTATTCTTACGACGTCACTGACGCCTTAATCCTAATCGCAACTTGCACAGCGATGCCGGAGACAAGCAGGTTCAGATATCGCTCTGCGACCCCCCCCCCCCTCCTTGATGTGTGGACATCATCATGGCGGCTGCGTTGACATCAGCGCATACCATTCTATCTCTTTCTGTATGTATGTATGTATGTATGTATGTATGTATGTATGTATGTATGTATGTATGTATGTATGTATGTGTGTGTGTGTGTGTGTGTGTGTGTGTGTATGTATGTATGTATGTATGTATGTATGTATGTATGTATGTATGTATGTATGTATTCACGCACACACCTCGGAGCACCCCTGTAATTTCGGCACGGAATTAGCTCCATCACACTGAAGCTTCCGCTGCCCTGCACAATAGTGGCGAGGCGCAGTGAGTGCGACAAGCAAGAAACGCCAGCGAGGCTCATCACTCGCTGGCCGCGACGAAGGAGCAACAAGCGCACAGTCGCCCCTCGCCACCGCGAGCACTCCTCCCTGGCTCGCTTGCTCAACGCCCGTGGAAGCACCGCATGCCACTGCTTGCACAGCTTGCTCACCGCCGCTGTTGCTGCTGCGACAGCGGCTGCTCGGAAAAAGAGAGCGCGAAAATCTGGCGTCGCGTCTTGATTCGACGCAGATTAGGCGACGCTTCTAAGTGCCGCGACCAGGCGCGGCGGCGCGCTGCATTTAGACCGTCGAGCGCAAGCACGGTGCTCCGCGCTGTAGCCGCCGCGGCCAAAACGCCGCCGGCGCAAAATGCCTTCCCTCTCCCACTGCCTGCACCGCACAACAAGGGTGGCTCGTTGAGCAAAGGGTTCTTCGCGTTGCTGCTCCTCGCGCTTGTCTATTCAGAGAGAGAGAGAGAGGAGGGAGAGGGGGAGTGAGGGAGCCCGCGCCAAGAGCTCAGAATTAGCGCCTCGCGTCCGGCCCCTGACGCCCGTGGGGGCAGGCAAGGCGTTTGGGTGCGCGCATTCGCGAATGTTTGCGCTGCGTTCGCGGGGCATATCCAGGAGAGACCTCGTGTTCTTGACGCGGCGGGCGCCCTCCTTACCACCCTTCTTGGCGGTACCCCGCAAGGAGGGATAAAATGCGCCGCGACGCGATTGGACGCGGAGATAAGAAGCGGGGTCTCGCCCCTTTCCCAAATATCCCTCCCTCTCACCTCCCACTATTGTGCCCCTCTCCCTTTTAGAATAGGTGAAGGCCCGGCACTGGCGTGTGGGATGATATTTCGTGGAGCAGCATGCGTCGTATGGCACGTGTGTAGTCGTATGGCCCGTCTGTACTACATGGCATGTGACATCTGGGCCGGACTCAGCAGGCGCTGCCACCAGCTATGTTAATTTAACATGTTCCATCGTTTTCTTTTTCTGTTTTGCGTTGCCGAAATACTACGTGAAACCAAATCTGATCAAACGTGTTTTTGGGTGCACGGACAGTGACTGAAACATGACTGAAGCTGGTTACGCCATTCACTTCAATCGTTTTTCCTTGCGGCCGCATTACATGGAACGGCGGGCAGACTGGATACGCGCAGTCTGTAGGCAACCGCACCTACGTACTACATTGCTGAGCAAGTGAGACGCACTTCCTCGAAGCGGATGGTCGCCGGCGCATTTTCCACCGACCGCTGGGGAAACCGAGCTGACGCATCGTGGTATACAGTGAGAGCGAGAACCTTTGTGACGCATTGTGATGGCATTTATTCCCACGGCGATCACCTAGAGCTCACCTGTGGCACAGAAAAAGAAAGAAAAAAAAAAAAGACGGTAGCAGCCGCGTGATCCGAATATTGCGTTTCAGTCGCTGAGCACTGCACATTTCCGGCGCTGCTCTGCTATGGTCCAGTAGTTCTAATATTAATAAAGAAGCCGTTAATACGCAAGAGCTTCGTATCCCATGGGAAGTGCCTGACTTCGACTCCGCAGCAGTAACGGCTCCTCAGCTTGGGTACGAAGGAGCTTGGGTGTGTCGCCATTTTGCCGTTTTATTAGTGCATCAGTCTTTCTTTTAAGGTATAGTTTCCTTCCTGGCAATTCCCAACTTTAGTTGCGTCCAGTTCATGACTTTGCTGTGCATCGGCGGCGAACGCAAACGCACCGGCGTGTTCACACTTGCCGCCACCGGCAACTCTCGTCGCGCTAAGCTGCGTGAAATGGACCATGACTGAAGATTGGGCTAGTTTCCAAGACATTAAGAATGACGAAGCATTGCAAAAGTAAAAATGATTTCAACTGAGAGAGAACGGGAACTTACCGACACATGCGCGATCGGCGAAGCAGCTCAAGAAGGGAGACCAACGTCTCCTTTTTTTGTTCATAATTTTAGAGCGCAGCTCTAAGGCGACCGTTCCTGCATTAACCGTCGGCGTCGGCGCAACCGAGCGAAGGATGAATGAGCGAACGCGGAGCGCAGCGGGGCATGAAAGACGGCGATAGCGAAGAGAGCGCACGGAGGAAAGTGGAGGAGGAGGGTAGGGTGAAATATTGAGAAGAAAAGCGTAGTGGCGAGCAAGACGGGCTCGGCGCCGACGACCGCTACGAGATGATGACAGAGCAGTGCGCCGTCGTCTGTTCACCGATGGGGATGCGGAGAGCGCGTCGACCGATACCATATATGAAAAAAAAAAAAAAAGAGCACTGCATGAGCGGAGGTCTGTCTGCGGCGGCTGCTGTTAATCGCGCCAACCGCGCGCTGCCATCCCGCGATCTCTCCATTAGCGATGCAGTCGCGCCACACTTCGTTCCGTTTGCAATCGGCCGCACGAGACCACGCCAGCCGATTGTCGACGCCAGCCAATATATCGCAATATGAAAACGCATATAGATTTCGCCTTAGGGAATGTCGTAATCGTCGGCGAATTTTCTTTTTTTTTTTCTTTTACTCCAGAAAGAAACAGTTTACAACCTGGGTCGAAGCCGAAGGCGGTACAATGTCTCGGAGAATTTTCAGTGTTCATCTACGCGGAAATGTCTAGGGAATGAGAGCCGTCCCCGAAGGCGGGGATGCAGTTTAACACAATGTCCGAAAGCCTTAACTGCCACGAAGCGAAAATGGCACAAACTGACACGCTTCCGATCCTGACGCAAGGAAGAAAATAATTAATTCTAGTGGCACCAAACCCACGATCTGATTATTAGGCACGCCGTAGTGGGGGACTCCGAAAAGTTGGGTCACCTGGGGTGTTTAAGGTGCACCTAAATCTATCTACACGGGTGCCTTCGCATTTCGTCCCCAGCGAAATGCGGCCGCCGTGCCCGAGATTTGATCCTGCGACCTCGTGCGTAGTAGCCCAACACCGTAGCCACTAAGCAACCATGACGGGTCGTAAACTTGGTCGCCTCGTTTACAGTCCAGAAGATACAATAAACATTAGGTTGTTGTTACTGCTGAGACGGGATGTCCGTCTTAAAAAAAAAGAAAGAAGAAGAAATGATGCTGAAAGCTAAGTCAGAGAGTGCGGAGCGAAGCTGTGGAGAGAGAGAGAGAGAGGGAATGCAGGGAGGTTAACCGGAGGCGAGTTTCTGGTTCTCTACCCTTCACTGGGGTGGGGCATATAGGGTTTGTACAATGGACAAAAAGCGAGAGGAGAAAAAAAAAGTAAAAAAAAAAGTAAGTGAAAAAGAAAGCAGGTAACAGAAAAACGCGTTCCAATCACAGGCGTTCACACAGGCCGGTCGATCTCAAGAAGCGCAGTAGCGCTTGCACGGCCTTCTGATGCGATGTTAAGTAGCGTAGATCTAACATCCTTTCTTCCGACGGAGGCTGGTCGTCGAACTGGTTCAGCACGACGGAAAGCAATTGTTTCTGCACACTGTACTGCGGGCACTGGCATAGATAATGGCGAACAGGGCGAAGCTCTCATTAGCTTTAGACGCTTTCAAGAAAGGTCTGCGTATGAAAAAGCAGGTGACGGCGCCTTCAAATAAGCGTCGCGCAATCTCCCATGCGTTGCACGGAATCGGCTGTTGCTCTAATTATCGACGGCACTGAAATGCGACCTGCGGCGTATAACGTTCGTTGTACGCTCGCCTCAGCTATGTGCACGTTCACTGTACAACCTGGTGTCTTTGAGCATTAAAGGATTTTGACAGGGCATTCAACCTCGATTTGAATGCCTCCTAATATCACTTCGCGCTAATGGGAAACACCCGAAATTCGAAGCCCCGATGTATGCAACTAATAAAGATTCCCTTTACCCCAGCTGTGTCATGCGTTGTTGTCAATTCCGAAATCTCCGTGTTTCTTTTTTTTTTTTTTTTGCTTTCTTTACTTGCTAGTGGTGCTAACGAATGCTTGTTCTCTTTTTCTTCTTTTCCATGAAATGGATCAATAGATGTTCATGTTGCTTCACTGTAGTTGTCTCTGCTTTGAAAACGATTTCAATGTCACACGTGGTAAGAATTATTTAATGCCATGCCTTGTATTTGCTTTCAAACTGTTATTATTGTGTCAAAGTACTCTTTTAACTTCAAACTGTTATTATTGTGTCAAAGTACTCTTTTAAATAATTAAAAAGGGCTGCATTGGCTATTCAGACTCAGGGCACTACAACAGGCGATACAACATGCGGTTTAATTCTGTATTTGGGTGCGAGGGTGATACTTGTGGAAATGGTGGTAACAATAAAAAATAACATAAAATATAAAAGCAATAAGCTGTTGACTGACCAGGCAGCCAAATTTTCACCTAAATGTTCATCGATATGCTCTGCTTTTCTAACTATGGAACATGTGAAATGTGAACATGCTGTGCACACAATGGTAAGACGAAAGCATAAAAACAATCAACCCTTATTTATTGCCGGAGTCGTATATGTGCTATTTTGCTCAAGCTAATCGTGCTGGTTTACAAGCTTTACCGTCGCTGGCTTCTCACGTGGCCGCGCCTGTACGAACCATGCATTCGCAGGCGGGACGGCTCTCTCAACCTACTCTCTCAACCCACTGTAAGATCACACGGCATGTGAACGAAGCAAGTGTGTGCATAAAAAACGTTGGCTCACGGGCCAACAAATGAAGCCATTAGCGGCCGGAGCGTTGTAATGAAAGCTGCATATTGGCGATGAGCTCCACTTCGTAGGCAAGCTTGTTGATGCTTGCCTAGGTGCAAGTTTTGCCAGCCAGTTGCGGCAGCGGCGGCAACCTTTCCCGGAGCACCGCCGCAAACCTCTAGCCACGGCGTGACTAAGTCGACAGTGTGTGGAGAACAGTGCGCGTGTCCTCGGCTCTCCGTCGCTGGAGCCAAGATGAGGGCGACGAAGCAGGCTTTGTGCCTGAACCCGCCACCGCCCACCTGATCTGCTATGAGCAGGGGAGTTGCCGCGGGCTGTTCGAGACGCAAGACAATGGGTAACCGACCGCGCTGCGGGGGTCATCTCGGGGAATAAAGGGCACCTTTCCTGACGTGGGCCCCGAGTTCGGCGAAGTCCGGCTGACCTCGGTTGGGGACCGTGAACCTCGCGCAAGGAAGTGTGTGTGTGAGTGTGTGTGTGTGTAAACCGTCCCTCAGAGAGGCGACTTGTTTACGATGAGTGCACGGCCGTTTCCGTCACCTGGGTATCGGGGGAGGACCGAGTGTTTATAAACCGCTGTTGTGCGGCTGTTCAGTGCACTTCCTCAAGCAGTCATGTTAGACTGATGTACTTTCTCTCGCAGTCGTGCTAGACTGATGAACTGCAACGTCCTTATGTAGATACTGTAAATAACCCCATATTCCTCGTTCTCGATGAGAAGCAGTCCTTCCCTTCATCAACGTCCTCAGCGTGGATAAGTTGGACGACGGCATGGGCCAGCTACCTTCTAATTCATGCCCGACTCCAATCTTGACAACGAGTTACGAACGGTGGGATTGAGCCCCCAATCCTTACACGGTGCTGACATATGGGGCAGAGCCTTGGAGACTGACAAAGAAGCTTGAGAACAAGTTAAGGATCGCGCAAAGAGCGATGGAACGAAGAATGCTAGGCATAGCGTTAAGGGACAAAAGAGAGCGGTTTGGATCGGAAAGCAAACGAGTATAGCCGATGTCTTAATTGACATTAAGAGAAAAAAATGGAGCTAGGCAGGTCATGTAATGCGCCTAGCTTTAGACAAACGTTGGACCATTAGGGTTACAGAATGGATACCAAGAGAAGGGAAAGGCAGTCGAGGACGGCAGAAGACTAGGTGCAGCAATGAAATTAGGAAATTTGCGGGCGCTTGTTGGAATCGGTTGGCGCAAGACAGGGCTAATTGGAGATCGCAGGAAGATGCATTCGTCCTGCAGTGGACATAAAATAGGCTGCTACTGCTTATGATGATGATGATGATGATGATGATGATGATGGTGGTGATGATGACGATGATGATCCCTTATAGGGAACTTGGTTTTTGTACGCCTCCGCTGGAAGTAAACACGTCTGCAATTCTATTGCGGACGTGCTTACTTTCCCCCTGCTCTCGCTGAACCGAAGGGCTTCAAGGAGGCCAGATGTGCCTAAATCGCCCGCTGGCCAGATACCTTGACATTCTGATAAAACGCGCTGCGTCATTTCCCTAGGTTTACCGCAGCGAACACATGCTTATTCTTCCTTCTTATATCTAGCTCTATAAGTGCGTCTTCTAAGGCATCCTGACCTAGCTTCGAAAAGTATTGTGCTTCCTTTTGAGTTATCATAAATTGTTTCTTTCCGGATTTTTTTTTTCCATTGTCGCCGCCAATTATATTATCTCCACCTCTCTGACTTACCGCTTGACGTTCTTTGTTGCCATGTCGCTCACCATACCGGTCGCATATACGTGCTGGTAGGCTGGTTGCGCGATGGATGGATTGGATGAATGTTATAAGCGTCCCCTTTGGAACGGGGCGGTGGGTTGCGCCACCAAGCTCTTGCTATTAGACTGCCTAATGTACTACCTAAGTTAAAAAAGAAAAAAAAAGAAAAGAAAAATACTGAACTTCCACAACCAAATTTCCTGATCCCCTATTGCGAACTTTGCTTTTGTACGTCTCCGTTTTTTTGTCGTTTCCCTACTTTTCTTCCATCAATCTTCCAATCGCCTCTTACTAATCTGTATTGCGGACATGTTTACTTTTCCACTGCTCTCGCTGAACCCAAGGACTTGAAGGAGGCCAGTGGTGCCTAAATCGACTGCTGGGCAGACGTCTTCACATTCTAATAAAACATGCGCCATCGTTTCCCTAGCTTTACCGCAGCAAGCACATGTTTCTTCCTTTTATATCTCGCTTTATAGGTGCGTGTTCTAAGGCATCCCGATCTCGCTTGGAAAAGTAATGAGCTTCCCTCTGAGGTATCATAAATTGTTTCTTTCCTGATTTCGTTTTTTCCTCTTAAGTAGTTACTCATGGCAGGTTTCTTTTCCATTGCCGCTACCCATGAGATTATTTCAGCCTCTCTAACTTTCCGATTGACGTTCTTTGTTGCTGTGTTGCCCACCTGCAATGCGGCGGAGGCGAGCGCCATCTGGAGGTGTTGCAGGGAAACGTGCGCACCGCTCCATCGCCTCCGAGATTGCCGCGCGCAAACCGCATTAGGAATGGTAAAAATGCTGGAAAAGGGGTTTTGTGTTTGGTTTTCTCGTATGATCAAATTGCAATCCGACGCCTCCTGTCTGTAGATGGTGTTTAGATAGTACTTTCCGATGTTTCTGACACATTACTTTAGGAGTTAGCCACTAGGAGGGCCTGCGTGGTTGTGGTTCGGAATAATTTTTCGCCAAGCGACGTCCGTCGCCAACATCGGATGATTTGTGACACGGTACCCTTAACGCTGTCGTGTTAAAACGTACCAACATGAAGGACGGGACGAGTGCCAGCGTTTTCACTATTGAGGCATTCCCTCTTGAGGCATTACCAGTAAACCAACCGCGTTCAAATGTTTATCGGCGATAATGTAAGCAAGTTCCTTGATAGGTTCTGACGGTAAAAGCGGTTGAAGGCCTAGCCATATAAAAAGCACAGCCGACGGGGACACGAATTCATATCACTGTCACCTCGAAGACTGTTAGTAAAGCTACAGGTCGAGCCAGATTGAGCCGGGGAAACGTTTTCATTTCAGTGCTGTAGCGAACAATCTGTTCTCTACGACCGAGCTCTGCACACTCGATATCATTTATTTATTTATTTATTTATTTATTTATTTATTTATTTATTTATTTATTTATTTATTTATTTATTTATTTATTTATTTATTTATTTATTTATTTATTTATTTATTTACAGTACCCTCAGGGCCCGCAAAGGCGTTACAGAGGGGGCGGGTACAATAATAAAGAAACATACAACACGTTCAAACAATTATTAGTATATAGAGTGATAAACTAAATATATAATCAGTTATTGCAATCTTGAAAGGTGACGCCTCCTCGATGCAGGCAATGGAGGGGGAAGGCCGTTCCACTCGGCGCTGGTTTTTGGCATAAATGAATCAGCAAAAACATTTGCGCGACAGAAAGGAATGAACACTTTAAACTTTGCAGCATACGTTTGAGTGTGCTTCATTGTCGCTGAAAAATTTGCCAAAGCATAAAGTTGCCTCATGTGTCCATCGTGGTCGGGCTTTGCGACACCTTTTGCTGTCACTTGCACTTCTGATCGCAATAGGATCGCATTTCTTTATCGCTATCAATAATAGTCACTGCTACACGGTTTAACGATCCGGATCGAATTATCGTCTGCTGATCGTCTGGAACTCTCAGAACTGCATAATGATTTGGCTACAAATGAAGATTTGAAATATGGTTAAATTTGGACAATAATACAATTTTACACCTGATAACAAGGTTCCTAAAGGGTTTAGTTGAGCTACCTTCAGTTTTAGCATATTCAGAATACTGCGCTAGAGGGCGCAGATCGCGATCAAGAAATATCATCGCGATTCACGGATCGCGATAATGATACGAAAGTGACCGTGTAGTAGCGCACTGTTCCGGGTCGAGATTAATCTGAATCGCCCAGATCACGATAAAAAGTGCGTGTGTAACATTGGTATTAATCATTGGGCACCAACCCGCCCCGTTGTTATCTTCAGCTAGGCTATTGGGACCGATAGGCTATTTTTTCTCGGCCGGGAGTTCGTACCATCCAGACGAGGTTTTAAGACTTACCGCTGATACAAGGTAAGTGATGATCTTCTTCTTCTTCTTCTTCTTCTTCTATACTTCTACTTCTTCTTCTTCAGCCTATTTTATGTCCACGGCATGACTAAGGCCTCTCCCTGCGATCTCCAATTACCCCTGTCCTGCGCCAACTGATTCCAGCAAGCGCCTGCGAATTTCTTAATTTCATCACCCCACCTAGTCTACTGCCGTCCTCCAGTGCGCTTCCCTTCTCTTGGTACCCATTCTGCAACCCTAATGGTCCACCGGTTATCTAACCTACGCATTACATGACCTGCCCAGCTCCATTTCTTTCTCTTAATGTCAATTAGAATACCGTCTATACCCGTTTGCTATCTGATCCAAACCGCTATCTTTTCGTCTCTTGAAGTTATGCCTAGCAATCTTCGTTCCATCGCCCTTTGCGCGGTCCTTAACTTGTTTTCGAGCTTCTCTGTCAGTCTCGAAGTTACTGCCCCATATCTGAGCCCTGGTAGTATGCATTGGTTGTACAACTTTCTTTTTAATGATAATGGTAAGCTTCCACTCAGGATCTGACAGTGTCCGCCGAATGCGCTCCAACCCATTTTTATTTTTTTGTAAATTCCCTTCTCATGGTCAGGGTCCCCTTTGAGTAATTGACCTAAGTAAACGTACTCCTTCACAGACTCTACAGAGTGACCGGCGATCCTGAACTCTTATTCCCTTGTCCGGCTATTGATCATGATGCTTGTCTTCTGCTTATTAATCTTCAACCCCATTATACTCTCTCTGTTAGGGCCCTCAATCATTCGTTGTAACTCGTCCCCAGTGTTGCTGAACAGGACAATGTCACCTGCAAATCGAAGGTTTCTGAGATATTTACCGTTGATCCTTACTTCTAACCCTTCCAGTTTAATAGCTTGAATACTTCTTGCAAGCACTCAGTGAATAGCATTGGAGAGATTATGTCTCCTTGTCTGACCCCTTTCTTTGTTTGTATCTTCCTGTTTTTCTTGTGGAGAATTAAGGTAGCTGTGGAAGCTCTGTAGATAGTTTCCAAGATATTTACGTAAGCATCCTGTACTCCTTTATTACGTAATGCCTCTATCCCTGCTGTTATCTCGACTGAATGATATGCCTTTTCGTAATCTATGAAAGCCATATAGAGAGGCTGATTGTACTCTGCGGATTTCTCGATTACCTGATTGATGACATGGATGTGATCCATTGTAGAGCATCCCTTCCTTAAACCTGCCTGTTCCCTTGGTTGACTAAAGTCCAGTGTTGCCCTTAATCTATTGGAGATTGTCTTGGTAAATATTTTGTATAATATTGGAAGTAAGCTAATGGGCCTGTCATTTTTCAGTTCTTTAACGCCTCCTTTTTTGTGGATTAGTATAATGTTGGCATTCTTCCAGTTCTCTGGGACTCTTGAAGTCGATAGACAGTTCGTATAAAGGGCCGCTAGTTTTTCAAGCATTATGTCTCTATCTTGTTTCATTAAATCGACTGGTAGTCCATCTGCTTCTGCCGCTTTTCCTCGTTTGATGTCTTGCACGACCCTTCTAACTTCATCGCTTGTTATAGAAGGAGCCTCTGTAACCTGTTCATTACTACTTCGAATGGAGGTATCATGGCTGATTTGGGTACAGTACAAGTCAGTACAGAATTATTCCGTTGCTTTAACGTACGTGCCATTCAACTCCGGTCTTTCAGGCCATATGTAAAACTTCCAGCAAAAATTACGAGAGAGAACTGTATGATCGTTCAGTTAACATAGGAATCATATGTGGTACATGAATTTATCTAATCTTTGGGCTTATGGCTTCAGGCGTGCTTGTGGTGCTATACATTACGCCTTTTAATTGCTTTTCTCAATTTCAGAGCAATGATTGTTTTCTAAGCAAAGCCAAGCAATAAGCCTCTGTGTCCATGCATAATCCTAGCACATCGTTGCACTTATACCGCAATATCTTGCTTAGAAATATGAACTTGCGAAGTCACAAAGTATAGTTTGAAGCGAGAAGGACCAGGTTTAAGCAAGTACCTATGTATACTACTCATTAATTAACATGCTGGCTAAACCGCCTTACTCGCAGCTTCCGTAAAGACAATTAGCGCCACGATTTCCGCAAATATTTTTTTTGTAGGAACCTGTCTGTCCCATACTTACTACACAAAGGGAAGCCCTGCAAGCCAGCGGCAACGCTTATCGCATACATCTTTCCATCACTCGGTCCTTTGCCATGGGAACGTCGTCCTCCAAGCATGATGTCACTGCTTTGAGCCCTGAGGCTTTGCATGTTCGAGACGGTATATTTGCCGTACCTCGTCTGTCTGCCTCGGTACGACGCGCATCCGGTGCGCATTCCAGAAACGCTCGAGGGAGAGTGAGGCAAGGAAGAGAGTGAGGCAAGACCTTGTCTGTATACCTAGCAGTCCACACGTCTGGAACTAGAATTAAGCAGTGGTTCCTGCGCCCCGGACGTTTAAGAGTACACGTCTATAGCTTTCTACTTCAACGAATGCGCTGATTCGACCATTCGCACGCTACGTGTGAGGCTGCACACGCGGTCCGTTGCATGTGATGCTCGAGTCCCACCTTCCCAAATTCCGAGATGAAAGAGGCACTCTCCTGTAAAGAAATCTGCAACGATATGACCTCCCGCACGCGTGCGTGCCTGCAACACCTTGCGTTCCCCGAAGGACCAGTCATAGCCCGCAAAGGAACTTCGCGTCTCCTTATCGCATTCTTTAGAGACACTGGTCTGGTGGACACGTGGCGAAAAACCGCAGAGATCATTATAAGAGACGCTCGGGCGGAGCAGTTGCCGGCCTTGATCGTCCGGCTGCAAGACACCGCCTGTTGCTACGACTCACCACCGCCACCACCATCCCTCCCGTCGCCAGCGCGTGCCGCTTGTCGACGAATTCAAAGAAAGCGCGCGATGTGCATCTCCGTATTTAAAAAAAAAAAAAGACAACAGCTTGGCGAGTTCGTACAAGCTTCTACAGCTGTATAGGCTCGACGTGGATTGTCGAGCCTTGTCCCATGTACATTCGGACCTCAATTTAACGGAAAACGCTATCACGTTTTTTTTTTTTTTTTTTACATGAGCAGTTACTTTCGATTCGTTGAAATCCTCGATGTAACAAAGTGACGTCAACGTCTCGCCCGATTTCACCAAGTAAATGCAGGAATAAATAAATAAATAAATAAATAAATAAATAAATAAATAAATATATATATATATATATATATATATATATATATATAAAATATTGGTAGAGCATCGCACGCGAAATGCGAAGGTTGTGGGTTCGGTTCCAACAAGCGGCAAGTTGTTTCTTCATCCGATTTCATTTCCATTAAGTTATCGTTTCCTCATTTCATTTATTAAGCACAAATGATTTCCCGTATGTTGCCCTTGGTGTCAGTGTTTGTTGGCTTCTTATAATATATATATATATATATATATATATATATATATATATATATATATATATATATATATATGCATGCGTCGGGTTTTAGCCGGACGCCGGCCATTGAGCCGTTACGGTTTGTCGCTGCGTTGAAGGAACAGCAGATGCGCTCGAGAGGCTCGCCCTCTGCGGTAAAAACGTACGCAGCAAGATAATTTTATATGTATTGCGCCCTTGGACAAATATAATATTAGCCACATACGGGCTCTAAATGTTTTGGATTTAACAATTTTCATTCTCGATTTATCGCAACAATATGCGGCTCCCATCGAGTTTGCTCAATCGAAGTTTTAAGCTTATACTGGCGTTTCGACGGTGTCACATCGCTCCTAAGAAAACTCTCATTAACGGTGCCGCCAGGGCTTCGCTTTAGGTATAGTGCAATGACCCCTTATACATATAACGGGCATCGAGCGTGAACACAATGGCGCCCTAAAGTTATCGTTGATTTATTACTTGTCGGTTCTGGCTTCGTTCTTTTTTTTTTTAAATTCTGTGTCAGCGTCTGTGGATGGATCGCGAACATTGTGTACGGGCGTACACACCGATACTAATATACAGCTTTTTCTTTTTCGATCATACAGAATTTCTTTTTATGTCACCCTTGGCGCGTAGCGTACTTGCAATCCTTTAATTGGATCGCTCGAAGTGGCGGACATTACTCACACGAGAAATCGACATGCCTTATCGACGAATTAACGAAAATGTACTAACTGTTTAATTAATTATCTTACGGTGCATATTGCAATTTACGAGTTGAAGGCGTGGAGTTTGCAAGGCATATCCACCTCGAGCGATTACTGAGGATGGCAGCGGTTTTCAGAAATCACGAAAAAATACACTGTTGTTCCAGAATTACTTTTTCTTTTCTTTTAGGAAACCATCGTTTTATGCATTGAAGCGAAAAAGGAACTCGGACACCAGTTTATTTCGTCGCCAATCTCGGGAATTAATATGTCGAAGACTGGTGTCATCCTGAAAAAATTGGTTCCAAGTGGACAACCCTTGCGAACTCCCCGGCTACGATTAATGAATTTCAATATGTGCTGTGAAGTAAATAATTTGAAAAATTGATTAGTAAATTTTTGCTGATTAGTCGATAATGCGCTCCGATTTCTCGTGCATGTTCTCCTGTTTGAGTAGTCCCGGAGCTGAATGACCGGAATTATGCTATTTGCCGCAGGCGATATATAAAAAAAAAGAAATCGGTATGGTTAAAAGAAAAAGAAGGAAAGGAAAGACACCCGGTATATCAGCGTGTGTGCATCGCTCAACATTGTGCGCGCGTATACAGGAGGATAGCACCGTATGTAGTGACGCTGCGCGTAACCTGCTCACGATCACCGCAGCCGCATCCTGCCGACTTCGATCCGCGGCGCCTGGCCGCATTGCCACAAGAAGTTAGCATAAGCAAACATATAAAGAAACGAGGACCTCAGCTAAATGCACAGGGCGTCGTCAGTTCATTCGGCATGACTAATTGTGTACCCTACGCGTTTACTGCGGACGAAGTGTCTTTCAGGCAGAACGCCGGCTCTTCCAGCTCTACTCATTTTGTGAATTTCTTAGACTTTGCTAGTGGACTGCTATTTCCTCCTTAACTGCGATGGAGATGGAGCCTCACGCGCGTCCGCCGGGCTCGGCAGTGCCCGCGGCGGCAGCCTCCAGGAAGCGCAACGGCACCGAGAGCGACACTGACAGCGACGACACCATGCAGTACTATGTCAGCAGTGAAGATTCTTGCGACGACACCTTCGAGCTGGTGCGGAGTCGCAAAGCAAAGCGAAGATTTCTCAGCGCATCATCGAATTCGAGTGAGTCCACCGTGAGATCTTCGCGGGATACCGAGGAGCTCACCATCCTGTTCTCGCCAGTTCTCGCCAGTGACAACCTGAGACGCCTCAACAGGCAAGCCGTGTCTTCTCATCTAGAGGCGCTGGCTCCAAACGAAATCAAAGACATCAGGGTGAACACCCGTAAGAACGTGCTAGCTATTGACGTAGAACACGCGGCTGCGTTGGATTCCTTGCGCAAGGTCACGGAACTTGGCGGGATGAAAGTCCGCCCTTATATTCCGCTCGGCAAACAAGTCCGTACTGGCGTAATTTACGATGTTGACGAGACCATCGTCGACTCCGATCTGTCAATCTTAATCAAGCCAGCTACGGAAAACACCATCATCACAAACGCGTTTCGTCTCGGCACGTCACGGTGTGTGAAGATCATATTTAAGGGCGAATCCCTCCCATCGCACGTAAAAGTGGGCCACTTCCGACACGCAGTTCGCCCCTTTATACCAAAACCGCTGCAGTGCTGGAATTGCAAGAAGCTTGGACATGTGAGTAGTGTTGGAATCGCACCGCTGGCACGAGTTGTTGGGGTCTCGGTGCTGACGCCCGTTATTGCCAATGGGTCGCAAGCCCCAAGGGTAGCGTTGGCCTGGCGGCCTGGGGCACTGGAAGCATCCGAAGGTCCCGGCAAAGCATGAGAAGACTGGTAACAGAACAACTTGTTTATTCTAACATAGCAAAAGAGCGGCCGGTCAGGTCGACCGGAGTGGAGAGACGGGAGAGCACGTAACTCAACAGTACAAATCGGAGCCTCTCTCTTGGCGTCCGGGGGCAGCTGCTCTTATACTCCCGGCGTCGCGGTCCAAAAGGGAAGGAGGGAAGGTCACGGGATGAAGGTCACGGGACGGCGCAGCAGGAGCCCACGACGGCGCGAACTGTCGGGCCGAGAGACCTGCTGAACCGAGTGTAGTGACGCATCGCCAACCTTCACCCACACGACGGCGTGAACAGTTGAGCCGAGAGACGTCCAGGCTCCTCATTCGGGGAACTCCGCTCCCCGGCTGCCGCGCTTTGACAAGCGAGGGCACACACGCACACACGCACACACGAAGACACGTGGCACTGAAACACGCCTGGACACGCTTGGCGGGTAGGCGTCGCGGCGGCGTCGGACGGGCCAAAATGTCCGCCGCTTTGAACAAAGCCCCGGCGTCCGTTGCATCCGCGCCGGCATTACCGCGCGTTGTAGGCGAAACGTAACAGACCGCCCCGCCGGGGGAAGGAGATCCCGATGGTCAGGGGACTGCATCCGCTGTCCGGAGGGATGTCGCTCGATGATGCTCATAACCGAAGTTGGGCGTCCCTGGGCGTTTCTTGAGCGCAGCGCACAGAGAAGGCCTCGTTCTCACGTTCAGGTGCACACAGGACACTGCAAAGTGACTTCGGGAGAGTTGACATTTTTGTTCTCGTTTCCGGCAAGCGTTAGAACCACGCCAAAAGTCAACCGCTCAGTCAGCAAGCACGGCACAACCCTCACTAAGCCCTGCCAGGCTCTTTCCCCTTTTATACTGCTGCCTAGTTCCTTACAGTAGTTTAGCAGCACTCAGAACGCGTCCACAAATCGGAAAAATTGCACTAAAAAGCACATCATCACTTTGAAACACTACACAAAAGCAATAGGTTAAAAATCCTGCCTCAGGAAGAAAAACATCAGTAACAAGCAATTTTGAGGCTGATTCCCACGTTAGGGGCTTCGACTTAAGCCATCGGCGTTACCGTTGAGACTCCCCTTTTTGTAACGCACCTCAAAGGAATATTGTTGCAAAGCGAGGCTCCAGCGCAGGAGGCGGCCATTTTTGGGAGAGATGGTCTGCAGCCATTGGAGAGGGCAGTGATCCGTTTCAATGATAAACCTCGAGCCAGCTAGGTAACATGACAATTTCTGAACGGCCCACACGATACACGCACACTCTTTCTCGGTGGCGCTATACGCCTGCTCACGACTCGTCAGCTTACGACTAGCATACAGGACGGGGTGTTCTACTTCTCCATTTTCCCGTTGGCACAGTACAACGCCCATGCCTCGCTCACTAGCATCACACTGAACAACGAACCCTTTTGTGTAGTCGGGCGATCGTAGCACAGGCTGGCTTGTTAGGGCGCTCTTTAGGGCGCTAAAAGCTCTTTCCTTCGTCTCGTCCCAGACGACTGTTTGCGGCTCTGTCTTTCTTAGAGCATCCGTCAAGGGAGCCGCGATATCAGAGTACCTGGGGATGTACCTCTGATAGTAGCCGGCGACACCTAAGAACGACCGAATATCGGTCTTCGTGCGCGGTTGCGGGAAGTCTCGCACAGCGGTCACCTTTATTTCAGAGGGGCGGCGACGACCCCGACCAATCACGTGTCCGAGGTAGACAACCTCGGCCTGTGCTAACTGGCACTTGGGAGCCTTGACTGTCAAGCCCGCATCGCGCAGGCGGGTTAGCACTGCCCGCAAGTGCGCCATATGTTCAGGCCAGGATGCGGAGAATATCGCTACGTCGTCTAGATACGGTAAAGCGAATTCTTGCTGTCCCCGCAACACTTTATCCATGAGGCTTGAAAAGCAGTATGGCGCGTTCTTCAAACCAAAACTCAAAACTTTAGGACGGAATGTCCCCATTGGTGAAATGAACGCCGCATACCTACTAGCCTCTTCTGTAAGTGGAACCTGCCAATAACCCCTGACAAGATCTAGGGTGGAAATAAACTGAGCGCTACTCACTCTCTCAAGGCGCTCCTCGATGTTAGGGATCGGATAAATTTGATCCTTAGTGATGGAATTAAGCCTGCGGTAGTCGACGCAAGGACGAGGTTCCTTGCCCGGTACCTCAACTAAAATCAAAGGGGAGGTATAATCACTCTCACCCGCTTCAATAACACCGAGCTGTAGCATTTTCTTTACCTCAGCCTCCATAATATCGCTCTGGCGGGGTGACACCCGGTACGCCTTGGATCGTACTGGCTCTGGGGAGGTAAGTTCTATGTCATGAGTAAGGACAGAAGTCCTACCAGGCCTCTCAGAGAACAGACCTTGAAACTCTTGTAAGAGCTGGTGTAGTTCGGTTTTCTGCTCAGGCGACAGCGATGCTTTACTTATTAAGTCACTAATGACTTGATCGGTGTCTTTCCTGTTCGTCACTGAGCCTAGTCCCGGAAGCTCGACCGGAAGCTCTTCTAACTTTCCCGCATCGGGAATTTCCTCTCCAGTATCTGGTGCCTTTAACGCTACAGGCTCAATTTTATCCCGTTCGGGCGTGCTCCGAATACCAGCTTGCTGCGCCTCTGACCCTTTCTCATCGTTCAACAACGTCGGCCCCGCAACTACCGTCTTTGCAGCGAGCTCCCGAACCTTCGATCTGGTTAAGGCCTGAACGCTAGCCTCACCAAACAAAAGCCCCTTCTCGCGCAGGAGGTAATCGGACCTGTTCGAAAATAAGTACGGGTACTGGGGGGGCAGCATAGATGACACTGCGGCCTCCGTCTCAAGTGCTCCGAAAGGTCCTTCAATAAGCACTTTTGCTACCGGCAGACACACGCTATGAGCTTCCACTGCTTGCTTGATCCATGCGCACTCGCCCGTGAACATATCGGGTTCTACGTAAGAGGGGTGAACTACATCCATTGTAGCTGCGGAATCGCGAAGCACTCGGCACTCTTTCCCGTTCACGAGGAGGTCTCGCATGTAAGGCTCGAGAAGCTTCATGTTCTCGTCAGTGCTGCATATAGACAAAAACACGACTTGTGTTTTTGTTTCTGGACACTGCGCCGAAAAGTGACCCGGCTTCTGGCACGTATAACAAACGCGCGCTTGCCTCGTCTCGAACCGCTTTCTGCGTTCGGCTTCGGTTGCCGCCGTCTCTTTACGTTCGGTCGGACTGCTTTCACTCGCATCCGAACTACGTGTGTCCCCCTTTGCTCTCATGGGCGTGAACTTCGGCCTCTCAAACTTGGAGCCAAATTCACCCTTTTGACCGTCCTTAGCTCCACGAGCCCGACGCGTCACAAACTCCTCGGCTAGCTCAGCGGCTCTAGCCACCGTACTAACGTCTGGCCTATCCAAGACCCAGTACCGCACGTTCTCAGGTAACCGACTATAAAACTGTTCTAGCCCGAAACACTGCAGAACTTTCTCGTGGTCACCAAACGCTTTCTCTTCTTTGAGCCACTCCTGCATGTTTGACATTAGCCTGTAGGCAAACTCTGTATACGACTCACTTCTGCCTTTCTCATTTTCCCGGAACTTCCGACGGAACGCCTCCGCTGACAGCCGGTACTTTTTTAGCAGACTCGATTTCACTTTGTCGAAATCCTCTGCCTCCTCTCTCTCCAAGCGAGCGACTACGTCGGCCGCCTCGCCGGGTAGCAAAGTGAGCAAGCGCTGTGGCCACGTTTCCCGAGAGAACCCCTGCTTCTCGCACGTTCGCTCAAAGTTAACCAGGAACAAACCAATGTCCTCTCCAAGCTTAAACGGCCGCATCAGGTCAGTCATTTTGAACATTACTCGTTCTCCTGCACCGTGTGCCTGACTTCCATTACGAGCGCGTTCCATCTCTAACTCGAGACGCTTCATTTCCAACGCGTGTTGACGGTCACGCTCTTCTTTTTCTTTCTCTTTTTGTTCTTTAAGTTCGCGCTCATCTTTCTCTTTCTGTTCTTTTCGTTCACGCTCATCTTTCTCTTTCTGTTCTTTAAGTTCACGCTCCTGTCTTTTTGCCGTCTCCCTCTCCTCAATGGTCTCAAGGCATTCCGACAGCTCGTCATCCTCAGCTTCTAACTCAAGAATAGCCCTTAGCAGTTCTGGTTTTCTGAGTTTGTCTGAGACATCCAGACCCAACTCTCTCGCAAGCTCCAACAATTTCGGTTTGCGCAAGGACTTCAAATCCATGGCTGCTCTGAATGCTGCTTTCTCTACTGCCTACTATTGTCTTGCCGCAAACTAACCCGGTAGCAACGACAACCACAATTACCAGCTCTGTTTCTAACACTAACAAAAGCCTGGCAAAACTCAGAAGAAGAAAGTCCCGCACTCACCAAACCTTGCAGCCAAGACTTCAGCGCAGTCGTTCCGCTGCAGGCAACCAGTCATCACACAGGGCTCGTTGCACTGCTCCCGGATGGTCGTTGTGCTGCTCAGCATACAGTCAACCGCATCTCTTCGCTGCTGGCCTCCGTTGTCGCGATCTCACCGCTGGCAACCAGATGTTGGAATCGCACCGCTGGCACGAGTTGTTGGGGTCTCGGTGCTGACGCCCGTTATTGCCAATGGGTCGCAAGCCCCAAGGGTAGCGTTGGCCTGGCGGCCTGGGGCACTGGAAGCATCCGAAGGTCCCGGCAAAGCATGAGAAGACTGGTAACAGAACAACTTGTTTATTCTAACATAGCAAAAGAGCGGCCGGTCAGGTCGACCGGAGTGGAGAGACGGGAGAGCACGTAACTCAACAGTACAAATCGGAGCCTCTCTCTTGGCGTCCGGGGGCAGCTGCTCTTATACTCCCGGCGTCGCGGTCCAAAAGGGAAGGAGGGAAGGTCACGGGATGAAGGTCACGGGACGGCGCAGCAGGAGCCCACGACGGCGCGAACTGTCGGGCCGAGAGACCTGCTGAACCGAGTGTAGTGACGCATCGCCAACCTTCACCCACACGACGGCGTGAACAGTTGAGCCGAGAGACGTCCAGGCTCCTCATTCGGGGAACTCCGCTCCCCGGCTGCCGCGCTTTGACAAGCGAGGGCACACACGCACACACGCACACACGAAGACACGTGGCACTGAAACACGCCTGGACACGCTTGGCGGGTAGGCGTCGCGGCGGCGTCGGACGGGCCAAAATGTCCGCCGCTTTGAACAAAGCCCCGGCGTCCGTTGCATCCGCGCCGGCATTACCGCGCGTTGTAGGCGAAACGTAACAGTAGTGTGTGCAATAACACTACCGTCTGTTCTCGCTGCACTGGGCCCCACACCACAAACACGTGCGAGGCCAGTGTGCTGAAGTGCACAAACTGCAGCGGCCCTCACGATGCATCTTCGAAGGAATGCCCTTTGATTCGAAAGGAAATGCAAATATTGAAGAAAATGGTTAGAGACCACTCGTCTCACCGAGAAGCAGCAGCATCTATTAAGCGACGACGATCACGTCGCCGACGTCGATCAAGAGCCTCCAAAGCCTCTGCAGAACGCCACACACGTATATTACCACCCACTCTTCCGCCCAGGTCAAACGCAGTCAGCTCAAAGGACAAGGGTGCACCGAACAGCACGGCTGCTGACGCGTGGCCTGCACTCCCGAAGCTACATGCCCCTACTGAGCGAAATGATACTTCTACAGTAGGGGACACTTCGTCTGTTCCTGATAAATTGGCGGACCAAGATCAACAAATTGTTGTTATGATCAGCTCTCTGGTGCGTGCTATTCGTGTTCTACTGGACAAGCTACAGACACCAACAGCTCGAAGTGCATTGCAAGTGCTGGATGCCATCAGTCCGGTTCTGGCGAGCCTTCAGAAGTCCAGTGCTTGAGAACTTCTACAGCAGAACCATGGCTCATCGACAACAACAAAGATCGTTCCGGGATGATGTGAGAAGTGCCTCCATATTCCAATGGAATGCGAGAGGCCTGAGGTCTCGTATTTCGGATTTCCGACAGTTCGTATTTGCAAACCATTTTCCTATAATCTGTGAACCGAACTTATCAGCCTGCATAAGACTATCGGGATATGAATCTTTTCTTATAAACACGTGTGTCCGTAGTAGTAAGGTTCTGGTTTACATTCGCAAGGACCTTACGTATTTTTCCCAACACGTAGCGCCACACGACGGTAACCAATACGTCTGTGTTACTGTGAAAAAGAAGAAGCTGTCTTTTACTCTTATTGGCGTCTACCTTTCCCCAACAAGTCAGTTTGATAGAAAAAGACTGGAAGATATTATGGCTGATACTCCCGGTCCTTGGATAATAACAGGGGACTTCAACGCTCACCACCATATATGG
The DNA here is from genome assembly GCF_023375885.2 of Dermacentor andersoni. Lineage (NCBI taxonomy): Eukaryota > Metazoa > Arthropoda > Arachnida > Ixodida > Ixodidae > Dermacentor > Dermacentor andersoni. The sequence goes on along the minus strand of NC_092816.1, from coordinate 104,972,076 downwards.
GGAAGCTCCAGGATAAATTCGAGGGGCAGGTCACTAGTATCCTTTGCATCAGGCCACAACCTGTGTCTTCTAAATGACGGAAGCCCGACATTTCTGCGAGGAACTACATACAGTAGCTGCCTTGACTTGACTTTGGTGTCACGTTGCCTGACTTTGAGCGTGCAGTGGTTCACTGATGTTGAAACCCATGGAAGTGATCATATACCGACCTATGTGAGAATCGATGGACTAGACGCCGCATTACCGGTTGTCTCTCGCCAAATCGACTGGTCAGTCTTTCAAGATCGCGTAGAAGACACATGCAAGACACATATTGCACGCAGATTAGAAGACATAATTGCTGACGCTATGCAAGATTGTACATGCCGCTTCACACATCCATCAAAGCGTACAGAGAATGACATTGAATTGGAAAGGCTTCGTGCACTACGTCGCCGAGCTGAAAGGAGGTACAGGCGCACGAAGTCAATTCTTGACCTCAGAGAAGCTCGGCGCATGCAAAAGAAGATCAAACGCCGAATGGATAAGCTAGCGGATCAAAGATGGAAATGTTTTTGCGACTCACTAGACCCCCGCAAGCCATTGTCCTGTGTGTGGCGTACCCTACGGGGTCTTTGCTCAAGTCCCCAGCAACGACACCCATTCAACGCCCTTGCTCTCTATCAAAACCGCCGCGAGATAGACGTCGCAGAGGAATTTTGTGCGAACGTCGCTGGCGGCACAGTTTCAGTCCCTGACATGGCTCTAGGCAACATCCCCGGCCCACGAGATGCAAGTATGGACGCTCCATTCTCTATGGAAGAGTTAGAAGCTGCTATGGCGCTATGTAGGTGTTCGTCTTCACCAGGACCCGATGGCATAACATATACTGCTTTGCGCCACCTAGGCAGAGAAGCACGAAGAGAACTCCTCAGCCTTTTTAATACTTCATGGCAAGATGGTGTCGTCCCACAGGAATGGAAACGCAGCCGCCTGGTACCGCTTCTAAAAGCAGGAAAGTCACCGCTCGAATTGGCATCCTATCGGCCTATAGCTCTTGCCAGCTGCGTCGGGAAGCTTATGGAACGTATGATCCTCATGCGTCTCGAATGGTACCTTGAACATCATAAAATTTACCCTGACTCTATGGCGGGATTTCGACGCGGTCGTTCATCGATTGACAGTGTCATCGATCTAGTATCATCTGTGGAACAACAAAAATCTCGGAAGCGATTATCAGTAGCGCTCTTTCTTGACGTGAAAGGCGCTTACGACAACGTTTGCCATCAAACCATTCTAGACGCACTTCTGACAATTGAACTAGGAGGGCGAGTCTATCGATGGGTCAGTAACTACTTGACACAAAGGTCCTTGTTCGTACGAACGGAAGATGGTCCGACTACCGACCACTACACATGCCGAGGCGTTCCCCAAGGCGGTGTTCTAAGCCCTATTCTTTTCAACCTCGCGCTTCTTGGGCTGGCCGAATCCCTACCGGAAACAGTGAGTGTTTCAATCTACGCCGACGACATCTGCATCTGGACATCAGCGGTCACTCGCCTGCAGGTTCGCGCACGGCTACAGAAAGCAGCAACACAGGCATCAGACTACCTTCACACACAAGGCCTTACCATCTCAACAGAAAAATGTGCATTAGTCGCTTTTACGCGAAAAACGATGACTCCTTATCCAGTATGCATCAATGGTCAGCCTATCTCCTACAAGAGAAATCACCGGTTTTTGGGTGTCATTGTAGACCGGGACCTCACTTGGAGCCCTCATGTTGCCCACTTAAAGAAGAAGCTCACATCTATTGTTCACGTCTTCAAGTTCATCGCCGGCAAAACATGGGGATCGTCAGTGGGCTCCATGCTACAGTTATATCGAGCACTGTTCATCGGATTCCTACGCTATAGCTCCCCCGTGCTTGCTAAAACATGCAAGTCAAATCTTCGAGAACTTCAGAGCGTGCAGGCACAGGCACTACGTGTTTGCCTAGGCCTTCCGCGCAGCGCCTCGACAGCTGGAACCATTATAATCGCTCAAGACCATCCGATCACAACTTACATTAGCACCGAAACGCTTAGAGCCCATGTTCGTCATTCTTCACGGATGCAGTCAAGCTTTCTTGCGTGCCTGCCAGAACGACGACCACAGGCGTCCTTCTCCAACAAGGTCAACATCCATCGTGCCTCCTTACCATCGGGTTTCACACCCTCTGCACGTTCAACCTCAGCTTTGTGGTGTTTAAAACAACCTCAAGTGCGTCTTACGATTCCAGGGATAAGAAAGAAGACCGACCTGCCTACCTTGGCCTTGAAGCAAGCAGCTCTGGATTGTTTGCACACTTTCTACTTTGATCGAGTACATATATATACGGATGGCTCTTCCACTCAGACCAGCTCCACCAGCGCAGTGGTTATACCATCCCGTTCACTAAGCATCCAATACAAGATTTCGCACTTGACAACATCGACTAGTGCGGAGCTTGTTGCCCTCCGAGGTGCCGTTGATTATATTAATAACCAACCGGCTAATCGGTGGGCTATATTCTGCGATTCGAAGGCGGCCTTACAATGTCTTCTGGCATCTCTTCGTCGCGGGTCATGCGAACAACTCGTGTCGGAGATACGAGAAATGCACCATCACATGATCGCGAAAGGACACGACGTCGTGTTTCAGTGGCTGCCTGGTCATTGCGGTATCTCCGGCAACGACCTCGCTGACGAAGCTGCTCGAAAAGCTCACGAGGGAGCAACCCTTGTTTCAATACCTTTATCGCGGACCGACGCTGCCCAACACTTAGGCAAGCTAGCGCACTCTTTGACATTGGAGAAGTGGCGCACACCTGAATTCACTCACCATCGCTTGCATTCCCTCGATTCCTATATGCAACTGCGGCTGTTACCAGGTCTTCCGCGAAATGAGGAAACAGTGCTGTGCCGCTTACGTTTGGGCGTCGCATTCACAAATGCTTATGCATTTCTGATTGGAATGGCTGATAGCGCCGAGTGCAATGCCTGCGGTGTCGAGGAAACCATCGAACACCTACTGTGCTACTGCCAATCTTATGAAAATGAAAGGCAAGACCTCTGCACAGCTCTCCATCAGCTAGATGGAAAGCCGTTCACCTTGAACAAGATCTTGGGATCATGGCCTCGCATATCACAGCTACAAAAGGCCACAAAAGCGCTGCTGCGATATTTGAAAGCGACCGGATTGAGTCAGCGTCTGTGATCCAGACTGAGTGACCGACTGATATCTCCAGTGGACTTTCTCTTTTGCCTTTTTTTTTTTAATCTTTCCGTCCCCCTTTCCCTTTCCCCAGTGTAGGGTAGCCAACCGGGCTCAGTCCTGGTTAACCTCCCTACCTTTCATTTATCATTTTCTCTCTCTCTCTCTCTCTCTGTTCATGTAATATTGCGTCTTCAAAGCTCGCGTGTGTAACACCTTTCCTTCGTGTGTTGTGACGAAGCGCCTTTCTCCCGCCATTCAAACTGTGGGAACAAAACTTATTGTCGGGTGAGTTGGTTCGCCGTGCTTTGCGCTTGTCCGTGTGGGTATACCGTCTCGTCCGTGTCTTGTCTTGAGCACAGCATTTTATGCGGGATCAAGCAGACGAAATATTCCACATCACCGCGCTGGCCACGTAAGGGACGAAGAGGCAAAGCGGATCATCCGTGCATTCTTAAATAACCGAGCCTGGGTGTAAACAGAGTTTACCCTATTACTGTTCTCGTTTTTCTTTCTTTCTTTCTTTCTTTCTTTCCTTATTTATTTATTTATTTATTTATTTATTTCAGTCCATATCGTTTTCATATGTACGCAATTGTCGAGGTTTAAAGTACTTTAGCGTTTCCTTGAGGGCTCAATCGGAAACGATTAACGTGAAACACTGTGTTTAGGTGATCGGCAAATTCACGTATTTGGACACAGCGCCTTCCGAACCGGACATTTGCCGCTCTCAAAACTGCGAGCTGTGGTTTGACTGGACATCCTAAATGCTCAATAACTTGCTGGGCTCCAGTTAAAAGGAAGCAAGTATATACATCGTGTGTGGGTATTTTGAAAACTTGATCTCTCCTTGCGCCTGTAGTCATTTCTGCCACCGTACTTAAAAAAAAATTATTTTGAACAGATTTAACAACAAACGAACCATCTATGACAGGTATAGCGTCGTACGCCGCCTTCATATGTGCGTTTGTGGAAGAGGCGCAATTTACCTGCATGAGGAATCGAAATGGCCATGTAACTAATTAAATTGATGACCCTTACAATCATTCACTTTAGGCCGCAAGTTGCAATTGCGAGATTGGAGCAGAGCAGTAGTGAAGTAACGCTGGCTTCTATAGCATAAATTGTAAGAGTATATATAGCCCCACGTTCGAGTTATGCGGCCGCAAAGCGTGCTACGAAATACGTGGGCTTTCCAGCTAACAGTTTCCCCAAAGCGTGCCTCTAGCAGTGCGGGGCGATCTTAACTGCAACGCTGAGGCATATTGAGCACGTTTCGGGGAATTATATCTCAAATAGTATCGCTAGTCGTTGGAGTTCTGTTAAGCGGAAAAGTGTTCACTAGGGCTCATTTTCAATTTCGCAGTTGCACCGTGTGCCTTCAATCGAACCATTCAAAATTTAATTTGTGAATTTTTTAATCAGCCATCACGACATAGAAAGTACGAGGGAAAGTATTATCCGCCTCTAGGTAATCCACCTGAACAAGCCGAATTGCGCTGTCAGCACCTTGTGTGATCTTGAAAAAAGTTGGTGCGAGCTAAAAATTAAAAAGGAAGAAAGAGTCACACTGCATAGCGAAGGTACGGCCTTAATCATGTGTTCAATGCGCGTACCGCAGGGCCGCAAATGATGACACATTAAGGAGCGATCGGATGATCCAGCGTCGCGAAGTGACGCACCTGGCAACACTCCCGACTTATATCGCCATGCAGTTAACGACACTTTGAAACACTTCACGCTTGAAAAGCTCCGCCATGAAGTATTCGCCCATTATCCTCTTTTTTATTGCTTTTGTTGCCTCATTCTTTCCCCCTAGAAGTGAGGTAACTGGGGGACATACAAAACCCGATGCACAGCGAAAAGCTATATACGAGTATACTCCATACTTGGTGTCGCTGAAGGTAGTTCTATTCAGCGCTGCCAACGGTACAACGCGTCCTGGCGTTGCGTGGTGCAATCCAGAGCGTTGTTGGCAGGTTGCTCAGAAATGAAATCTATAGATAGGCAGCCAAGCATATTTAGGTGCCTTCTTGTATCGAGAGAAAGAGAGAGAGAGACAATAAGCAAAGGCAGGGAGGTTAACCACGGTCTCGCTCGGTTTGCTACCCTTACCCGTCGGGAAGGGCGAAGAACGATAAGAAGGAGAGATGTCATTGCAATGGTTGTGGCCTGATGGCCTTACACGGTCGACCAATGTTTGTTAATTTCCTTAGACAGCCTGTCCGGAACTTGGGATGGTCTTCTGACTACATATAGAAAAGAGACATTGGCTTGTAAACTACATCTGTAATGCGTGCAGCTTGCGGACATATACAGGCAAAAAATACGAATCTCTATAGAGAGTGATGACATGATGATGACATGATGAGTTCACATGCAGTCCGTGCAAACAATCTTATCAGCATGTGAAATCATTCATTAAGGGATGCATAAGCTTCTGTCATCGGTAGAGCTGCCATTAGCGGGCTTGGCCGCTATTGACTTCGCTTCATATATCGTGACTGGGAAGAATAGCTTGGGTACTGTCCAGTCGAGAACTGCCAATTTCGTGACTTTGTCCTGATCAAGCTACCATACATTCTTTTTTTCTGCTCTATGTTGATTTCATAAATGCGAGATTGCTTTCAAAAAGGCCGCGCTTTTCAAATTAAAATTTTTGTTTTCGAAGCGTTTTAAGCTCAAAAAGTCAATACACGTTAGTCGACAAAAAACTGCATGGTCATAGGACCTCAGGCATTGTGTAGACCTTTCTTTTTCTTATTTAAAAAAATTAAATTATGGGGTTTTACGTGCCAAAACCACTTTCTGATTATGAGGCACGCCGTAGTGGAGGACTCCGGAAATTTCGACCACCTGGGGTTCTTTAACGTGCACCTAAATCTAAGTACACGGGTGTTTTCGCATTTCGCCCCCATCGAAATGCGGCCGCCGTGGCCGGGATTCGATCCCGCGACCTCGTGCTCGTGTAGACCTTTCTTATATTTGTAGTAATGCCCCGCAGCTTTTCTATATAGACTCTCGAAAAAAAAAAAACTTTTTTTCTCAGTATATGCTGCACAGTTTTAAACAGGACGTATGCGAATCGCACTGAAAGAAGCACGCCACCGATCATATAGACGAGAGTCACGTTGGCGCCTCCCGCTATCTCGAGGCCCCATCTGAATGCCCCGAATTGCGGTATCGGGGAAAAAAAAAATTACGCGTTAATAAAAACGGTCACGCCAGTCGCTTCGCGGGTGCATGCTACTAAAGGTGGTGTTGAAAGTCGCACGTTTCGTCGCCGCGATCTGTCCGATAGCACGTATATAGCGAGGCGTGCGAGGACATGTCTAAAGGGGGGGGGGGGGGGGGGAATGACGGTTTAAGGCGCGAGAAGCCAAAGCTGCACCAGCAATGCGAGCGAGGTGCTAGATGGTCGCATATTAACGACCCGGAGATTGAAGGGTCGCTTATAGGTCGCGTATGACGTTGCTATAGGCATGCAGTTTGCTGGCGTATGTGGAGAGGGAGAAAGGGGCATCCGTTCGGCTTTGGGAATGCTTAATCACGCGTGCTCTGCGTGATTAAGCAGAGAGAGCGGCCATCAGAGCGAAAGTTCCTATGAAAGGCGTGCGGGCCTCTGCCCGCCGTAAGTGAGAATCATTGAATTTCCTGAAAAGAGACATTCCTCCTGGAGACATAGCAGTAGGGATCGTTTGCCACTAATAAAAGCGTATTTTCTATTTCGTGACCTGTAGAAAGGAAAGAAAGAAAGCATATGGTAAATAGAACACAACGTACAGCTACACAGATAGGTCGCAGTTTATCCCAAGGAAGCCGAACGTATCATTTTTTGTGCTGCGTCGAGCTGGATACTTCAAAACTTAACGTAAGACCCATGGTAGTGTTCTTGGTGTACGCTGGAGCGAGTTTTAGGTTGAGCATAACTCAGCAAACAAGCTACCAACTAACTTGGTAATATACTAAATATTTCTCGCTCAAATAATGTTCACTTCACCGTTTTCTTGTTTGTCTTTCTTTTCTACAGATGTACTCCTCTTCGTGGCCAGAAATAAAGGCGAGCAAGTTCTGATTTTCCCCTTTGTGTGTATAGGATGGTGTTGGGGCTCTGTATAGAAATCGGTGACGCAGTATACGCATATACGTCTCGACACCCAACGTGTCCGCGCTGGCCGCACATGCCCAAGTACAGAGGATAGATATACAGAGCCCCGGGGCACTCCATTCGCGCCAACCGTGTGACTCTATACGCACATATTCGCGGCGTGCAAGATCGGCAAGCAGCAGCGGCAGCTAGTTTCCCGCCGGCTGTAGCAGGCGTTGACAGGGGAAACAAGAGCGTGTGCGACCGCTGCGGTAAGTGGCGTCGCCAGTCACCCACCGCTGCCAAAAATAAAAAAATTAAGATATAAATAAATGAATAAAAAGAAAGAAAGAAAAGGCTTTGTCAGTTTCTTTCTTTTCTTCACGCTGCAAGCCTCGTCGAGCGAGTACACGCCTGGTCCCGCGCGCGAACTCTCTTATCAGCGGCGTTTAGGCGTCGCGCACCTGCGCACAATCTGTATATACAGCGCGGTACGCCAGCGCTCGCGGCGGTTCTATGTCCGTGCGTGCGTGCGTGCGTGCGTACGCGTACGCACACGAGCCCCAGTCGCCGCGGCGTGCGCGGCCGCCACCTCGTCGTCCGGATGCTCGGAAAGTGCCGAGAAGCCGAGCGCTTCCTGCAACGTGTCCCGACGCCCTAATGAAGACTCGACGACGCCTGTTCCCGTGGACCCCCGCGCGCTTTGCGCGGCCGCCATGATCGCTGGTGCGCTCTCTCCTCCTCTTTTTTTACTTCTTCTTCCCATTCGGTTGAATCGCCAGCGTTCGCTCACCCCCGCAACCCTCCATTCCAACTCTTATGCTGAATTCAGCGCCGGACGCCGTCCTCCCGTGGCGCGCCTGCGGGGCGTTGAGTGGTGCCCATATCGCTTGCTGCTTGCTGCATTATACAACTCTGCTACATGTGCGTGTGTGTGTGTTGATAAGGGGAATAGGGGAGGCGTCGCGGGGCGCGTGACAATGAGTCGCAGGTGGCGACAGCTCTCGTTCGGTCCGCGGTTTGTTTGGTGGCGACGTCCGGGCAGCCGTCGCTGCGCGCCTGCATTACGACGCGCGGACTTGTTTATCTCCTCTCAGCTGGAATTGTGAACTGGCTCTGTGATATCTCCCTCGGTAACCGTATGTTAAGCTTTTCTTTTTCTTTCTTTCTTCTATTTTCTTTTTCGCCATTGCGAATTCAGTCGTTGCATCCCCGTACTGACGGAAAATCTATACGCGTGGCGTGTATGCAATGGACGGTCGAACCCGATGTCGAACCAATGACCTCCATAACATTGCGGTTGACAGCGGGCTTTTATTTATTTTTAAGAAAGGAATTGCCGGTCAAAGAAGCGTTAGGATTTAGACTCGTGTATTTTTTTTTTTTCGCCACCTAAGAGAGTTATGGTTTTCATTTGCGAATACAGACGCCCACGGCCTTTCTTTACGGCGTCAGTGGCTGTGGGTTTACCCTCCTTTAGTAGTCTTTTTTGATGTCCACTGGTGACTGTCATAGAATTCTTACTACAAATCCACGAATTGCCAGTCGAACATTTTACTTCTCAGCCGCTTCATCGGTGCTACATCAGACAACAATATACTGCGCCTGCGAACCCCCTGGAACTGTGCCTGGTTCTGCACACACTACTCTGCAGGACACATGCACACACGCGCACACACACACACACGCACACACACACACGAGAAGGGGGAGCCGAGGGGTTATATATATAGCATGAAACACTGCAAAGCTTAAAGTGCATAATATTTAGCAAGCTATCGCGTCGCTGCTTCTTATTATGGGCAACATTGCAGAACTCTCACTTCACTATTTGCAATAAGGTGCTACAAGTGCTTCCCCTCCCCACATATAGGGGAACAAACTGGGCACCGTCTGGTTAACCTCCCTGCCTTTCCTTCTTCCCTCCTCTCTCTCCTCCCTCTCTATACAAGCACTACAACTATATATATATTGTTACCATGGAACGGGATATGTCCTGCTACTGCCTATCGCTGCTACCACTACTGCTGCTACAGCTACTACTACTACTACCACTGCCACTACTACTACGACTATACTGGACAGCGCATAACCTGAAGACTGTCGGCAGCCCTTTTTCCTTGGAAGTTGTACTGGCTTTCTTTTTTAATATATATTCGGTAGACTTGCTCTGGAAGGTACGTGTCAGGCCATAGATTGTGGGCTGCCAGCAAAGGACCATGGGAAAGGCAAGCTTAAACATTCGTCTACTTTTGTCAGCTGTAGGACGTCCGTCGCTTAGTGCTTGCCTCTGTCGTGCGGTAAGACTAGATGTACATTGGCCAAACGGGTTGCTGTGTCCACATAATATTGTCAGAAAAACCGAGAGTCGCTGAAAACTGGCATTCACTCTCACATAGAAGGAGATTGTTGTAGATGTGCTAGCTTGCCGTTTTTCAGGGAAACCATGAGGTTTCTTAGCCAGAGGGATCAGCTAACCAGAGAAATGCTTATGGCATTTCACATCGCAAAACGAAACGACACGTGTATCAGCCAGCCATCTGTCGTGCTAAACGAGTCGTTCTGGAAGGGCAGGGAAAAATGGGATAGCAGAATTTTTCTGACAGCTATATCTTTTTCGTTTTGTTAAATAGTGAGATTCTTTGTAGCACAATGGTGCGCTGGTGCCTATGTATATAACAGTGCTTTTTTTGAAATAAAGCGTAGTTGCAACACCCAATAGTTGTCCGTTTCTTCTCTTTTTGCATCCTGTATACTGTGCGCTGCTTACCACGTTCTCAGATTATTCTACTACTACTACTACTACTACTACTACTACTACTACTACTACTACTACTATAATACATGGATGGCAATAGAGTGGTGCCTAGGTCTCGATACCTCTTCTCATATACAGGGTGCTTCAGCGAACAATTTCAAAAATTTGTAAAGGTCACTTGTGGCAGATAGCACAATTCTAGTTCATGAGTTGGTCAAGTCGAAGAGGCGGATATACTTGCACAAAAAATTGAAGTGCATAATTGAGTAATTAACAAAGACTTCGCTAATTACATTTCTAATTTATTACCTTATATATATGGCCCATATTGCAATTCACAAAAGCGCTGCTGCGATATTTGAAAGCCACCGGATTGTGTCAGCGTCTGTGATCCGGACTGAGTGACCGAACAATATCCCTAGTGAACTTTCTCTTCTTCTTTTAATCTTTCCGTCCCCTTTTCCCTTTCCCAAGTGTAGGGTAGCCAACCGGGATCAGTCCTGGTTAACCTCCCTACCTTTCATTTACCATTTGCTCTCTCTTTCTCTCTCTCACACACACACACACACACACACACACACACACACGCACGCACAAACTCTAGCCGTGGAGTTCGCAAGGCTGATCCACTTGGAACAGATTCTTAGGATGACACCAGTTTAGAAATATTAATTCCCGAACTTTGCGAAGAAATGCATTGGCGTTCCAGTTACTTTCTTAACAAAGCGTCGTTTTATGCATAGCACTAAAGAAACAAACAATAGGAGCACCGCAGAAAACATTGCTGGCAGTTTATAAGAGTAGGCAATATATATATATATATATATATATATATATATATATATATATATATATATATATATATATATATATATATATAGCACGTAAGCGCCTTGCGAGTTCTTCAATGTGGACATTCCGTGACAACGTGTCGTCGAAGTGTAGCCCCAGGTATATCAGATGATATCTAGTGGTGATAGTGATAAATCTGAGTGGTGTATATGGGTGGAGCCCCTATCCCAGGGCCCCACTGGCTTCTGCGGCTCGCCAGGCTTGGTAGAGGGTCGCCAGCTGGGTTCCCAAAGTCCAGATCGGTGAGTCGCGCCTGCCACGACCAGTTAGCGAGTGAGTCCGTAATTAGCGGCGAGAGGGTGTGTGCCGGGCCCCTCGGGCATTCGTGTGTGATTCGACCCAAAGATGGATCGCGAATTTTTCATGATGGCCCACAATTTGCTGACTGACAATTTTGCTTTGAAGATAATATTTGAGAAGATAATAAATTAATGGTAACTAATTATGTGGTTACGTAAAATACCACAAAAAGTGTGTGACTAAATGTCATGATGTGATGCCTTGACGGAATACATGACTAAAGAAATGTGAAGTGTTACGTTTGTCGCACAATGCTTTCTTGTACTTGCACTATCTTTTACAGCTTATTGTCGCATTGTTACCGTTATGTCGCTATGTTTACCGTTCCGTTGGAATGTCGCGTTAGTATCCTTTCTGTTTTTTTTTTTAAATTATTAAGACTGTTTAACACTCTGGTCTTGTTAATTGCACGACCTCACTGAAAACAATCTGTGTTTTATTCCTTGTTATTATATTATCTGTTCTTTGTTTCCCTAGTGAATCGCCAACTAAATAATTCTTTTTCATCTCAGTTGCACTTGCGGTTGTAGTTTGTAAACTGATACGGTTTCAGGTGTCATACATTCTGTGTATTTTCTATGTACTGCTCCCCTTACTCAATGCCTCACTTTGAGGCCTCTAATTTATCTTTAAATAAATAAATAAATAAATAAATAAATAAATAAATAAACACTCATGGTTGTTTGACAATAAAGTGTTCAGTTCAGCTATTCCTAGCGGTTAGTGAAAAAAAAAAAAGAAAGAAACCTTGTCGCCGGTTCGAACTCCGCGTAAAACCGGTTTGGAGCGCTGCACGCTGCTCTTCTTGCCTCCGGGATTAGAACGTACAGTCTGCTAGAGCTCTCCTCAAACAAATACGGTGGCCCCGTATACAGTATATAATACCTAGGCCTCGCAGATTCCTTCGTTAATGGTTACGCATGCATAATCAGCCCGCGAAGACGTCAGCGCCGGCGGCGAATAAAGGGGGCGCTGGCATCGCGCGACGCGATCAGCGTCCGTTCTGACTCCATCTGTAACCGGGCGAGAGGAGGGAGGGGAGGGGGGGAGGGTGCAACACCTGCGTGAAAGCAATTTTTTTTTTAAAGCAAGCCGCTCGTTAACGCGACGTTGCCGCCGCCCGACTTTGGGCTGCCGAGGGCTTGACCCGGCCGCCGCTTCAAGCGAACAAGCGAGCACCCACAAAGAGAGAGAGAGAGAGAGAGAGAGAGAGGCACGCTCATTCAACAGAGACGTAAGCGCAAAATCTGGCAAGCCATAGCATACATAAGAGAGAACAGCGCCGCCAGCTACGGACAGACAGACACGGAAAGAAATGCAAACAGACGCTCATCGCGGTTAATGCCGACCACGACGATATGGATCGTCGTATATAACCGCGGATCGCGCATGTGCCCCCGCGATGCAGCTCTCATGAAGGGGAGAAGAAAGAGAAAGAGAGAGGGAGGGGGCTCGGCGGCCGGCTTCACATCTCTGCCGAAATCTCGCCGGCCTTCTCTGATTCCTTCCATATAAGCTCCTCGCATGCGCGCGCGCGCGCGCGTGGTATGTCTCTTTCTACCCTCTCCTGTCTCTTCGTTTGCTGGAAGGCAATTCGGTATGTGTGTGTGTGTTGCGGCGTGAGTGCACCACGGCGCCTAGGGGGTGCTCTTGATTGGTCGCCCAGCTCCTGGCTCTGTTTGTTCAACGCCCGCTGTGGTGGTGCAACGCGCAGTTCGCGAACCCATCCGGCGTGAGTGCGGCAAAAAAGGAGAGCCGCCTTTCGGGCCCCGGCGCTTTAAACCGGCCTCGAAAACCGCCCCGCCGCTGCGGGTTTCATAAGGACTGTTGCTCTCTCTCTCTCTCTCTCTCTCTCTCTCTCTCTCTCTCTCTCTCTCGCTCTGTGTGTAAGTCGCCGGAGTGTGTTCATCACTCTCATCCTCCAACGCGATCTGCCGCTTCGAGGCCGGGGTCGGCTGCCCCGAAGGCGAAGGCAAATGCAACGCTCACGGACGGCCGCGCGGCTTTATTTTATCTGTCTCTCCGATCACGAGGGCCTTTCCCTTCTTTCTTTTGTTTATTTTACTCTGACTTCTATACTAGATGCTTACGGGCGGCTCGCGGAGCGATCATGACACGCCGTTTCTCGAAACCTTATCCGACCCCGTTGTCCCTCATTAGGTTTACACGTTATGTCTCGTTGGGGCCGAGGGGCCTGCTCGTCCGTCTCTTTGATCCTGTTGTTGGTTATCCGTGGACTCCGAGATTGCACTGGCGCCTGCGGTTGCGATCTCGGGCGCCATGTATAGGCGGGCGCTTTCGGTAACGTTATAGTCGCCGTGCGAGCGACGTCTGCGCGCGTTTCATTTGTATATGGCTCGGGTAGTCTCTACCGGAGACTGCGAATTTAACCTCCGGCTGCGATGCGCTCAGGCAATAGTCTTAGGTGGAATCAGTAAGTCCGTGGGCAGGAAGTGCGTAGAAGGTATAGAGGAGCTATAAGCGCTGACGTTATCGCGGTAACTCTGACGTGCGGCTGCCATGAAGTGTGTCTGTCTCTCTTTTTAAGGCTTGCCATAATTTGACTGAAACACTATGTATATCCAGTGGTGGTGTCAACCGGCCAGGTGACAACCACATGCTAAAACGGTATAATCCAGCTGCTGAAGGAAATCCGCGAATGTACCTCCAGTAGTCTGTATCAATTGATACATCCATCCATCCATTCGTCCTCCCATTCATTCATCGGTAGACAAATGCGTGCATCCACCTATCCATGCATACGTAAATCCCTTTCCACTTCTGATGTATCAGTCCATATTGGTTTTGGTTCTTTATTTGTAATATCTTTCGTTTTCTTTTATTCCCGGTGGCACGGTCACTCTCGAACCCGCAGACCTTCTCCCTGAGCTCTGAGAAAATCGTTCGATCGATCAATTCAATCAATCAATCAATTTGGTCCTTCCCCCCTCCCCCGAGTCTAAAGACATGCTCCTCGATGATGGAGCGAGGAAATAACCGTGCGCATCGGACGGCACGATCAGTCCACCTCCTCCTCCTCCTCCCGCGATATCGAAATGCGGCGGAATCGGTGAGACAGGTCGCTACAGTGGGGACTTTACAACGACACGCCGCGTCGCGCTAAGTGCGGCGTGGCGTCTCTCCGCCTTATCTGCCGCTCCTATCTTCCCTTTCCAAAAAGACGCGCCGCTGCCTTCAAGGCCAGGTCAGACCAGCGCGCGGCTATTAGAGAGAGACTTACCTACCCACCAAGCGTATCAGCGTGCGCAAGTTGGTGTATGTGTGTTACTGGAGAGGTAGGGAAGAGGGCGGAGAAAGAGAGAGACCGGTGGTGGTGTGGCGTTACAGATAACTGCAAGATTGGAGAAGCAGCTTGCCAAGTATTCCGCTCGGGTCTCTCTTTCATCGTCCCTTAGTGGTGGTCACTCGCCGCGTCGTACAAGAGAAGTCACGTATGAGAACGCCAATGCGAGAAATCACGTTCTTTACTCTTCTTTTTTTTTATCTCTCTCTCTCTCTCGCTCTCTCTTTATCTTTCGTTTCCGGCCGTTATTCGGCTTTTCAGAGCCCGGAGGTGTGAGCTGCCCCAAAAATGAGATCGCAAGAGGCCAAAGAAAAAAGAGAGAATGAACTCCTCGTTGAATTAAAACGAGAAATAAAGGTAAATAAAATAAAGTAAATGTAAATAATATAGAAGTAAATGCAGACAAACAACTACATTTTTGGTGTTACAAAAAAAATGAACGGCAGCACCTGTATAGACGATTAGATAAAACACATTTCAGCGTTCACGGTGGAATCCTCGGAGGCGGCAACAAGAAAATATATAGAGCTTAACGCGTGCGTTAGCTGAGCGGCGATATGGCGCAAAGAAAGTGCCATCAGTCGCGGATTTCGTGCGGTCGTTCCCGAATCCCAGAGAGAAGAAAAAAAATAACAAAATTCACCATCAGGTCGGCAACTGACGGCGAAGAAGCGGGCGATAGAGGGGGTGGTGAGGAAGGGAAGTGTCCTGTCGGGCCCCCGCGAAGTGTCGAGAGAAAGCGACCGCCACAACCGCGGCGGCACGGCTATGGTGGCTAGATTCCAGCCACCATAGCACGGCGCCGACAACGAATGACACACCACTGTGAGCTCGAGGCGGCCCTGCGACACTTTTAGAAAGCGACCGCGCGCGCGCGAGTGTTTGTGGTCGCCCACGGTCGCCCCGCGCGCGAAGCGCTGTTCGCGATGGCCAGCACCGATTACGCGGGCGAGGCAGCCGGCGGTCGGTCGTCGCGCGGAGCTTGCGACACCGTTCTCCGCGAGCGCTTCTTCTCCCACCGGCTGTCGCGCTTTCGCATCGACCTCGACGGTGGCCCCCTTCCACGCAGGAAAGAACGTTTGGAGCTATAGCTGTGGAGCGCGGAGGAAGGACAAAAGATTACGGGAGGGAGCAGGAGGTGGCAATTTTTGAAGCCTATAGTCATAAAATGTACGACGTAAAGGCTCGTGCGACATGGGCGTGGCTATGCGCATGGAAAGAGAGAGAGAGAGAGAGAGTTTATTTACGGAAAGGCAGAGAAATCAAGTGAACTAGGGTGGTTGCTTGGGCTAGGTCACAAGTCATGACAAAAACGACGTACAGCGCGAAAGACAAGGACTGCGAGGGACGACACACACTGCGTCGTTTGTAGCAGAGAAATCGGCTTGAGCTGTAGCTTGCTGTGGCCTGCTGCTCTTCACTGGGGAAAAGGGACCGCGACGAGAAGGGCTGATGAATGAGGATGATGATAGGAAAAGGAGGTGCGTATATACTAGTTGACAGCGTTGTGGCATCTCTAAAGCCGTGCGTCCAGCCCAATGGCTTGGAGAAAAGCGGGACTTGTAATCAAGGCTGCTCTGTTTGCATTAGGCCAATGGCTCAAAAGAAACTCGTCTCGTGGCGGAATACGTACGGAAGGAAATAAACTATAGGAGAAAGGACTTCTGTCATACAGCCAGCCTTGACATGCGAATTCTTCGTGAAGCCATTTCCTTCGCCTTCTCCCTCGCAACATACGCCCAGCCAACAAGTGACCTCTGAGTCTCGACGTCATGGAGGAAGGAAAAAGTTAGGAGATAGCATTACGTCACGCAGCCAGCCTTCGCAAGCGGACGCGCCTTGAAGCCATGGCAGGCCCTTGGCTCAGCGGTGGCCCAGCACGTGACCTCTTGTGCCGAGATCACGGAGCAAGAATCGAGATTTGCTGAGACATTTGGTGCCCACTAGCTATATGCGAGTGGCTTTTATTTGGTGCGCGCTTGAATTCGCCTGCCCCCCCCCCCCCCCCCCCCCCCCCATGCATGGCTCTGCCTGCACAGCGGGAACACTAACACCAATGACGCACTTTGACGCGCGATCACGTATTGGGCGGATAGGTGTGGCTTACAATCGCGTTGCTCTCTCGTAACTTTTTCCTTCCTCCATGCTCGGTGTATTGGCCGGGAGCGTTTGGTTCCCGGTGATTTTAATCAATGCCCACCAATTCGGCTCTCCTGCCACATGCTGACTGCTGAGTGGAAACACTAAAACCTACCGCGCGCTCCGATGCGACGCTCACGCGTCTTGGACCGGGACGTTTGGCGTCAATCGTGTTGCATGACGCTCTCTCCTACGTCTTTCCTTCCTCCGCCGAAATACACCCTCACCATGTGATAGGCAAGCGCTAACTTTTAGCCGCCGAGCGTGACCACGGAATACGGGTAAAAGCAAGAGCGGAGAGCAAGAGTGGAGGGCCAATCGTAACGAGCACGATCGCTATGCATGCTACCAGTAGCCAAACAATGCTTTGAAAAGTCCGGCAACCTTGGAGGTCCTAATTTGGGATTCCACTGGATTAAGTTTGACCAACCTGGCCTTTGTTAACGTTCACCAAAATCTATGTATACACGATCGAGCGCCGGGATCGAGCCCACGACCTCGAGCTGAGTGGCGCAACGTCATAAGGCCACTGCGGCGGGCACGCGCAGAGAGAGAGAGAGAGAGAGAGAGAGAGAGACGAAACACGTATACGCACACGTGATTGGACGATCATTGTTGCGCGCATACGAAACACTCGCTTGAACACACACGTATTGAAGTATGTGTTTGTGGAATGCGCATGAGATAACTTGTGTGGGCAAGTCCATCGCTGTGTGATGAGTGACCATGCCGGGTACACCAGACTGTCATCATCATCATCATCATCATCATCATCAGCCTGGTTACGCCCACTGCAGGGCAAAGGCCTCTCCCATACTCCTCCAACTACCCCGGCCATGTACTAATTGTGGCCATGTTGACCCTCCAAACTTCCTAATCTCATCTGCCCACCTAACTTTCTGTCGCCCCCTGCTACGCTTCCCTTCCCTCGGAATCCAGTCGGTAACCCTTAATGACCATCGGTTATCTTCCCTCCTCATTATATGTCCTGCCCATGCCCATTTCTTTTTCTTGATTTCAACTAAGATGTCATTAACGCGCGTTTGTTCCCTCACCCAATCTGCTCTTTTCTTATCCCTTAACGTTACACCTATCATTCTTCTTTCCATAGCTCGTTGCGTCGTCCTCAATTTAAGTAGAACCCTTTTCGTAAGCCTCCAGGTTTCTGCCCCGTACGTGAGTACTGGTAAGACACAGCTGTTATACACTTTTCTCTCGAGGGATAATGGCAACCTGCTGTTCATGACCTGAGAATGCCTGCCGAACGCACCCCAGCCCATTCTTATTCTTCTGATTATTTCCGCCTCATGATCCGGATCCGCCGTCACTACCTGCCCTAAGTAGATGTATTCCCTTACGACTTCCAGTGCCTCGCTGCCTATTGTAAATTGCTGTTCTCTTCCGAGACTGTTAAACATTACTTTAGTTTACTGCAGATTAATTTTTAGACCCACTCTTCTGCTTTGCCTCTCCAGGTCAGTAAGCATGCATTGTAATTGGTCCCCTGAGTTACTAAGCAAGGCAATATCATCAGCGAATCGCAAGTTGCTAAGGTATTCTCCATTAATTTTTATCCCCAATTCTTCCCAATCCAGGTCTCTGAATACCCCCTGTAAACACGCTGTGAATAGCATTGGAGAGATCGTATCTCCCTGCCTGACGCCTTTCTTTATTGGGATTTTGTTGCTTTCTTTATGGAGGACTACGGTGGCTGTGGAGCCGCTATAGATATCTTTCAGTATCTTTACATACGGCTCGTCTACACCCTGATTCCGCAATGCCTCCATGACTGCTGAGGTTTCGACAGAATCAAACGCTTTCTCGTAATCAATGAAAGCTATATATAAGGGTTGGTTATATTCCGCACATTTCTCTATCACCTGATTGATAGTGTGAATATGATCTATTGTTGAGTAGCCTTTACGGAATCCTGCCTGGTCCTTTGCTTGAGAGAAGTCTAAGGTGTTCCTGATTCTATTTGCGATTACCTTAGTAAATATTTTGTAGGCAACGGACAGTAAGCTGATCGGTCTATAATTTTTCAAGTCTTTGTCCCCTTTCTTATGGATTAGGATTATGTTAGCGTTCTTCCAAGATTCCGGTACGCTCGAGGTCATGAGGCATTGCGTATACAGGGTGGCCAGTTTCTCTAGAACAATCTGCCCACCATCCTTCAACAAATCTGCTGTTACCTGATCCTCCCCAGCTGCCTTTCCCCTTTGCATATCTCCCAAGGCTTTCTTTACTTCTTCCGGCGTTACCTTTGGGACTTCGAATTCCTCTAGACTATTTTCTCTTCCATTATCGTCGTGGGTGCCACTGGTACTGTATAAATCTCTATAGAACTCCTCAGCCACTTGAACTATCTCATCCATATTAGTAATGATATTGCCGGCGTTGTCTCTTAACGCATACATCTGATTCTTGCCAATTCCTAGTTTCTTCTTCACTGTTTTTAGGCTTCCGCCGTTCCTGAGAGCATGTTCAATTCTATCCATATTATACTTCCTTATGTCAGCTGTCTTACGCTTGTTGATTAACTTCGAAAGTTCTGCCAGTTCTATTCTAGCTGTAGGGTTAGATGCTTTCATACATTGGCGTTTCTTGATCAGATCTTTCGTCTCCTGCGATAGTTTACTGGTATCCTGCCTAACGGAGTTACCACCGACTTCCATTGCACACTCCTTAATGATGCCCACGAGATTGTCGTTCATTGCTTCAACACTAAGGTCCTCTTCCTGAGTTAAAGCCGAATACCTGTTCTGTAGCTTGATCTGGAATTCCTCTGTTTTCCCTCTTACCGCTAACTCATTGATCGGCTTCTTATGTACCAGTTTCTTCCGTTCGCTCCTCAGGTCTAGGCTAATTCGAGTTCTTACCATCCTGTGGTCACTGCAGCGCACCTTGCCGAGCACGTCCACATCTTGTATGATGCCAGGGTTAGCGCAGAATATGAAGTCTATTTCATTTCTAGTCTCGCCGTTCGGGCTCCTCCACGTCCACTTTCGGCTATCCCGCTTGCGGAAGAAAGTATTCATTATCCTCATATTATTCTGTTCCGCAAACTCTACTAATAGTTCCCCCCTGCTATTCCTAGTGCCTATGCCTTATTCCCCCACTGCCTTGTCTCGAGCCTGCTTCTTGCCTACCTTGGCATTAAAGTCGCCCATTAGCATAGTGTATTTAGTTTTCACTTTACCCATCGCCGATTCCACGTCTTCATAGAAGCTTTCGACTTCCTGGTCATCATGACTGGATGTAGGGGCGTAGACCTGTACAATCTTCATTTTGTACCTTTTATTAAGTTTAACAACAAGACCTGCCACCCTCTCGTTAATGCTATAGAATTCCTGTATGTTACCAGCTATATTCTTATTAATCAGGAATCCGACTCCTAGTTCTCTTCTTTCCGCTAGGCCCCGGTAGCACAGGACGTGCCCGCTTTTTAGCACTGTATATGCTTCTTTTGGCCTCCTAACTTCACTGAGCCCTATTATATCCCATTTGCTGCCCTCTAATTCCTCCAACAGCACTGCTAGACTTGCCTCACTAGATAACGTTCTAGCGATAACCAGACTGTGCTTCCTGTCAGTCCCAGCTGCGCGTATGGCGCCGCTCTGTGGGTGATGCACTCTGTGTTTCGAGTGACTTGCTCGAACTCGTGCAAGTGTGCAGTGCTTGTTGATACTGCTTTTCTTTTCCTTGGTTCTCCTTTTCTTAGGTATGATTAGTTGGTATTTAACTGGACAAGCTCACTTTTTTATTTTATCTTCTATTTCAAATAAAAATAGCAATAATAATAATAATAATAATAATAATAATAATAATAATAATAATAAAACAAATGTTTGTTATAGTGTCCAGGAACAGCTACGGAGCGTTTGTACTGGTGCGCTTCAATGTAATACGCGAGACAAAAGGTACAGAGAGGACAAGTGTGGTAGACAAAAAGAAGGCGAAAGCGGTGAAACGACATTTCCACACTTCGCCCCGCTATCGGCCCCCATGCACTGAATTTCAGCCTATAATTAAGATCTACCGCACACAAAATTGACCTTTTGGACATCAAACCGTGCTGCTCATGACCTCCTCCCTGAGAGTTTTCGTACAGTACATACTGTTTCTAACTTCCTTCTTCCTTCTCCTCTTTCAATTCCCTTTCCCCTTGCTTAGTGCAGGGTTGCTCACCGGGCTCAGCCTGGTTAACCTCCCTGCCTTTCCCTTACCCTCCCTTCCCCTCCCCCTCTCTCTCTTTCATTGCTGAACCGTCAAATGGTGTATTCTTCCCCATGTTCATGTGTACGTTTCGCGGATTTGTCCGCTCGTTCATTTACATTTAGATTTACGTTTACATTTACATTTACAGTTCATTTACAGCCGCTACCACTGGGAACCTATACTGAAATACAATTTCTTCACCACGGGATCCCGCAAACTTCAGTCGACTGAGCAATTTTCGCGATAATTTTATTGTGTGCACTTATTAGCGTTAACGGTTGCAAAAACATGCTCAAGTGCAGACCGGGAATCTGTGCAGACTAGCCATTTATCTGAAGGGCTGGCTACTCCCCGATGAGCCTTGCCACTTCGAAAAGCGTGTAGACTTCGGCTGTCGTTGGGTGGTATGCATGCCACAACAGGGCTTGTAAACATGCGCTGCGTCGCTTTATTTCGGTATAGCAAAAGCAAACGCTGGACTGTCTTTAATGCGCGAGCCATCTGTGTGCACCTGTTTTGCGAATGAATGCTGGTTGTTCACTCGAAACAACACTAATCGCACCGCGACTATTGGTGAGATTTCATATTTTTTCTACATTATCTCGATGCTTACCTAAAACTCGTAGCTCTGGATACATCCATGATGGCAGTGACCCATCACTGTGTTCGAAAACGAAAACGATTCGTGCCCAACCAGTTGTGAATGTAAATTACGCACTGCCATTTCTCAGTCCTTCACAAAAATGTATTTAGACTGTCTATAGGTCGTCTCTAGACCATTCTGTAGAATTTGTCGATAAACATTGTATTAACCGTAGTCGATAAAAAGTGCGAGACTACAAGTCCTTCGACTGTCTATGAGCATAGACCTATCTAGATGATTTTTCCATAAACATTATATAGACAGTATAATTGACAAAAGCGTCGTAAAACATCATTTGACTAGATAGAGCAGTCTATAAAATTTGCCTTTAGGCAATTCATTGAACTTATAGACAAATGTCTATTGACTGTCTATATAATACGTAATTATCTTTTTTTAATGGGGGGGGGACACTTCCAATACATCGCCTCCCTTCTTTAATCCTGTTTGTTTCCCTTACCCAACGCTGAGCAGCAGATAAGAACTTTCATTCAGGCATACCTATCACCGTCTCTATCATAATAAATGTCTCACTCCTGATAGCTTGTGACGCTGCTGCTTAGCTTTTTCTGCGGTTACTTTTTCTTGCGTAAGTAGTGCATACGGGATTTTTGGGAAGTCTATTCTATCTTCCCATTCTTCGTAATCTAAAACAATAATAACAAAGCCACATGCACCACTCGCATAGCCCGCCCGCGCGCCATGCGAGCGGCGCGAAAACTCGTCTTGTGGGAGCAAAGTTGCGAAACCGACCAACAGGTCCGATTCGGATCTCTCCGGCGAGGGCGACGACGCTGCTCGCGGTCTGTGATGGCACTGCTCTGCTGCTTGTTGGCAGGCGGGACTCGGCACGTAGTTCATTAGTCATTCGCTAGTACACGGCGGCGGTGTCCCCCGACGCTGTTTCTGTTTGTGTACACAGCGCCTCTCGCCCTCTTTCGTAACCCTTTCCCCCCTTGCTTTTTTCCATTCCTCTCCACTGAGCGCGCACGTGTGTAAACTTCCAACTCTACGAGCGAAAGGTCGCTTTCGCGTTGCGTCGTTCCTCGCCGTCATGGCGCGCTGCTTAGGCAACAAAAAAAGAAAAGAAATGAAAGTCGCAGTTTTGCCAGGAAGTCGAAGCGTCGATTGCGATAGAAAATCAGTTTTATAGGCGGTATAAACTCGCAAGCATTTGCTTACCAAGTAAATTAACAAGTACGGCGTCACGCACGCACAAGAAAACGTGAACACACCTCACTCGATGACCGCGCGCACACTCGCTGTCAAAACGCTGGCGTGAGGAAGCGCGGCAGCAGCAGCGAGCGAATTGACCTTCGTGCTGCCTCTCGCTTCAATGCCAACTCAACGGCCCGTCAACAACAACGCCTAAAACGGCAAGACGGTGACGCGCCGAAGACAAACGACAGGACGGCAACGACGACAGGGGCTAGCATACATGTCGCGAACCCAGAATCGAATGCTTGGGCTACAGGGAAGGACAGTTTTCTTTTCCGAAGTGACTATACTCTTGTCGACAAATACGACTGTGACCAAGATGATGATGAGGATGATACAGGCCACACACAACGACAACAGCAAAAGCTGGAGGAAGTACATTTAGGAGACTAGCCCTGCGATCTAAGCCGTATAATCTATATATAAGAAGGGCGCTTTTTGGTCGACCGGTTATGTAGGGGCGAAATGTCGGTGAAAATGCGACAACTCTGATAAAGTCTGAGAGGAGAGTGCCAACCGGTCGCTTTCTTGGGCGGTCGTGGTCGAGAAACAGCGGCCATTCCACGATAACAAAGGTATAAGCTCCTCAGTCCATACGAAGTTCCATTCGAAAATTTTTGGACCTGCTTGCAATGCGCGCGAGCCTGAAGCCGCAGTAAATGCGATTTCGCAAATGCGAACGTGCGTGTACTTATGCTAATGCAAGAAAGTTAAAAACTCCGCTTGCGCGTACAATAAAAAACTGCGCAAATGCGCAAGGCATACTCCCGCGTGTCTGCAGAGACGATTCGCCAAGAGTGATCAGTTAACGCACGGTGCTTAATAGACCAAGACGTGTCGAGGAAAACAAATAGAGCTTTAAAAGAAAGGCGTGTGGAGAAAAAACAAAAACAAAGAAAGATAGAAAGAAAGAAAGGAAGGAAGAAAGGAAGAGAAAAATAGAATAAGAAAGGGGAGAAAACGAAAGTCGACAACGATTAATTACAGAACGCACAGGTGTTTGGACTGCCTCGACAGTTTTATGTAAACACCACTTTGCATCGCTAACTACACCGGCGTAAGTACCCCGCATGCAGGCGAGTATGTATATGGAGATGGATGTACTTTGGTGGCGCCAACGCGCCAGGCCGTCGTTAAGTTACGCGACGTTACAGTCACACTTTCCTCTTGCCCCATCCTTCATCTCCAAGGTCCAGTGCATCGAAAGGCTTTCCCATTCACGCTTTTCGGACATGCAGCTGCGTTTTTTCGCTCCACGGGGTGCTTCCTAATTTGAGGCACGACGCGTGTAACGGCGTTTATAGGTCTCTGCGCCTATCCGCGCGTCGTTAATCATCTCGCCGTTCGTACGGTAAAACGCGGCTCGGTGGAACCGGCAGGCTGGCACCGTGCATGCAGGACTGTCTTCTTCTCTCGTTAACCCGATTTTTTTTTAAAAAAAGGATACACTGTTCCAGCATGGCAGATGTACAGTGTACCTTGCACTAAAAGCGCTGACATTATATACGCCGCGTTTTATGTCGGCGCGTACAGTATAACGGACATACTGGATTGATCGCGCATACGTGCAAACGGTCGAAGCCACTTTTTAGCTACCCCGCATACAAAGAACTATCGCTTTCTACGAAAAGTTTCTAATCATCAAACAAGCGTCGCAAGTGTCCATTCGTAACGGCACTCACGCAGCGCCTGTTCTAACCGAGTGGTTGAGTTCGGTGAGGAAGTTCGCCCTTGTTATGAAACCATTTCTCTCCAGTCGCCCTTCTTTCATTATTATTATTATTATTATTATTATTATTATTATTATTATTATTATTATTATTATTATTATTAATATTATTATTATTATTATTATTATTGCTTCAAGCGAGTTAGCGAGAGTGAGGCTACTTTACGTAACTTGAGCATTTCTTCTGTTTTCTTTTTAAAGAAAGAAAAAGGAGAGTGGCATATCTATAACACAAACGGCATATTCTTTGTATGGTCGCTGCGAGATTACTCAATGTATTTCTTTTTTAGCTAAATATTTAAATACCAGTTTTACGCATTAAGTTGTATTCCGTAAATTGTTGAACTTGCTCAGAAACACCTAATCATCTTTTCATAACGTTATCCCTCTAAAATAACAAAGTTTGCATCCCTCGAGGCTTATCATACGTGTCCCCAAAAAACAAGCATAATCTATATCTTGCGTGCCTTTCCTGCCTTTAACGCTGAGCACCCGGTACCTACATGTCACGAACGGCATGGCCGTGGGCAGAGGGGAACAGCATTATTAACAGAAAAGTAGCGATCACACGGTTTTCTAGAAAGAAAACGCAAGCAAAACAGATCTCGATTATGGTTTGTGGACCACCCCAAATGGTGGAAGGTTTCTTTTTAGTGTTTATTTCTTGCGCGGTTCGTCTTTAGGGGACTCCGCCGATGATGATGGTGATGATAATTATTATTATTATTATTATTATTATTATTATTATTATTATTATTATTATTATTATTATTATTATTATTATTATGACGACGGCGATGATGATGATGATGATGATGATGAGGATGAGTATGATGACGAAGACGATGACAGCTTGCGAGTCTGGGTTGAAATGTTGTTAATCGTGTTCCCAAAGGACAAAGTACGCATGTCCATCGTTAAAATAAAAGTACGACGCTTCGATTCTTCTTCAGTAAGGTACATTTGTTGTCATTTAGAAAACTGGCGGAAACCCGCCTTTACAACTGTACGGTGCTGACGCAGCTGCCTGGTTTTCCGTTTGGCACCAGAAGAACGTGTAGTTTCACGCGAACGCGCTTCGTCTGTCGCTCGTCATGTCGCTGGTGCAGAGCGAAAAGAGAACGAGAGAGAGAGGGAATAGGAATAGACTTGTTCATTAAATTGTCCCGGCCCCGCAATCCAGATAACGTATAGAGAGATGCCAACGTCGCCTCATACGGTCACATTTAAAAGTAAAAAACGAAAGAGAATACGAAAACGTAAACATGCCCCCCCATACCTACTCGCATACAGCGCACGCTCCTTCGTGTCGCAACATTTAACCCTGCATCGGTATACAAGCGACTTCTGGGCGGAGGAAGTCGCGCGGGCCGCTCGCATCTTAATTCGCAGAAATTAGCGGCGCGAGCGCGACGCCAGACGGGCCTCCTGCCCCCCCCCCCTCTTCGTTCATGCTGCTGCCTCGCCGCCGCTCGGAATAAACTTGGCAGGCGAGCGTGACGACCCCCTTTCCCTTCTCCTCGCCTCCTCCTGCCGGGCACCACGGGCAGTCGTCGACTTGGTCGCGGACGTGTCCTCTTCGTTAGAGAAACCCGTTGTTGCAAACCGTTACATTACGGCTGCCATGTCCAAGGTCCAGTCGTAAGGGGGGTCGCTGCCGTGTGTATGTTTGCAAGCGAGTTGTTTTATTTGCGGAGGCATGAACAAAAACTGCAGCACTCACGACTAGCGTGTGAAGACGCCATAGATACATTGGCACTTTGGACAGCGCGCCTATTTGTAAATGAAAGAAGAAAGAGAAATATATCAGTGGACGTGAAACTTTTCGACGGCTTACGTCACGCTCTCAATACCGAGACGCCCGCCATGGTGTGTGTGTGTGTGTGCGCGCGTGTGTGTGTGTGTGTGTGTGTGTGTGTGTGTGTGTGCGTGTGTGCGTGTGTGTGTGTGTGTGTGTGTGTGTGTGTGTGTGTGTGTGTGTGTGTGTGTGTGTGTGTGTGTGTGTGTGTGTGTGTGTGTGTGTGTGCAAACACACTTTTGTATAGTTGGATTTGTGTCCACGTCACAGAACCCAAAGTGGTCAAAATTAGTCCGGAGCCTTCGATCCACAGTACGGTGTGCCTCTTAAATCACATCGTGGTTTTGCTACGTAAAACCCCAGAATGCACTATTGCTATCATAAATTACCGGAACGCCGTTGGTCTCGAGGTGCAGGAAGAATTGCAAGTACGCGTGTGGCTAGTGATCAGCGTGATGCCAGATCGCCGCCGACAACAAACATAGTGCGTCGCACCTCCGGTACACGACATTGCGCGTGTTCTTCCAATGGACGTCCGTTTCGGCCAGGTTCACGTCGATATCTTCGGTCCGTTACCACAGTCTCCGAACCCAGCGATGCACTCTCACTTGCAGCGACTGATTTACCCGTTAGCCTGAAGCAGTGCCTCTCCCAAACGTTACCAACAACTATGTGGCCCAGGGCTTTAGATAGATGTTTGAACTGCTCGTTACGGCGCGCCTCACACCATATAAGAGACAATTTGAATCGTCGATCTTTCGAAATCTGCCTCGCCTCCTCGAGGTGACGCAGTATACGAACTGCAACCTATACCAACCAGGTTCCAATGGCCTGGTAGAATGTTTTTCACCGCCGATTAAAAGCGTCCCTTCATGCGCAAGACTCGCTTGTTCTATGAGCGGATCTTCTTCCTTTGGTTCTCCTTGGTCTTCGCACCTTTGTCAAGGAAGACGCGCAGTGCTCGTCAACAGAACTGGTTTTCGGTACGATGCTTCGCGTACCTGGCGTTTTGTTCGACTCGGAACCGACAGCTACTGACGTGGAGTTCCTGCCGCGAGTCGCCTGCGAACTGCCATGGTTACCGTCGTTCCACCACCGCTTCGCCACTACCCCAAAGCTACTTACATGAGACCACATTTGCTCCACACCTTCCACTTTCTCATCCGCCGCGACGCTATCCGCGCACCGTTGCAAGCACCATACGACGGCCCCTTCAAGGTCCTCAAGCGCGACCCTATAGGCACTTCTCCATTCTAGTCAATGCACAGCGAGATACAGTTTCCGTGGAACGTTTGAAGGCAGCCCACCCTGAAGCTGACAGTGCCGTTCCATCCCGTCCGCCCAGTTCCGCTCGCATCTCTCATCCCCACGAGTCCACTTTCTGGTTGGCACTTCACCCATGGACAACTGTCATGAGTGACAAGAGAGCCACGTGCGAGGTGAAGAAAATGACGACGCCGCTCGAAAAAAAAAAAAAAAGATGTATGAATGTAAACGAGAAAAGAAGGCAAGAATGAAATCACCTGATGAGGCACGTGAAGCGCGAGGAAAGAGGAGAAAAGAAGAAGAAGGAGAAGACAGATGAGCTGCGATTATTACAACTTTATTCTACCTATCAAATGATCATTTATTTCGCTAAAATTTGTTTCTCCATACTCTTCTTTTATTATTGTATTTACTCTCCTTGATTTCTCACCTCTTTTAAAATTCACCCTTCAGTTAGTCCGACTGCTAGCTCGCATACTAGTCTAGCTATTCCAATACTTTCTTTCCTTCTTTTTTTCTTTGCTTTGCGTTTTTCGCTCTCATATAAAAATTTGGTTGAGCTACCTCCTGCCGCCCGATTTTTGGGCTATGCCCCTTTGTGGGTACGAGCCATGACAGATCATCATCATCATCATCATCCTCATCATCATCATCACTATGCTGATGTGGGCATGCACTGGTGCAGACGCATCGCTAGATAGCGCCAGGGTCCGCCCCCACAGCCGCCAAAAGTGGGGAGTCGGGAAATGCGGCGGGCGTAGAGAGACCTCTCCTTCCCGAGCGCTACACCACAGCGCACACCTGAACCTGCAGACCCCAACCAAAGCTCTCGCGTGACATCATCACATGCATATAAAAGAGCTCCAATGCAGTTGTCGGTCGATGGCGAACGCGTGGCACAGCTCGGTTACGTGGGAGCGCGCGCTGTTTGCATCGGTGCCGTGGCATCAGCGGTGAAAGTTCGACCATTACCGATCGCCGCGAGAACGGACGAAAACAGCCAAAGAAAGCTATTTGTTTTAAAAGGCCTCCACGAAGATCACATCACTGTCGACGCAGTTGCTGTAGCAGTGGCGCCAAAACCCAGCATAGCCGACATGAGTGACCGCTGCGATACAATTTATTTAAATATTACTTTTGGACCTACAAGTTAGAGCCTTTAGGAAATGGTATTTCGCCTTCATCATATCGGCAGATAGCTCCATCAGCGATGTCCGCAGATACATGTAAGGAGATATACCGTGTGTCCTAGCGAACTAACGTTAGCGAAGCTCTTCAAAGCAAAAAAAAAAAAAAAAAAGAAAATCACGGTGCAAGGTACGATAATAAAACCAACTATAATCAGTCGTCAGACCTCTGACAAATGAACACCGTAGGTTTTATGATCGTGCCTTGCTTCGTGATATTTAATATTGTTCTTTTTTTTTCTTTTTTTTTTGAGCAGCTTGGCTTACGTTAGCTGGGAAACAAGCATGTACGGTACACGAGAATCTTTTGTACCAGTGTGGCCAATAAGAGTACAGAAAGGATCGCTCCTGGATGCTTAGCACGTTCTTGCGCGACAGTCTACAGACTGAGGATGGTGTACCTTGCCACTTGTTTGCTCACAAGACGTCAAAAGCACTGTTCCGCTTCCTAGGTATGTATAATTTGGTCAACTCAAGTGCTTGGCTGTCTTATATTTTGCCGTGTGGTTAATGACACGCGCTAACATATACTTCCAAAATGCTTTCTCGATTAGAAGACAAAACAAACAAGTAAACAAACAGGCACGCCAGCTAAGCAACAAACATACAAACAATACATAACAGTCACTCAAGCTAAGGGAGGCGCCAAGCTGGGCGGCGGAACGTCGCAGACCGGTATAATGCCTTTGGTGGGTGGTGCATGATGTGGTCATGTCGAGGGTGCCTTCTTGATGAATCACGTTACGCTAGTGGCCATGATTCTGCCGCAGATGCTTAGCGACACAGCCTATCGAAGTGGCTTGGATCTATAGAGTCCACATCCTTTACAGTGCGCCCGTTGGAGCCACGGAGACATCACGCAGGGTCGCTCCATGGGAGCACCTGATTTTTTTCTCCCATGACTTGTTTCGTACTTGGCAGACTTGGCCAGCTTACGGCCCCGAGCTCTAGATGCAAGTCTGAATGTATGCTTCCTACTGAGGAAACAAGTCCAAACTCGGCGCACTTAACACGGGGGCGAGAGTAATAAAGAGATATCGTTGATAGATAGATAGATAGATAGATAGATAGATAGATAGATAGATAGATAGATAGATAGATAGATAGATAGATAGATAGATAGATAGATAGATAGATAGATAGATAGATAGATAGATAGATAGATAGATAGATAGATAGATAGATAGATAGATAGATAGATAGATAGATAGATCTCTGGCGATTTAGTGTCTACAAGAGTTGCAAGCATGCTGGCTCAGCAGGCATGCAGGGGAATATGTGCGCTTTACCTGGAGTTGCTTTAACTTGCCTTTTCTGGCTTCGAATGACTTTGTGACTTTGCAAACTGGTCGTATATAAACTACACGAGCGCAGTAATATACAATATATTACGTTATATATGCAACAATTCATAATGATTATAGTCACGCCTGCGCAGTCTTATGGCATGTATACATTCATGTACTAACCATCAATGGTTAGTACATGACACAGTGAGGGGGTAATACCCAATTTCCGTACCGACTATATACACCAGTCTTTGAAACATAACCTTCCGTTTATTCTAAATAAACATAATGACTCAGACAAAGGCACAGTAAATATGTTACGTGAAATATTTCTGAACTACTAAATTATTTATTCATTGAATTATCTATTAATATAGGGCCTTCATTAGTAATGAACTTTGTTCTACAATACAGGTTACTCTTGTTTCTGATGCCTTATGTATTATTGTTTTATTCTTGTTAATTGGTATTGATATCACTGGTGTTATTTCATACAATTACTCTTTGTTCTTGTATTAGTGGTGTTACCACATCTTTCTGTTCGTAGAATTAGTGCTACGTATTATGGTAGCATTGAGTGTGCTTTGTTAGTTTCTTCAATTTATGTTTGTTGTGCATTGAAACGCAAATGCATAGTTTTTTTCGAATAATAGTGCACGTTCTTAATTAATGTATAATGATATTATACTATCTGTGTAAATAACTTTCGTGTATGATGCTTTTAAAGGGACACTAAAGTGAAAAATGATTTCGTCTGCATCAGTAAGTTAGCGTTCTACAACACCAAAAATACCACTCTTACAACGATAAGACGTTTGGTAAGCCAGAAAAAGCGCAAGAACGAAATACGGGTGGCGACGCCTACTTAAGTTTCGGCACCTGGGGGCTGTGACGTCTTGGATTTTGATGGCATCTTCTAGGGCCTACTAATTATATATAGCGATACAGATTGACTACATTGTGTTCTAAAGGAAACAGATATTAAACATGGCAAGTTTCGGGAACCTTTATTCAGCCAACGCGGCCCAAATGCGAAAACATACTTCGGAATCCCTGACGTCACGCTGACGTACCGGTGCTGATGTTTCGGCGCGAAATTCAAATACTGATACTTGGACCTTCATTTTCTCATCTAATAATCAAACTATTCTTTTTGAAATGACTGCCTGCAGGGTTCTCAAGCAATGATTCATTAGTCTAAACTGATTTTTTGTTTCGCTTTAGTGTCCATTTAGATATCTGTTATCAGTTTACCTGTCATATGTCGCCCTGTGTGTATGGTCTGCTGGGCCCCGCCAAGATGTTTTCTTGCAGCTTTTAGCCCAGGAGTCCAGCCAGGATATTGTCTAGTAAATAAAGAGAATTGAATTGAACTCAATTGAATTGAATCCCAGCTGCTAAACGACAGCAACGCTGGAGATCCCTGAGGGAACTTTAGTAGCAAATTATGTGGTGTTCTTTATGTACGCAGCGCTAAAACGACATGCAGAATGAGAGAGAGAGAGAGAGAGAGAGAGAGAGAGAGAGATTTTGGTACGTGTTCTACACTGAAGGCAGATGCGACCAGGAAAAACGTGCGAAAAGCAGGCGCGCACAAAGAAGACGCGCCGCGCTGCGCGGCGCTAATTCGCGTTGTCGCGGTCCCTCCATCACGTCCCGCCCGACGCTATCGCGTGGTCGAGATGTCGCCGCTATCTGCGCGAGAACTTTCGCGTCTCCGGTTCACTTACGCCGTCGTTTTTCTCTTTAGCTTTGAACATGCGTGTCTCGTTTTTTTTGCCCGCTGTTTCCGCACCCGAATGCGTCGCAGCGTCAGCCACGAAACTGCGAAGCCGACACATGCAGCCAGCAGCAGCAGCCGGTTGCAATTAGAAAAGCTTCCCCTCCTGTGCTTCTCCTGAAAGTTGGTCTCGTCTCTGTGTCGCTCTTTTTTTTTTTTTTATCGCGTTTTCTCTTTTCGCGTTCTGTCACCGTGTAACGAACGGCGCCTTTTCTCGGGAGTGTTGTTTTTAGTACAACCGCTGAGGCTGTAGACATCCTGCGCGCGGTGAAAACCATTTGTCACTTTGTCCAACCGCCCCTCCCCCTCCCCTTTCCTCTCGCCGTACATTTCTTGCCCTCTCTTGCCTGCCTGGTTGAAAAAATAAAGGACGAAGGAACAAAAGAAAGACGCAACCGAAGAAACTGCTGTTGCTTTCTTTGACCGTGAAAGCAGCGCGGGCAGCCTACAGAAGAGGCGACGTGCCAATATTCTCCCAGAAAATTGGCAACAAGTAGATTCAATGTGCACGCTTTCGTAGCACGTCTATTGATGCTCTGCAACTTTTTAACGTTGCTATTACTTTAGCAGAATGGTAATCTTATCTCGCGAAATTGCATAGTAGTTTGCTGAAGTGGAGTTTCCCTGGAGCTGGGGGTGGGGAGGGGGGGGGGGGGTAAAACTGTGAATCTTTCAAGAACAGCGGTTTGCGTGGCATGAAGCAAGAAAGCGTGGCTTTCCGCTGCTTTATTCCTCACAGTGTCACAGGTAAGAGTGTTGAACTACTTGACCTGTGAACGTGTCGACTATGAGTTAGGTTTCCAACTTGGCCTCAGTAACGCTAGCACTGCCTACTCACAACACTGGCACACAGAGTGTCACGGTTAAGTCTGGCTAAGTCATTATGACATGCTGCACAAGTGCGACCACAGCAGCAGGTACACTACCAGCGCCATAGCTTCAACAAGTGCATCAGTGTCAGGAGCGACTAATTCGATATAGACATATTATAAGAAGCCAACAAACACTGACACCAAGGACAACATAGCGGAAATTACATGTGCTTCATAAATGAAATAAAGAAACGATAAATTAATGGAAATTGATGTGGATGAAAAAACAACTTGCCGCAGGTGGTAATCGAACCCACAACCTTCGCAAAGGTTGCGGGTTCGAAGGTTGTGGGTTCGGTTCCCACCTGCGGCAAGTTGTTTTTTCATCCACTTCAATTTCCATTAATTTATCGTTTCTTTATTTCATTTATTAAGCACAAGTAATTTCCCTTATGTTGTCCTTGGTGTCAGTGTTCGTTGTCTTCTTATAATATGACTAATAAAGATCGGGCCCCTCGGTTAACCCCCTTTCTTCTCGTTTAATTCGATGTAGAAGAACAGAATATCGGCCGATGCGCCAGAAGTAATTGCGAAGAACGAAAAGAGTGCAAAAAGAAAGACAGATACAGATCAATCACTACGAGGACAGGAAACCCAATTAGGCTACACACACACACACACACACACACACACACACACACACACACACACACACACACACACACACACACACACACACACACACACACACACACACACACACACACACACACACACACACACACACACACACACACACACACCTTTTCTAGTGCACTTTGTCGTATGATATAGTTCCAGTTACCCAAGATCCGCCAGGCATTTTTCTTTAATTAAATGTATTTAAGGAGAGGTTGGTGCCTATGTGTGGCGCCGGCTACTCTCCTTCTCTTACGTAATAGTTATCGTCGGAAAGTTGCCAACAATCACCAAACTGGACAAATAAACACATGAACGAATATTCACGTACTAAGTCTCGCTACTCTTTCGTATCCTTAATAGAGCTACGTGGTCGCGCTGAGGGCCCACCGCTGCACGCGATCTCACAGTGCTCTTCAGACTCGGTTAAACAGCGACGCTCGCTTTCCTCCGCGGAAGTTCGCGCAGCCGCAAGTTCAAACCCACTCTTGCGGCGCGCAGTCAGAGCCTCGCCTCTCCTCCTCTCCACCGCGGCGGCGGCGTCTCGCCAAGAGCGCGCGGAGGCGCGGCGCTCAGCCGGCGCTCCTCCCAGCGGCGGCGTGAAATGGCGGTCGCGATTGGACACGCGCGTTACGCGCTTGCGCCACGCATGAACTGTCGTCTGCAGCGTGCGTAGACGCGGCGCCGCCGAGCCGCAGCGCCCGTGCGCGTCTCCATGTGTGTGCGTCGTGCGTTGTGTGTGTCGGACGGCAGAAGGCAACATCCGGGCGTGCGAGAATGATGCGCGCAGTCCCGGAAGGAAGTCGACGCGCCTCATTTTCGTCTCGAAAGACAGAACGCGCAGCCTGTCTGGGCCGTGGCTGTGCAACCGCGCGCCGCCCGTACCGACGCAGGCAACGCTTGGTGCGCGTACGAGCGCGCAGTGTACTTACGCGAGAAGCCGGCTACAGCGAGAGGCCGGAGGACGAGGAAAGATTTGTCGCAGATTGTCTTTCCCCTCATGACCCTCTACGAAAGGACGCACATTTCGGCGTCAACTTTCACGCCACCGACGGCGCTGCGCGCACATGTGGGCACGGCTGTGCGATGTTGTCGCGCGAACCGAGTCCCTGGACCGAGTTTTCTAGTGGGATCGTCTTTCCTTCCCTTGGGACGTCCCGCGAACTTCCAGTTTCGGCGAGCAATCCGATTTTGCCTGGCGCCTGCTTCGCAAATATATGCTCTCTCACTGCCTCCTGTTTTCTGTGTGTTTTTGTTTTGTATCTCCACTATAATTAGGTTGTCCTAGCTGTCGTCGACGTCTTTATATAGCGTACACCGAGTCGCTTTGGAAAGTGCGACGTGGCTGGCACTGCGACGCTCCTGCAGTTCGTAGTTGTTATTGGAGCTATATTGCAGTCGAGACTGAATTAAGAGCGACAATTTAAATACTGTATTTTTTAAAGCAAATCCCCCTTTTTCCCCTCTGAGATTCTTTGCTTGACACACGCGTTGCTTGAGATTATACGCTGCTTACAATGAAACGTCAGTTTTTTTTTTAATTGTGGGGTTTTATGTGCCAAAATCACTTTCTGATTATGAGGCACGCCGTAGCGGAGGACTCCGCAAATTTCGACCACCTGGGGTTCCTTAACGTGCACCTAAATCTAAGCACAATGAAACGTCAGTTGTACGCGTCGCACTGAATCGGTTAGCATTTAATTGACCCATTCGCCAAAGGTTCGCTTCACATATAGATTCCAACATTAGCGCTGGATCTGCGAAACATTTTTTCCCGAAAACACTGCTCCGAACACAACAGGATGTTTGATCTTCCGTTGCAATTTTTTTTCTTCAAATGTTCCCACACGACTACAATAAACGCACGGCAGAAGGCCATGTTTATTGCACACTTTGCCAAGACCGGGCAGTATGTGTGAAGGGTTCATTTACCTGTGGACTACCCAGTCACTCACACAAGCCGTACAAGCTTATGCGGATTGAGCATGAAAAACGTATATATTGTCACGTATACGAGTTTGTGCCGCTGTGAACAAGAGGACGTTGTGAGGTGAAGAGGAGGTTGAAGTGTCTCGACGATCGGTAGATGGTGGTACCCTGACTACTGAGCTACAACCTCGTAACTGTGTATATTGTAAATACGTATATTTTCTTCCATGCAACATTTCGTTTGTTGTTTTCTTCTAAGAGTAAAAATGTTCTTATCCCTACCTTACCGACGTACGGGGAAATAATGGCTGCACGACACACGCGAGCCGTACTTCCGCTGAGCCTTCTTGAGACTTCTTAGCGGCACTATATTAAAAGCACCGCAAATTACTTTTTTGCTAATTACCATTGTGCACCATGACGTGTCCGTCGAACGCGGTGAGAGACGTCGTAGCTCCGAAGAGCAAGGCAGAGTGAGAGAAAGGCAAAAGAAATAACCAGGCATGTAGAGTCGTTCTTGGTTTCATTATACAGTCGTAGTTCATTTTATTGTTCAGACACGCATCACTCCGCTCATCCAGAAGTGTTCTGTCCCTCGTTTTCTCGCTCCTCTTTGAACAATAACGCATGCAGGTGGATTTATGTACAGCGATGCGGATTTCTCCTGCATGGAGCAATGGAGGCGAGAGCGAGACATAGCAATGTTGGTTTCTTTCTTTTTTTCCCTTCCTGGATTTGCACCCGCTCACACAGTGACACGAACACACGTGAAAGTGCGTACTCACACATACAAATAAAATAAAATAAAAAGTAAAATAAAGGGGAAAAAGAATGCAAAGGAAAGGAACAAAGGAGCGGAGACATCAGAATTTGAGCTTTCGTCAGATGTCACTTCACTGCCGATAAGCAACGATAATAAAAAAAAAAAAATATACATAAAGAACGAGATCTATGGCTAGCTTTAAACGCGTAATCTCACAAGAACACTGGAACAAAGAAACGTCCACTGGGCGCTGTCCTCCAAATTTGTTCACAAGCACGCATGCTACAACCTTATCGGGCAATATTTTATCGATGCAAAAACCAAGAACTCAAACAGACGCAAAGAATAAACAGAGCAGCGACACGGGAGGAAGAACAGTGAAACCAACATCACCTGGCACACCCTATATGTACGTACGTCGTATATGTACACGCGGCCATAACCGGAATGAAAGCTTTTTCTCTGATATGTCGACCGACCACTCACGGTCACGAGTCGTGTGTACTACGTGATGTTGGTTTCACGTTACTTCGTCACGTGTCACGGCTCGTAGTCCTTTGGTAGGGCAAATTTGGTTAGTCTTGTTCTTGAAAAGGCCATGAATGTCTATCTGTATGTGCGAATGCTATACAGTGAATAAAGTCGCATGACTGTGCTCTGTCTGCATGTTCCTTCGTTCCAGTGTTTTTGCCTGATCCTGCGCTCTATAAGCTTCCATCAGTTCGCAAAACAGCGTCGATTGCGCAGTGTCGAAAAGCAATGATGTTTTGCACTGCTCGATATACATTTCTTCTCCACCCAGCATCTCGTGAGTGCGTAACGACAGTCGATTTCGTTTACGTCATAACGTTTCACACGCCCACTCCGTGACGTCACGTTGCCGTCGATTGCACAATAATCGGCGACAGGTCCAAATCAAAGAATGCGGCGGTGAATGAACCGCTCTTCAAATCAAGGAATATTTGTGTAGATGCTCCAGCCAATTGCATTCACTCATTTCGATGACGTCACAGTGGAGGATGCATGCGTCGATCGATATCGGCGTCTCTCGGGAACTATGTTTTGGAGCGCGCCGACACACAGGCGCGGTGTAGTGCGGCTTTCTGGGCGGAAGCTTGTGTAGTGAATTTTTAGGTTGTCACTGAGGGTAAGCTCGTCTGGCCAGAAAGACAAGAAAAAGCTAGCTCATAAATAGTTATCGCACGCTTGACGAGTTTCTTTTGTCCGTCATTTGCAAACAGTCAGTGGAAGCGCAATATATATAAAAGGTACACAGAAGACGCAATCGAAATTGTGATGTCTCCGATCCCTTGCAGTCAAGGAACCGTCTTTGGTAAGACACAAATGGGCGTTCACTGCTGACAGCCATACGTGAGCGCGCATTCGCACCCGTCGTATATCTTTCGAAAAAAGCGTAAAGGAAATCACTTTCGAGGTTCTTTCAGCTTTCCCACATAGTATCTTGGTCTTTACGGCAGCGCATTACACGTATTTATATCCACAGCCCTCTAAAAAAAAAGCAAAAAAAAATACCTGTAGACTGTGTCGGGCACCCGGCGAGACCACACATTTAGGCGCGGATGAATACACGACTCACGCGCCGCGCGGGCAAAATTCAGTGATCGCTGCTACGTAAACACTGCATGGGAATCGACAAGGTGAGCACACTTCTGCACCGAGCTTGTTTCATTTCTGTTGCACAGCTTTATTGCGGATTTGGCGATGCCGCGCGCAGTGAAATTTAGTCAGGATTTCTTCAAAAAACAACAAAAAAAAGAATTATACTTGTGGCTTGCTTCAGGTGAAGAAGGTAACGACGCCTTTCTTTTGTTTTATATATGCACGGTGTAATGTCTCCCGCGTCGGGTATGCATTCAAGACCAGACAAGGTCAGGTGACGCGTAAGCGCAGAATTGCTCTGAATACTACTGCTTGCATCTGAATACCGACCGCAGACGATCACATGCTGTTTCAGATTGGCGAAACTTCGGGGAATAAGTACAACACTCTCGCCAACGCGAAGCACTGTTCTGGGTGCATAGGTAATTCTATTAAGTTGAAGACAAGGATAAGATTGCGCAGCATTGCAAGTTTAAAAAACTAGCTCTCATTCCTGTAATCTTCGCATGCCTACAAATAATAAAAAAAAAATATATACGCTCTGGAAGGGTGTTGTAAAATGCACACAACATGGCCTGGCGAGTTTCTAGCGTCACATGCAGCTCTAGCATATGCGCAGATATTGCAGCTGTTTTGTGTCATCTGTATACATATTTATATATTTATACTTTATATATAGTTATATCTATGTACATATCAACTATTGGCGGTGTGCCCACGGTTCCTTCTTAAGTTCTCTCAGGGCCTCGACTGCGGGAGAAAAGTCGCAGCGATACTGTTGACACTGGCGTTGTAAGCATTACAGAAAACGCACATAGCAGGCCTCACTTTGTCTTCGTTTCACTCGATTGCAGCGTTGTCGGGAGACAAGCAAAGAAAAAAAAAAGATATCTCGGTTTGAGGCTGGAAATAGCGTCACGACCTGCGGCAACAAGCCTTAACCATCGCCAACCGGCTTTTTTTTTTTTTTTTTTTTTTTTTTTGTTGTTGTTCAGAAATACGTGCGCAGCCTTCGAGGTAACAGGCCTACTTGTGACGCGCATGTGTGGTCACGCAACGTATGCTTCGCGCAACAACTTGACGACATTTGCTTTAGATAAGAGAGAAAGCAAAAGCACGTCAGTGCACACCAAGACACAATGATTCTATAGCTAATCAGTACGTGCTCTTGAATTTAGGCGATGCGAGTGCCAGCCGAAAGAGACGGGTCGCAATGGCTTCAAATTATTTCGAATTACTACCACAGACCTTCTCTTCCTTAAAAAAATAAATTGCGGTGTAATATAGCATTGAACTGCTTCAATGACTGCATTGCTCCGAGTGTAGAAGAATGGTTTCAGAATTTTAAACGTAAACATGTCGCTTTCTTTCACAATTTTCACCGAGAAAAGACATTTGGCGTGAGTTTGGTCGCGAGGACAACAGGACAACACCGAATTCTTGTCGCGAGCGGAATGCAACGACTACCGACCATTCTTTCCGTCATTCGAATTGCTGTCCACGCAAGTCGGCGTGGCCCTTTTAGCTTTTGCAGCACACTTACGTCAACCAACCTCAGCTTTACGCGCTGTAATGCTCTGTGCTATCCCGGTAACACAAGGCCAGCAAACTTGCCAACTCCGACACGACGAGCGAGTAAAGGAAGTGCAGCTTCTAGTTACGCACTCGCAATAAATCCGTTTTCCGTTCAGTATACGCGCGGTTTCGTAAGCAAAACCTTCTTAAGGCAAGTCACGCACCACGCTCGAGTCCATCATCATCATATCATACAGTTACGTATACATACGTTCCTTTCGTAGCGGAGCTGAGAGATGACAAGCGCTCCCAGCAATTGAAACAGCCTCAAAAAAACAAAAATAATAATAACACACAGGGCACATACGAATGACGTTCACGTATACGGCACATAAACTCGTCCCGAGTCCACAGCAACAGTTTCACGCACATCGTCGGCACACGGCCAGAAAGTTTGACCAGCAAAGCTTTGCGGTCCGTCGATGCTTGCGGACGTGCGTCGTCGTGCACAAACACACGCACAGAGACATACAAACACAAAAAGGACATTCTACACAACATCCTGCAGACGCGAACAATGTACACTCGCACACTCCGCCCCCACTGGCTTCGCGAAGCACCCTATGCATGCTCGCGTGTGCGCGGCAGTAAGCATCACTGGCTAAAACCCAGTTTCATCGAGGCGCTATATGGATATTGATAATGCCTTTCGTTCGTATCACCTCGCTGGGAACGAGGAAAAAGGGTCGGGTAAAAGAAGAAGTCTGGGGGAGCCTGCGGTTGCTTCGCTTACATTTTGTTTGACAAAATGACGTAAACGTAAGCGTTTGACGTAAGCACGCCCTGACATGCACCGTGAACTTCCCTGTCTTCCTTCTTCTCTTCTTACGCCTCACGGCATAAAAATAACCTCTACCGCCCCTGCACTGTTACAAAACGACGTCCAAGACCGTTGTTGGCTTCTGTCGCAGCACCAACAAGCAGATCAAGCGACGTTCACGCACGCGGTAGGGGATTCACCAGTACATGTAACGGCGAGACGTAAACCAGAAGATTTCCACGAGTGCTCCGCGAAGCCACCGCGACACGGAGGGTAGCGGTGCAGCATAGGCGCACACAGTCCGAGCGTCTAAGCACAACGCGCATTGCACACGATCTTGTCAACTAGCAGCCGGCCTTGCTGTCCTGCTGCGCGGCCGCTATGGCAGCCGCGGCCGCGGCGGCCATCGAGTCCCTGCGACGCTGCTCGAGTCCGTTCACAATGTTCTCGATGCTCCTCAGGTCGCTCGAGGTGGACCGCGAGGAGAGCGGGGACGAAGCGCGCTTCCTCGTCGACGACGCCGACGCGGCAGCCAGCGAGACGCCGGAGGGGAACCCCCCGGAGGTGCTCCGGCAGGGCGAACCCTCCGAGGACGAGTTGCAGCCGTCGTCCGAGTTCGCGGGCGTGCCGGGCTTGCTCGAGCACGACGGAGCGGCGGACGACGTCCCGCAGTCCGGTATGAGAGGGGGCGGAGAGGTCGACGAAGACGGAGGCGTCGGGTGCCGTTGGTGTAGCCTCGGAAAGGCCGTCTCGAGCGGCGACCGCGGAGCGGGCGGCGGGGAGCCGTCTTCGTCGAGGAAGCCTCCGCCCGGCCGGAACCGGAACGGAGACTGCGGCGAAGGCGCCCCGAACGGACTGCCCGGCACGGCGTAAGGCGAGAAGCGGTGCTGCTTCAGCCTGGCGGCTACCTCGGAGTAGCCGGCCGGGTTCAGCAGCGGGTGGTTGGCCGCCATGAGAAAGGAGAGCGCGGCGGGGTTGGCTGCCGCTGCGGCGGCCGCGGCCGCGCCCGGGAAGAACAGCTGCGGCAGCGTCAGCCCCGGCGGGTACAGCGACGGCGGGTAGAAGTACGGCAGCAGGGGCGACGGCTGCGGCAGTCCCGAGGCCGCGGCGCTCGAGGACAGCTTGCCGCCTCGGTCGTGCAGGTCGACGGAGCCGGTGCTGCTGAGGGGCGAGCGGCCGTCGAGGCGGTCGTCGCGCCGGTCTTCTGCGGTGACGGAGTGCAGAGGAACGGAATTGGGATCACGAAAACAAAAGCCTCGCTATTTCCGCGGTGTTGTTATATATTGCATTTGTTATACTTAAAAAAAAAAAAACGCTTGAGGACGTTAGCTCTATGAATTATGACAATTTAAAAAAAAATGCCCTTATTCAATTGAGTTGCTCTGATGTACTCACGAATACGACTTGAGCAGCTGTCTCAACGATATATAGCACCATCACTGTTGTAAAGTTCCTTTGCTTCCGCTGCACTCTGACTTTGTGTCCGATATATATACACCGTGGGATGTTGTAGTATACGGAAGCTACGTAATGTGTCAAATCATATAGCTGTTTCTCCCTTTTCAATTACGCCGACTGTTTACGTATACATATGATTTCTTGAAATCACAACGAGTAATATATATATAAAGAGTGTTGGCATACTCGTACGTGCAAAAGAGTGCGCTCAGAGTCTCGGCTTCCAGCTTATAATTATATATGCTCAAGCGCCTTTCGCAAGCTACCGGCACGCCAGACGCAAAAGTTTGCGCAAGACGGCGAATGTGCGCATCGTGTAGAGAGAGAGAGAGAGAGAGAGAGATTCCATACCGGAGTCACGACCAGGGCTGGAGCCGAGCACGCCGTCCGGCCTGAGGTCCGACGCCTCGCCGACGTCCAGCTTGTCGTCGTCGTCGCTCGAGTCCTCCTGGCCGGACACCAGCGTCGCGTGGTGGTGGTGGTTGGTGGCCGACATGCGGCCGCCCATCGACGACCCCTGGGAACCCCCGTGCAGGGAAGACGGCGCCTGCTGCAGCAGCATCGCCTGTCTCCTGCGACAAAGCACAAGGGCGAACCCGACGGGGGTCTTCCTATAGCCACTGGCCGTGTGCAAACAACGCGAGCCTTTCCCTCGACACAGCGAGCCGTGCTACAACAACAACAACAACAACAACAACAACAACAACAACAATCGCAGAGCAGTAGTATAGGTTTTGGCTCAGCCTCCAAACAACTTCCGGCCAGAATCTGAAACGCAGTTGACTTCATCAGTAGACATGACTTGAATCTTTCATTGCCATCTACAGCACACATTATAACTGGACGGGACCAGAGGAACATCGACCAGGAAGGTAACGCAAAAATTGACACAAAGAAACGCGAAATCGACGGTGGTTTCAAGAACTCTCTATCTAGTCTGGACATGGGCGGATCGATGGGAAACTGACCTGATCGAGACGAGCGGGCAAGTGATCGACGCCACCGTCAATAATGGCGTCGAATAGGATTGACCTTTGGGAAGGTCGGTGCACGTCAAAGAAAGTTTTGAGCGACTTGAACACTTGCGGTGCTCCAAGTCAAAGAACGTATTAAACCGTACAGCTACAGCTGCCTGTCGAAGACAAGTCAGCAGCACATATATATACTTGCAGAGAAAACCCATCGCACAGAAACGTGGCGCTTGCAAAGTCTCAAGTACACTTTGTGGTTTAAATGCTGAACTGGGGTATGCCTTCGTCCCACGTTACCTTCATTAAAGGGTGAGGCCATCTTATATACATGACAAGGATTCGGAACGGCCCCAACCAAAAAGCAATGGTTTAAAGTAAACACGTGGCGATTTGCTGTATCACAGGGGCCGTCGAAGAACGTTGAGAACGTTCCCAATTTGAACCTAGTGAATAAATAAATCTGCTCTCCGGCGTTTTGTAGAAGCGCCCTGATCGGAATGTTGGCGTCCTGTTACTCACGCGCCAGGTTTATGAAACCACGCGTAGTCAGGTTTTCTTTTTCTTCCCAATACGCGCATAGCCCGCTTAAAAAAATATTAAGAGATATAGTAGCTATATACATAGGTGAGTGGTAATTTGATCGCCTTCCCTATTATGCCAAATGTGATTCGAATTCGGCTCTGCATCCCATGCGCACTGTAACAATTGCATTTATTAATATTACATGCCCTTCCTTCTTTTAATAAATGAGAAGAGAGGGGGTTAACCGAGGGTCCCGATTTTTATTAGTCATATCATGAGAAGCCAACAAACACTGACACCAAGGACAACATAGGGGAAATTACTTGTGTTTAATAAATGAAATAAGGAAACGATAAGTTAATGGAAATTAAAGTGGATGAAAAAACAGCTTGCCGCAGGTGGGAACCGAACCCACAACCTTCGCATTTCGCGTGCGATGCTCTACCAATTGAGCTACCGCGGCGCTGTTTCCCCATCCACTTTCTTGGGTATTTATGTGTCCTAGTAGAACCCTGGGAGTGTTAGCCAGCGCCATCACTCGCATACCTTGGCGGCGGACGTGGAACGTCCTTCTTGCCGCAGGCGTCACGAGAACGTGACGTCCTCGTGACGTTCTCGTGACGTGACGTCTTGCCGCAGGCGTCACGAGAACGTGACGTCTTGCCGCAGGCGTCACGAGAACGTGACGCCTGCGGCAAGACGTCACGTCACGAGAACGTCACGAGGACGTCACGTTCTCGTGACGCCTGCGGCAAGAAGGACGTTCCACGTCCGCCGCCAAGGTATGCGAGTGATGGCGCTGGCTAACACTCCCAGGGTTCTACTAGGACACATAAATACCCAAGAAAGTGGATGGGGAAACAGCGCCGCGGTAGCTCAATTGGTAGAGCATCGCACGCGAAATGCGAAGGTTGTGGGTTCGGTTCCCACCTGCGGCAAGCTGTTTTTTCATCCACTTTAATTTCCATTAACTTATCGTTTCCTTATTTCATTTATTAAACACAAGTGATTTCCCCTATGTTGTCCTTGGTGTCAGTGTTTGTTGGCTTCTCATGACTTCCTTCTTTTAGTTATTTCAGATTGCAATATTTGCTTCGGCGAAAGCCTCTTGATTATACCGAGTGAAGCTTTTCTGACTTGTGCGAATACGCCTTTCGAATTCCACAAATGGCTCGAACAATTTAGGCTCCCGATTGAATCAATGTACAGATACGCCTTACAAGAAAGTTCTTAGAAAGTCCATAGATACTTTTTGTGTGTTTTTTGTTTTTAGCTTTCAAACAGACCAATATGGAGTATATACATACATACATACATATATATATATATATATATATATATATATATATATATATATATATATATATATATATATATATATATATATATATATATATATATATATATATATATACATATATATATATATATATAGGCCAGTCATTTTCCACTTCGATCTCTCCGCAGCAACTCATTTATCAGAG
Organism: Dermacentor andersoni; assembly: GCF_023375885.2. Taxonomy (NCBI): domain Eukaryota; kingdom Metazoa; phylum Arthropoda; class Arachnida; order Ixodida; family Ixodidae; genus Dermacentor; species Dermacentor andersoni. The sequence continues at coordinate 104,927,723 of NC_092816.1, read as the reverse complement.
AACCGAAAGACGGCGCCTGACGAGACAGCGGCATTAACGATGATCGTTAAAGCGCTTGCTTTTCGATTTCCCCTTATAACGCAGGCAGTTGAGGAAGTCAATAGGCACCCGGAAACACGAATATAAAGAAAGAAAGAAAAAGAAAGAACGAACCACTCGTCAGGGCAGCAGCACGTACGCATAAACCTCATTTCCATGGGAACGCCCTCGTTAATGGTTACCCCTTTGAGTCATGAACGACGGCGACGACAGGAGCGCATCGGTTTTATAGCTCCGGAGTCGAGACGCCGCGCGCCTGCGCACGCAGAGAGAGAGAGAGAGAGAGAGAGAGAGAAAGGCCACCAGCGAAGCCACGCGAACGTGACGCGGCATGCAGCCCCCCAAAACCAGACCGCTTATTAATAGAACCACGCGTTACCGTAGCGAGAAAAGAAAGAAACACCGATGGCAGGGAAGAAGCTATGTGGGCCGTGCATGTGTATGTGTCCGTGTATGTACGTTGGGTTAGCGAGGCTCCGGACCTTTAAAGAACGCGTACGTATACACACACCGCCTACGCGCGCTGATGGTTCGGGCGACGTGATGACGGTTTGCAAGCGCTAGACTCGGAGAACAATGGAGCGCGAGGGAAAGAGCAACGAAAGATGGACGGCGCATGAACAAGAGCGGCGAACTATATATATGTGCACGCTAAAGCGCTCGCTCACGCCAGCCCCATCAATTCTGGCACTGCTTGACGTACGGTGCGTACGAGCGCGTCTAATAGTCGTATAAAAGGGTTTAGCAAAGCCGCGCCTCGTTACGCCAGATGGAGCGGTTACGGCGAGGAACAACCTCCAGGGAGAATACGCGGCAAATCCGTTTCTGTATGACCGCGTGTAAACGTTCTCTCGCGCTCTGGAAGAGGCCCTGCGAGGTCGTGCGCGCGAATGCAGGAAATTCGCGAGCGCGCTTCTCCGCATTACACATTTGCCCAACTATAACGGTGTGGCACCGCTCGAAGTTTCAAACAAAGACGAGGCTTATATCTCGCTAACGGTTTTTACCAAGAGAGCCGGTTCTACCTATATCACGAGAAAAGCACAACTACAAAAACGACTCCACCGTCATTAGCTTGGCAGACTGGCTGGCGGGAAAGCTGGCTTTACATTTATGAAAAGAGTCCGCATGCAGGTTAAGAAGTATACTAACGAGCCTGCTTAATGGGGTGGGAGCGGGGGAGGGAGTGGAGGCGACGAGGGAAAAGAAAGTACGCTACGTTCGTCAAGCAGGATGACTGCGGCGTAGGTCACGTGGACGTTGCACGCAGCATAACTGCCATTAACGGGGTTTACGGCAGTTATAAATGAGTATGGAGAAAACCAGTTGGTGGAGCTGTAGATGTGCGGCGTATGTATACGCTTGCGACTCTCTGTGACCGACAAACTGCGGGCGTTCTTACTTTTATCTAAAGCTTAGTTTTTATAGTAAAGCTTGTCACATTACACGGCAAACAAGCTGGTCAACGACGTTGTCCGCGAACAGCGTACTGTGTAGGCTGTACTGTCGCACGGAAATCGAGAACACGTCGTTGCCAGTGATACTAGCAAGTGCTGCTTCGCTGTAACAACAGAAACGATGTCAGCTCGCCGTTGTTCGTGGACAATGCTGGCCGACTTGTCACCCCGTGTGAAAGTCGCCGTTCCCCCACCCTACTCCCCACCCCAACCTTATGAGCGCGTATTAACAGAAGGCTCCAACGCTAGAGTTGTTCGCAAGAGCCAGTCACAACCAATACTGAAGTTGGACATATCCTTAGCAAAGGTGACCGGCTAACAGCAAAACTAACTTACGAGCGAAACGCTTTGCGAATTCAGGCTACGAAGATTTGCTTCTTCGTGGGCCGAAACTTCTCATATATGCTTCTTGCGTTGCTCCTCCCACATTTCTTCACGTGCCTTTTCAAAAGCTCGAAAGTATAACGGGGTCACGATTCATCCATCCCGTAAAGCTGCACGGTGCGAGATCAGTACACGGGACGAACGTCGCGGAGCGCCACGGCGATAGTGCGCGTGCGTCTGCGCATAATGCGTGCAGGCGAAGCAGCTGCGCGTCTACGCTGCGAACGAGGCAAGCCGCGCACGTCGGCGTCGTTAGGGGGCGTCTCCCCGCCCGCAGCAGAACGAACGACACCGGAGGTCGCGGAAGAGGGGTGGGGTGTTTATTAACGGCACGGCTTGCAAGGTTCCGCAACCATCTAGTTTATAGCGCGCGCCAAAGCGACGCGCGAGTGCTTTAAAGTACGCAAGGACGAGAAGATAAGCAGAAACAAACAAACAAAGGAAATCTGGCAACAACCAGAACGCAGAAGCAACTTTACAGAACAAGGAGAAGAATAACGACCCGCGAGCGGCAGGAAGCCGCGAGGCGGAGGCGAAGCGCGATTTCAATAATGGCCGCCGCCCCCGCGGATGCATGCGCCCGCGGAGACAGAACGGCCTATATATCGCACACCCGTCCGTATGCAGCGCAGTGCTCGTACAATGTACGCCTACGCGCAGACGTTAACAGCTCGTAATGAATATACGTGACACTCGTACGGAACGAAGCGCATATATGTCTAGGTACCGGCGCTATAGCTAATTAACGACGCGTCGCGGGTGCCTTTTAAAGCTTAATGGGCGCGGTCGGGTATGCATAACCGCGTCGCACGCGCGCACTACCGGGCGCTAACGGGATTCGCGGAGCATTGCGTGCGCATCTGATCGCATATTCATCGGCGATCCCGCAACAGCGGCGCCGCGAACGTCGTGCACTGCAGAGGTGCCGAGCGCGGCGTGTAATCGCACGACATGCGTCGCGCGTATACGCACACACACACCGCGGCGACAGACGTGATCGGGCAGCGCGCTTAAACGGCGCGACAGTTCTGCCGAAGCACTCTCTCTCTCTCTCTCCATCTCTCTTTGGCGCCATTACGGTTGCAGCAGGCGAGGCAACGCAGTGCGTGCACGTTGTGACATACATGTATAGTGACGGCGTGTCGAAACAGGCGACGAATCGCTCGGCGACCGCTGTCGAAACTAATGTCGATGCACGACCTATCGCGCGCGGTGAAACACGCGCCCGAAGCGCGTACACGCGGTGTAGTTGCACGTCTCCCGCAAGGACGCAGGAGCTATGCGATAACGGGCGCCGCTTCGAAGGAAGAAAGCGGGGGCGCGATAGGGCGTGGAAAAAATGGAAACCGCCCACCACGCCGCAGGCGATAATGCGCCGCGTTGCGGACGTCATCGGCAGGAAGTGCGCAAATACATATGCCAATCCGAGTTCGGTTTCTACGCACGCAGTTTGCCCAACGACATTCGAAATTCTGTGGCATGTTTCTCCTGTCAACTCTGTCGTTCTCTCCCCCGCCCCCCCGCTTACCCACACACATACGCACGCACACGCTCACAGTTACAGAAGGTAGCATATATCCCGAAGCATTCTTATACTGTTCCAGCGTTGTTATTCCGTTTGGTTTCAAGCGGCACAAAGCTGAACTGTTTATGGGATACGATCATCATTTAGAGCAGTAACCGGAGGAACAACAGCCAGTTGTGAAGTGTACCGGATGCTGTAGCAAAAGGGCCGAGTCACAGAGTGCACTGGTCGCCTCTACGGCGCAGCGCGTCTGAACGCCAATTAATCAGCATACAGGTTCGCGGTGGTTCGATACTGGATGACCGCTTGAAAGCAAAAAGGTACGCATAACGACAGTAACGACACGATCCAACAAATACAACTAAGTACTCAGCTTCTAAATTGACGGTACGATATTCGACGGGAAACGCGCATGCGCACTGCTGCAGCTTGGCTGAGGAGCGAGCGTGCTGCGCGCAACGGGTCACCGAGTTAAAATTCTGACCGCACTCGATCGTCTCGATCGCCATGGTAACGACCACGTATACGGGGAAGCCGAGAGTCACGGGGTGCAAATGGAGCCTGAAAGCAAGCGGTTTTGTTGTTACGTGACTTTCGCTACAATGACAAACTCCCAGCTTAAAGCCCAGCGGATAATTGCCCTCATGCGACCCCGCCATGCGTGTACACACGGCTCCACTCCGTTGAGCCATCGCGGCACTTCGTTTTATTAGAGTCGTCGGCGGCCAACAGAAGTCAGTGGGTTTATGTTGCGCTCGCGCTCAAGAGAAGGAGCAGGCGGGTCCGGATGTGCAAGCGGCAAAGGCAACGAAGAAAGGAAGTGAACACGAGGACTATATGGCAAAGACCAACTTAGTTAAAAGGAAGCATCAACGGGGATTTATGACATTATATATAGCCCAGTGACTCCTGGCATAATCTTAATGTGGCTTTCAAATTCACCTGCCGGCCAAAATAGTGTGCCGTTAGTGCGGTCGTGCAATCTTCAACTATAGCATTAACTGCGATGCACTTAAGCTCCGCTATTATAAGAACGATAACTATAGTGCGTCTTAAAGCGACGAGCTGAAAAATATGATCTCTTTCTTTTTTCCGAACGAGAGTTGACAGAGAGAGAGAGAGAGATAGAAAAGCAAATGAATGACCGGGAGGCTAACCACAGATTATCTTCGGTTGGCTACCCTGTACCGGGTAAGGGGAAATGGGCACGAAGGATGAGAGAAGAAAGAAGAAAAGAGAAAACAATAAAGAATTGTTTCACTGTGCACGCTGTCGCGCAGTGCTGCGAAGGCGTCACATATTCATACACAGTGTCGACGTCCCGCTAGTATATACATTCAACGTCACGCAGTGCGAAGCCAAAACGTACGGCACATTCCGCTGTCTCTTAGATAACGCAGATAAGAATATATGAGAAAAGAATACCCAAAAGGCAGGGGCTTAAACGGTACTGAGCCTTATTGGGTACATGCACTGACGAAAGAGTGGGAAATAAAGAAAAAATAATATTAAGAAAAGCAGGGAACGTTAAGAGTTGACGAGCACCGGTGTCGCCGGCGTGTTGAAGTTGGAACTCTCAGCGCAATGTCACAGACAGAGACGGTCGCTCAGAACAAATAGTCTGACTATAAACAGGGTCATTCGCATCGCCCTCGTTAGAGATATTTCTCTTTTCAAGTCAAGACTGCTATTAAAGAAGACTGTCTGTCAAGACAAGCCAGCTTATAATCTGATACACCATCTTATTTTGTGCCCACTCTTCATGTATTGTTCCAATTATCAGGGCCCATGAGAAACTAAATAAATAAATACTTTCCCTTTCGGCTGCAAAAAAAGAAATAAAAAATCTACGGACTATCATTCAATGAAAGATCTTCACAGGTCTATTTCCTTTCATCTACTGTTGTCCATGTAGGCTATCAAACTGGTTGTTAACAGAAACTGCATATAATACCATTAACCAACAGTGCACTACCAGAACCTACAGGCTGTCTGAAAACATTCTATAGACCTTAAAGCAGAACACCTAATAGACTTCCTATACAGCGCGGGCTAACAAATCTTATTTCTATTGCGAGGGATCGCGCGACACTCACTTCTTTTCCCGCTTGCCGGCGCCAGTGTCCCGGAATCCCTTGGCGAACGGGTTGTTGTCGATCTTCAGCTGGGTTATCTGCAATAAATAAACGAACGTGTAAGAAGAGCGAAAGTCATCATCGGGCGAACGAAAGCACTCAAGAGTTGCAACTGAACGGCTCTCTACGGACGAGACGTCCTGGTCAGACGAAACCACAGGAAGTATTCGCGTCATGTGTGCCACTGTATGTACAGCATTAGCCTGAGACCCCCACCTTTGGTATTCTCGCACATATATACACGCAAGCAGATTAAGCGCAGCTTTCCGTGATCTAAGTAATTCCAAGTTCTGCAATAGACGGGGCTATATAACAACAGGCTCACAGCATATATACGACGCCTTTACACCCATCTTGCGCCGATTACAGCTGAATGACGAAAAAAGAATCGCTGTGCGAGGGATTAAAAAAATAAATCGACGTCCCGTGAAAATTTGCGTAGCGGGACCTGAAGCGTGAGCTAACCAGAGTACGGTATAGAGGGAGAGTTCGGGCTTCCGGTTTCGTTATATATATATATATATGCCTCGTACGACATCGTTGCGATCAATATAGTTTATATATATATATATATATATATATATATATATATATATATATATATATATATATATATATATATTACGCTATAGAGGGTGCACGCGCGAGCAACACGACAAACAACGCCAAATTTGCTTTAAGGCGACCACAAGCTCGTCACGTGTTGACTAAAGCCTGAAATGTCATATGCATGCTGACATACAACGAAGTCAACAGAGTGCAAAATTTTGGTGTCCTACGTCACATTCCTATAGCGGCGGTATATCATACATTCCTACAGCATACAACAGCTCTGCTATGTTGTGTTTGGTGCGTGTGAATCAGTGCGCTTACTATTTTTTTTTTCTGTCGCGTATACCCTAAACACTTTTCACACATTTCACACATTTTTCTTTCCGCTCTCCCACCCTTTTTATGTGTGTGCACTTTTTTTAAAGCTCTTTCTATCTCCCCTTACCCCTTCCCCAGTTCAGGGTAGCAAACTGGATATCTATCTTCCGGCTAGCCTCCCTGCCTTTCTCGTCTCTTTGATCTCTCTCTCTCTCTCTCCCTCCCACATCGTTCATCAGCTTCCTCTTCTTTTTTTCTGTCTTCACTCCCTCAGTTCGCACTTGCAGGTTTGTCCCCTTCCGCCTCCTGCCGGAGCGGAGTGCGTGTCACGTGGTCCGAGACACAGCACGCTTCTATCGAGTTCCTGCAGACGCCCCAGCGAGAAACTCCGCACGCCGTGCACTTTGGACGGCGCTTGCATATCCGCGCGGACATCTTCTCTGTTCAACACGCGCTCAACGGAAGCAAAGAACGTCGTGTTACGCAAACAAAAAACAAAACAAACAAAAAAGGAGGCGACAGCGCACGAGAGGAGGAGGAGGAGGAGGAGGATCGTGCGGGAGATACGACAGGTCCCCGACAGGATGGTGCCGTGCCCGCGCCGTGCGTCTCTTCCCGCGCGACAGTTGCTGGCTCCTCGTCGAAGGCTCGCTTCTCCGCCGAGGTGTCGTGTCGCGGCGCCATCGCGTGAGCCTCCACGGTCATTTGGCGCGGCGCCTGAACCCGAGGCCTAATGACGGAACAGCAGAGCGAGCGGTAGCACATGAGATCTTCCTGCCCGTTGCTTTTTCTTTTCCGCCGCTTCGATTATATCTTTGTTTCTCCCGCCCCGACGCGCTTCGCTTATATATGCGCTGCGTTGCTCCCGCATAGAAGCGCTGATGGCTTGGCCGCGAAGTCCCTCTTGAGCTTCCTGCCTGGGCGCTGTGCCGACAGTCGTGCAAGCGCCGATCTTTGTGCAGCTCTTTGCGGCACTGAAGAAAAAGTGGAGCGTACAAAGGAGGTATCGCTGTGTGAGTGCACGTGCGTGCGTGCGTGCGTGCGTGCGTGCGTGCGTGCGTGCGTGCGTGCGCGCGCGTGTGTGTGTGTGTGTGTGTGTGTGTTAGTACTGAGGTTTCCGGATCCTGTATCATGCCTCAAAACGATGCACAGGATGTCATAATTCACATCCGGTTCCACGCGTTCTCGCATCGGAAACGTTTGCTTTATGTTCACCGATGTAGACACCGGCACAACGACATGGTTCTGATTCGCATCAGAAATCGGTGTATCAGTGCTGTGACGACTCCATTCCGCGTCGTATCCGATCCCACGGCACGATTCCGAGAGCCCCGGAATGCTACGCCGTCGTAAGAATCAGACACGACATTTAAGTACAGCCTTGCAGTCGGCGGCAAGGCTGTACCATGCACTGATCTGTTATTCTGCTGTCGACAGGCTGTCCGCTTGCACACGCACTCGAAGCTACCAATCAGGTTATCAGGGAACACGCATCGACGCGTGTTGGCTGCCTGGATCACCGATTTTCGCATAAAGATACCAAAGGATCAACATCGGCTTCGTTCCCTGTCGCCCACCGTCGCTCCCATCGCCTTGGCCACCTGATCTCGGCAGCCCAATCAAGTCTGACTACCGACTACAAAAGCACTGCTCTCGCTGACTCCAGTCGCAGTCGGCGGTAAGGCTGTACCATGCGTTGATCCGTTATTTTGCTGTCGACAGGTGAGTTCAAACGACCGCGTTTCCATTTTGTATTTTGCTCTCTGCCGCCGACTGCACCACAATGCCTGATTGTACCACTTGTGCTGAACCATTGCCGCGAGACGATAAGTTTCTGACGTGCTCTGTTTGCAATGAAGCTTTTCACCTGGGTAAAAACTCTTCGATGGTTGCTGAATCCACCTTTTCGAAAATGTCGGCAGCAAAACGGGGATATTTATGCCCGTCATGCAAGCTGGACCGGCTGACGACTATAGTCGACATGTTGGCTAGTCGAGTGGAAGAACTACTGACCTTCAAGGCTATCGGAGAAAAGCTGCACGAACTGTTCTGCAGATACAGGGGTCGCTCGATTCCCTTGTTAAATATGAATCGGTGTAGTCCACTGTGACTGCGAACCAGATAGCAGTCCGCGAGCTTGGCACGCAAGTATATACATTCTCCTCTAAGATTGTTGCTCAGGCTGAGCTGCTTGAGAAGGTTGGCTCTGAACTTAGCAAATTAGACCAATACAGCCGTCACTGCAATTTTGAGATTCATTGCCTGCAATATAACCCACACGAGGATTTGCCTTCCTTCTTGTCAGGACTGGCGGCGAAGCTAAAGATTCCCGAATTCAAACCGACCGATGTTCCTGCCGTTCATCGACTTCCCGCACGCAGCAATACCATTCCTGTAATCCTTGTGCAGATGCACACTGTCTCGGCCAAACAGCAATGGCTCGCTGCACGAGGAATCCTACGTGAACTTGCTCATGATAGTTCCTTTCCGCGGCTTTACTTCAACGATAACCTTTCGCGTGCCCAACGGGAGCTGTATCGGCTGGCAAGGCAGAAAGGCAAAGAAAAAATTTTTAATTCGTTTGGACCAAAAACGGCAAGATACTGGCTAAGAGGGATGAAGATGCACCTATTCTGTATATCAATAAGGCATCTGATCTCGAGAGTATTGCATGAGCATAAACAAAGATGTCTTCAAGACATGTACTAATCTGAACGAGGTTTGTAGTTTCTTTCCACATTCTAATGGTTGCGCCTTCCGTGCTGTTCACGTCAACATTCGCAGTGTTAGAAAACATTGGGACCATTTTCAGGCCTTAATTACCCCTTTGAACTCCTATTTCGATGCGATCGTGCTTACCGAGATTAACATTCCGTCCGCCTGCATCAATCAGCATCAGATGATTGGATACCAAGTTTTTTCATACACTAGGCCAATTAAGATGGCAGGAGGCGTGGCAGTTTTCATCCGAGACACATGGGCGACAGCTGAGCTGACTTTCTCGTTTTCCCAAGCTGAAATTGTGGCAGTGCGTCTTTGCGCACCTTCCTTGTCACTAATTCTGCTTGCAGTTTATCGCCCATCGTGCTGCAACGGTCGTATATTCCTGCATGAACTGGATGTCGCCGTGGCCTCGATGTCATCAATGGACAATGTTTGCCTAATTGTGGATGTCAACATAGATATGCTACGCCCTTTAGCGACGACAGTTAGTAATTATTTGGACGTCATTTCCAAATGGGGCTTGCAAAACACGATCTGTGAACCTACGCGCGAAGAATTCCTTGCTGGTCATCTTGTCACATCTTGCATAGATCATATAAATATACATGCACATAACTTGAGTGTCAAATCTGTCGTTATTATAGCGAAACTTGCTGATCATTACATGGTCTGCTACTCTCTAACAGAAGACACTACTCACTTGGTCGCTCCAAACGAAGTCAAACAAATCTCAATTGTTGACCCCTCGGCTTTCGACAAATTTGAAATGAATCACGACTGGTATAACTTTTTGATGACTGTTCCTCCAGGCGACGCCTATGACAACTTTGTAACACTGTTCACTGATTTCCGGCTTGCAGCTACACGGGTCTGTAAAATTAAACAACGTAACTTGGACCAAAAATGGATGTCGACAGAAATACTCGCGGCAATAAAAGCAAAAGACTTGTTATGGGTTCAAACAAAGAGAAGTCCTAATTGTACTGTTTTGCGGCTTCGGTTCAAAGACCTTCGAAATAAGGTCAATGCCATGATATGTCTAGCAAAATGTAATAACATACGAGCAAAATTCATGGACGCTCGTTGTGACAGCAGGAAAACATGGTCCCTAATTAACAATCTTGGAGGTGGTTTTATGTAAACGCTAATCGCCATGTTGATCTGATGTCTCGTTTTTTCTTCGAATGGTACTGCCACCGCTAATGATTTTAACTCATTCTTATCAAAAGTGTCTGGCGTAGCGAGACCTCATCCAGATATTTGCACATTGCAAACTAGTATTTCAGAATCCGCCTTTCTTCCCATGTTTTCGGAACATGATCTGAAATCAATCCTTTTCAGTCTAAAACCAAATAAGTCGCCAGGAATTGATGGTATTTCAATATTAGAGCTGCGTAGAACTTTCGAAGCAATAAAAGATGTGCTACTACTCATTTTAAACACTATTATTACCACTGGTATCATTCCCGATAATCTGAAAAATGCGCTGGTCATTCCTCTTTTTATAAGTGGCGAACGCAACAATATCGATAACTACCGGCCTATTTCAATCCTTTCGTGCATTGGGCAGATATTGGAAAAACATCTGCTCAAGACAATGAGCAGCTTTTTAAACAATCATGACGTGTTATCTCCTAGCCAGTATGGCTTTGTGCCGAATCGGGGTACGCAGTTGCTGCTTGAAGATTTTTCCGATACACTAAACTCTGCGTTTGAACACAATCAGATTGCTTGTGCACTGTTTCTCGACGTCCGCAAAGCGTTTGACAGCGTCTGTCGTAGTATACTACGAACCAAACTTTCTTTGCTAGGCTTTCGCGGTGCGTTCTTGCGGCTTCTGAAAAACTTCTTATCTCACAGGCACCAACTTGTGTCTATTGGGAAATTTCGTAGCAACCTGACCGAAATTAAAGCTGGCGTCCCCCAAGGTTCAATTTTAAGTCCGTTATTATTTAATTTATATTTTAACGATTTATCTAATGTTGTGAACGTCAAATTATATCAGTATGCGGATGACACTGTCCTTGTTTCACACGCTCGAAGTTACACTGATGCCATCTCTTCTTTACAAATGGCAACAGCAAAAGTGATGGACTGGTTTCGGAATTATGTAGTCCATATCAATGTGTCCAAAACTCAACTAATCTGTTTCCACAACCCTGTCAAGCAAGTTACCCTATCGTCCCCATTATATTTGCACACATCACATTGCAATCCCTGTTCGTGTGACCCTGTGCAATACGCTTGTTCAATTAAATACCTTGGTGTTTTTTTTTTTGACAGTGATTTATCCTGGAACTCTCATTTCGCATATAATTGTCAAAAACTTCGCGCAGTGTCTTGTGTTTTGTATAATATTAAATTTCACATGCCATTGTCTGTCCGAAAGCTTGTAGTACATGCCTTATGCTACAGTGTAATTCGGTATGCGAGAGAGAGAGAGAATGAAGAGGAAAGGCAGGGAGGTTAACCAGATATGAGTCTCCGGGTTGCTACCCTACACTGGGGATGGGGGATAGGGGTTGGAAAGATGATAGAGAGGAAAACGAAAATAAAATTAAAAAAAAGGAAATTAAAAAAAAATACAGAAAAAAAGGGGATATCTACATATGGTGATGGCGCTCAACATTTGGTAAACCGGGTCAACTCCGTCCTTCGTGGCATGCTGAAGCATGTTGCTTATGATGTCCCCCAAAATCTGATGTGTTCAAAACTTTGTCTTTACCTGATTTCAATTCTCTGCTGCTAGAAACTGTTGTCTTAAAGCATGATTTGGATAAGCCAGTATAAAATTCCCTATGTGCCTGTTCGTTGCCTGAGACCAAAGAATCCGTATGTTACACCCCGCTGTAAGACGAGATATGGTCGAAGACTCCGTAACTATTATGTCCCAGCAACGTTTAATTTACTTCCCCAAAGCATGCAAGATGTGAAGACGAAATATGGTCTCAGAAAGGTTCTTAGACACATTAATGCGTGATCGGGAGCCTGTCGTGTGTGTGTGTGTGTGTTTTTTCTTCTCACTATTGTCTACAATCTCATAATGTGTTATTGATGGCCCTGTCGCTGTCTGCCAGGCACTGCCGTTCAAGCCCACTGCGGCTTTGGCAGGCCCGGTTCTTCCATTGTATCATTCTCAAGTGATCAATAAAGTATTATTATTATTATTATTATTATTATTATTATTATTATTATTAAGTGTACTTCAGCAGAGTCTACAGAATGAAAAAAGAAAGAAAAAGAAGAATGTCAGCGGAAACGCTACAACACTTCTACAACCACTCTTGTAAGGGTAGGCTCGGCTCGGTCGACCGCAGAGGGCGCATCCCAACATTTTTATCCTTGACGATATATACGTATAACGGAAACACCGGAATGAACTCCCTTGGGTTTTCCAACCAGAGCAGGCACAGGAAGTAAATTTATATCCAAGACATTATTTCAGTCTAACTATAGCGGTGAACAGACTCAACTGCGGCTGTAAAGTAGTACCAGAACACTTTCGCAACACTATACGCCACTAGCTCTATATAGATGTGACAACCAGATCCATCATCAGCAACACGCACTCTAAATAGCAGACGAGAAATGCTCGAAGTGATCGATCAACTTTTCGCACGACGGCTGACACACGCGGCGTGAGGTGCTGAGCAGCGTATGTGATACAAATTGGGTGTCACGGTAGACCACACGTCAATCTAACCGCTCGTTGAATGAATGTGAACGATGCATTTGTACTCTTTCGTTTGCTTAAAAAGTGCCCGCGAGTTTGTCTTGCTAGCTCACCGGGCTAATTCAGACGGCACGGACACCTCACTGGCAATCAACTAGATTTCATCTGCTTATACGCACAACACAGGACTCAAAAGCAATGAAACCTCAGAGTAAAGAGATGCTGCATTTACTCTGAATTGTGCGCTGTTTTTGTTGATAGCTGAACGGATATGTCCCATAAGATGGGAAAGTTACAGCTTTGCGGAATGTTGGCAGGCCTACAGAAACAGTCTTCCTACTCGCATTGTCTGACCACGCTCCAAGTTGCATAAGCTTAAATGATTTCGCGTTTCAGATACTTACTTGCACCCTTTTTCACGTAAATTTCGGTTATACGCCGTATATATGGCAAAATATAAATTAAAACAACACACAGGTTCGCAGGAAGATGGAGCCGAAGAGATCGACAGCGGTCAATAGTGGCCCTGACAGAGACAAGTTTCCCATTCGAAATGTTGCTTTCAGATGCATTGCTTGTTATAGATATAGAGCGAAGTACCTGCAGGCTTCGCATAAACTTCGCACAAGGCGAGTACACGTACGAGAAAAAGAAAAGGTAAACTTAAGAGTATACAGTCGGGTGCTTATGGCATAACCCGCAATCAAGACCCCCGGCGCAGCAATGACCTTATAAGACGTCCGTGTACGCTTATAAGACGTCCCTGCACGCCACCTCCGGGAGAATCCACAGCCGAGCAGCGCTCATGTATATGCGCCTTCCCCCCTTTTTTTTTTTTTCAAGGTTGCAGTCACGACGCTGACGCTGAGCAGATGCCGTGCGCTTACGGGGCAGCTTGTTGTGTCTCGAGCAGCAGCAGCAGCGGAAGAAGAAGGAGCCTTTGGAGGGCAAACAACCGCCCTAATCGCCGGCCGTGTTTGCCGTTGGCCCTGCGCCGGTAATGAACGCGCGCCCAGCGGAAGCGGCCCTGCGCTGACGGACTACGGCACGTCAGCGTCTTCTTCATCCCGCAGATGCACACGCGTCTTCCTCGCTGGGAATGGAGTTGTTCCTGCTGCCTACATCGGCATCCTCCTCTCCCTCAGAGACACGCCCCGGGACCTCTTCATCGCCTTTTTTCTTTTGAGTCTTTATTTGCATCGGGGACGGAGAGACGGTAGACGCTCTCCTGCCGTGATCTCCCGTGGAGCTTCGTGGCAGGTGTGAAGCATAAGTCAGTGCTCTCACGCGATCCGGCGAGGGGGCCGTGCTTGAGGCGGTGGCCGCGCCGTCTTCTGCATGCATACCGTAGATGGAGCGTGGACGCCGTTCGGACAAAAAGCACTGCGGCCGACCGATCTGGGTGCTCGAAACCTTTCTCGACCTTTTGTGAACAGATGTGAAATTGAAATAAATGGACAACATGTGGCACAGAAACGGCCTATAATAAAAAGTAGACCTATCGTTTTTTTTTTCTATTGCGACACAGTGGGCAACTGCTTTCTATTGCCCAATTGCGACATGACGACAACACAGTGGGATAACTAGGATGACGTCGTGTGCGTCATGTTGTTGTCCTGTTCGCAACTTCCACACGGCTGCTGGATGATAAGACGATCTAGGTATAACGTGCGCCGGTTCCACTGTGCTCTACGGGCAAAGTTAGGGCAACTGTGCACAAAGACGTCGGTGCAGACCCCCGTAGATGCAGCACGATTACCCGGAACATATAGCGTAGTGCCTCTGACGTGAGAGCATGGCGCGCGTGCATTCAACTTTCGAACGGCTACGCCAGCGTTTGAAGCACCACGAGTCAGCGAATAACGCAACGCAGGCGAACGCCCGTAGCAAGTAAACGGCCCTCTGATATGCACTCAGGGCGGTTGTCATCAGTACCCCCCCCCCCCCACGTCCTCACTCCCCCACTATCTTCGCAAAACGATGCGGAGAGCAGACGCCCTCGGCGTGTTGAAAGCAGGGACGTAAAAGGGTCAGAATAAACTTCGTGTTTACGACTCTGGCGCCTGTAGAGGTTTGATAACAGGCTAACATAAAGTATGCAGGACGCGAAGAGAGGACAGCTGTTTAAGCGAAGGTTCGAACTGTTCCGCAACCATCGATGCGTTCAGTGAACGCATGGAGAGCTTGTTGATGCGTATCCGAAGTGCACCGTGTTTTCTGTAAATTTCTTTGTCTTCCGTCTCTCTTTCATTTCTTCTCGCCGCAGTCTCTCTTACTACGCATGTGGCAGACGTGAGGATGGTACGTGAAGTGCATTGAACACATTCCCGTGGCGTGCATTTATGTTAAAAGCCTCGATGCTACTCCTCGAAGGACGGTTATATTAAGTCGCCGATTCCTGCAATTCGGCTGTTCTGAATGCGGCCCGTTTGGCGCTGCGACTATCGCGAAAGTCAGGAACAGCTCAGTCTCATACATTGTGGCTGTACTTGAATTACAGCTACATAATGAACGAAGAAGCATCTATATATAACCGAACATTTCGTATAGGCTGTCCAAGTAGACTTCAGTCGAATTCATTGTGGCTCTACTTGAACTAGCTATATATATAATGAACGAAGAAGCCTTTATACATAACCGAACATTTCGTATACAGGCTCTCCAAGTAGACTATTGCGAGGAAAGCCCGCAGGCGGAACCCTCCGGGCCTATCATTTTTTATACGTACGCGAACACGCGTGGTTGCTTTACGGCCAACATGGCGGCCGCATGAGGCAGTAAGCAAATTAACGGAAAGGAAAGATAATAAAGCAATATTACCGGCGCAGAAATATAAGAAACAAAAAACAAACGGCTCCTCTCTGGCCATTCGTATACGGCCGTCCGGCCGGCCAGCTCACGCAGGTAGCGGGTGACCCGCCGACATGGTGCAGAGCGAATTATTCATGCGTACACGCGAGGGCAGGTCGTTCGTCATCGTCTCATAAAGCGGCAGCGGCGAAACGCGCTGCGCCGCGGGGTCCTGAGGTGACGTCGCTCGTATAAGGACGAAGCGCATGTAGAGCCGGGTTCATCGGCGGCGAAGTCGTCAAATGGTTGCCAACGACGGGGCCCCACGTCCGTGTCGGCCGCGTTACGCACGCAATATTACGGAGCGCGCTTAGGCATATTGCGTGTTGCCATGCAGACGTGGCGCGTCTTCTGCCTCTGGGCTTGTACCACGTGCAAAGCCGTCTGCTACGCAGACTTCAACAGAACACGCATGGGACACTCTCGTTATCCTATATGGCGACTTCACGCAAATGTGTGCGCTCGGTGTGGATGGAAACCGAACCACCGATGATTTTGTTTAGAGGGGTGCCGTTAGCCGGCAAACTTTAACGCCGCCTGCAGGAGAGGTGAAATAGAGTGCTTATACCGTGTTTGCGCGCGCTAAGTTTGACGGTATGCGCCAGAACGGAGCCGTGCGTGTGTTTGAGACGTACGAAGGGATCGGGCTACAGTGGATATCTTAAAGAGCTACAAAATGCTGCAATGTGGTAAAGGGACGCCAAATCGCAAATGCAAGGAATCTACAAAATGAGGTCGAGATGTGTTACGTGCTCGTAACACACACGCACACACACACACACACACACACACACACACACACACACACACACACACACACACACACACACACACACACACACACACACACACACACACACACACACACGCGCGCGCGCGCGCGCACGCACGCACGCACGCACGCACGCACGCACACGAATGCTTTTGAGAGTCTACACATGAGAGCAGGATAAAAAAAAGACCGTAGAAAACAATAGATAGATAGAAAGAAGAAAAGGTTGACCTAACTGATACGCAGTTTCATTTTCACGTCTATACTAATGACGAGTGTCAGAAGGATACAGTGAGTTTCGTTTCAACCGCAGCGGCCACCACTTCGGCAGTCATTACAAAGCCTCGTGCTGCCAAACCGCTCGCCTCTTCGCGGCACGCGTTATACTATAAGCGACATTTCCGCAGCAGCTAGGCATTTCATTTCGGCAGCGCTTATTCATGCCAGTTCGTTTCTAGGTTGTCACGCGGGTTTCCTGCGCATTACTTCGCGTGCCCACATCACGCGAACTGCAACGATCCTGCTGTGGCGTACAGAGACCGCACCCGTCGTGCAGACGGCATGACGTGATTTAAACATCGCTCGATATGCAGCCTTTTCTATTACTATAAATTTCGCTGATGCTCGGCGCTATTTCCTCTAACCGTCGCTGCAAGTAGGCGTCCGTAGCGCTAAATAGACACTCTCTTTTGTGGCTATATTCAGTGACCTGAGGCGCTCTGTACGCGGCTTTCATAACCTGCAATAGCGTGCTCCTGTAATGACGCCGGCCTCACGGACTGCGCTCAGAGGGCTGCATGTATACGCATAATAGCTAAACGCATGAAACGCAAGATTTCCTCTTTGTACGTTGGAACGTTGCGGATTAAAGATAGTCACTTTTTACACTTTAGTGCATTTACAAATGAAGACGTTCGCTTCAGTTAAAGCAACGCTTTCTTTCATTCAACAACACAAGAAAATAATAAACGAAAAAAAAAGGACTGTGGCAATACCTGTTACATATAACTTTGATTTAGAACTTGCTGCACGACAATGTGAGTGAGAGAGAGGGTGAGATGTACGGAAAAGTTTAGGCCGCGGGGCAGACGAGAGTCTTTCTTTTGTATATCGTGCGCTCTACAAGTTTTTTACGAGAATAAAATAACGACTATAGCCCACCTTTCCATCACACTGCATATTTGGAAAGTCAAAGATAGCAACCAGGTCGCTCCTAGTTTGCTACCCTACGCCGGTAGCAGGAAAGGGAATAATGTGTTCCGCTTTAAAGCCTGCCGTCCATTGGAACAAGGATGCATAAATAGTCACACAAATAACTACCGGACCCTGCGTCTACTGGAACGCAAATGAAAGAGGGCCATGAGTGCCGTTTTGCATCGAGGCTTTCCATAAGATGCAATTATCTGAGGTATTATCTCTGGACCTGGCATCTACTCAGGTCCGTTCAAGCAGCCGGGCAAATGCGCTTGTCTGTATACAACCTTCGCTTAGTTTTAAGCGACGCAATGTCCTGTCGTAAAGTACACGCATTCTCCTGTCAAGCCAGCCTAGCCTGAAAAGCCGTATAAGCTAACGAAGCGCTCGATCCGACAGTTGTTCAATGGTGCCAAGTGAACAAGCCCAGCGAGCTTCGTCGCATGGCTATGGCCATGCAGGCCAGATTTTACCGGTCCTCGCGCAGCGCGAATGCCGTTCACATGCGCACACCGCACATCCGGTGACCTTCCGAGGCCTTCTCGACACCCCTGATATCACACAACTGGCACCTGTCGCTCATCCGGCAGATAGGACATCACGAAATGAGAGGGTAACATGCTGGAAATGGGCATGCCTGTGTCACACACACACACACACACACACACACACACACACACACACACACACACACACACACACACACACACACACACACACACACACACACACACACACACACACACACACACACACACAGAAAGGTTCTAGAACTATTTGATTTCTGAACCAAAGAAGATTACCGCAGCAGCTGCGAGCTGAGGTGATTCGATGTTCGGTCGCAGAAGCCATCGCTCTTGCCGGAGTGAGGTGTAGTTTAGACGCCAGGTCACGCATGTAGGATGCGTTATGGGGTGATGACATATTCATCAAAGCAGCGCGGCGCGTTCGAACGTTGATTCACGAGCGAGGGAAGCATATATGCTGGCACATGCTGCCTAAGTAATGCGAAACTTCGTCTGCGGAGACAAGGCTCAAAAGATGGCGATTTCTCTGAAACGGTACGGTGGCGCCATCTGTCAACGCGTGGCGTGTTCACCTTGTTTTGCCGTCGCGGGGACAGATGGTACCAATGCCCCTCTGTAGTGACATCGCGAGCTGCCTGTGTAGGACCATATGGGCTAGGCTTTCGTCCCTGGATACGAAACTGAAGAAGACCGCCGAGATAACGCACGAACTGATATTAAGCGCAGCAAAAGCCTACAACGCCATCTACTTATTGTGAAGGGCAGAAACGGGTTAGAAAGCAGTCGCCCATTCGGCTTGCACAAAAAAGGTCAGCACAAACGTCTTTCACTGAGAAGAACGGTGTTTTCGTTCCTTGTGTCCGCGTATGAGCGCCTTCCTTTCGGAGACATGAATGCCTATCAACTTGCTCAACTTTCAGTTGTTCTAAGCCTAGGCATGCAGGCCAGGCGCCACAAAGTCAGACGATGACGCAATTTCCGTTACAATCGTGCAATGGAGGTCTTCGGGAAATCTCGGCAAAATCCGCTCCTGAGGTAAATTTTGTGAGTGTACGCAGTCTACAGAAAGTGCACGTATATTTTGTCGACTAATCACTGTACACTTAACACACTGGGGATACTGTGGACCACGACAGAGATAATATTCAAGATCTCCCAACTATCATGCACCAAGATTCAAAAATATGCAAATGCAATGTAGCTGGAGAGAACCAAGGTAAGGTTGTTTGTCGTCGATTGGAGATTTAAGATTATATCTTTTGCATTTCGCCTAACTACAGAGTTAGTCTTAATTAATCAAATTCTCAGATAATATAATTATGATGAAACGTGTCAATCAGAAAATTGTAGAGCAACATGAAAAAATTCATCAGCCCTTCCACTCTGTGAAGAAGGACGAGCAGCGAAGCTGTAGAGTATTTTACCTCAATCGAAGCATCTGTATATATATAGGTATTATTATTATTATTATTATTATTATTATTATTGAAGGACACAGAGAATGAATACCATCTTTTGACTGTGGAGTGATTTATTCTTATTCCTTTATGAAATAATGACGTGTGGAAATACCGCCGCATGGCAGACGGGAATTCCACGATATTCAGAACTTCACTGTGAGCGAGTAAATGAAACTTGGCGTAATGATAGAGTCGTCTTAGTGGCCAATTTCAGTATAAGTTTTTCCAAGATGCTTACATTAGATTGAGAGCTACAGAGCGTTCGCGAGACATTGGGGACGAAATTTTTTTTTTTCGTGTCGACGCGACGCGTAGACTGGCGGACATCAACCACCGCCAGAAGGCTAGCTATATACAGCTTCGCTGTAAAACTTCCGATACAGCTTGCTGTTACTCAATACGTGCTACATAAAAGTGCTTTTCCGAGCGTGAAAGAAGCCCACGAATACGCGCAATATTGCAGCGACTGGCCGCTCGAGGCACTTTTGAAGGCTTTTGGCACAGGAAGAATAGGGCACGTACCTTCTCGTTCTGGTAAGCAGTGACGGCGATGAACTCTGTCTCCTTGAACACGTACGTCCTGAAGGTGCTGTAGGGCAGCTTGAGGATGTCGTTGGCCCGCACCAGGTGGAACCGCGGCTGGTACTTGTGCATCGAGTTCAGGATGGTCTGCTTGAAACGACGTGGAAGGGAGCAGGGAGAAAAAAATGTCAATGCTTTAGCTCAGTGCGACCCGCGTAAATTGTTAAGAAAGCTGTGCGTCGGAACGCGAAAATCTGAGTAACGCGCATGAGGAAAGAGACAGAGCACGTGCATGTGGTGCGCGTGGAATTTCCACGATGCGATAGGACGTCATCAATTCTTTGTATGGGTAGACGAGTTGCGCCATCACAAGAAATTCGATCAACCGAAGTCTTTTTTTTTTTTCTTGTTCTGGTGATTTTAGAAATGCCTTCGTGCATTAATTTGTCTGCGAATGTATACAGCCGACCGCAAAAGTTTTTGGAGCACGGAATTCGAGGGAAAAAAGAACGACGTTTAGCCGCTGAAGCATGAATTTATATAGGTGGCATGATATGGATCGTACGGGGAATACATTACATGGTCACGGTTGAGCGTAAGGTAAGGTGAGGGAGGGAGCGGACGCTACCAAATTTCTACAAAAAATCTCAGCCAATCCAATTAAGCTGACCAAGCATGCTCCACGGGCTTACCGTCGTTGCAACGCTGAAGAAACTGTGACTCCCTTATAGTCGACAAGTGAGTCGACCAGTTCAGTTTTTCGCAGCAATGTATGTATAATGCGCGACGCTTGCTTGCGCACTATCCGCGATCCTATCGGGAAAAAATATCTGTTCTACATGCTCGTGAGGGAACCCTCTTCTACTTATGTTGTCTAGGACTTCAGAAGCCTCCTCCTTCCAGGACAATCGGAAGCGCTTGCATGACACGGAAAGAGACACGCAGGCGCAGCAATTGCTGGTCAAGTACTGTAACGCTGACACTGCATTATCATCATCATTATCGTCGTCGCAATCATAATCATCTTCATCAACATTACCACCACCACTACCATCTAGTACATACGTGCCTGCCAGTTTTGCACATTGTCCCGTGACGGGGCTATGTAGAACATTGTAGAACAGAGTAGCAAACCGAGTGATGATGGTGATTATGATGTTGCTGCTGCTGCTGTCGTTATTGTTGAGAATGATGACTATGATACTGTACTTCAGAAAGGACAGAAATACACAGTGGGGGATAAGCCAGGAGTTGTTTGGTACAGTACGAGGACGGTGTGATGAATGAAAATACGAAAATACAAAAGGACCCGATTAGAAGTGAAACACAGAAATGTGTACTGCAGTAGCCCACATTATTAAAACAAGAGAAGAAATAAAACAAATAAAAGAAATAAAGGAGAGCACGGAGGGAATACGGTAATAAGATATCACGAATTTAAAACCCAAATTCTAGAATTCCTGCTCTTAAATTTTGAATATCACCATGTCATGAAGCACAAAGATCCATTTCTGGTGTACGTTACTTCTTCTTCGCTTCCTCTCTCTCCCTTTATTGGAAATTCTGGGAAAATTCTCATACAAAATAAATGTTGGCCCACGCTACACGCTTTTCAGTTGCCCCAGAGCAACAACAACAATTAAACAATCCGCGGACTTCAACCATTGCTCCACCTATGGCCTCATTTATTGCGACAGCAGGACAACGTCATCTCCTCGAGGACGAGTTCTTGTTGCCTTCCTTTCAACTCGTACCTTATACCCATCATGCGGGATTAGCCCCAAAGGTTCGGCTGAATAAAGCTAATGACCGTAGAAATGAAATTTCACCTAGAAACTTGCGAAAAAGGACACGGTCAGTGTTACGGATGTAAGACATTTATTTTCTTACTTGATTCGAATAGAAATGTGCTGAAAAGAAAAACAAAGAAAGAATAAAGGAAACAGCTATAGTCAGATTTAACTGGGCAGTCGCTCGGCGTCAACAACAAAGTCCGGGACGGCGGCACATACATCGCCACGACTGTAACGTGAGTCGAAGCGCCAAACGAAAGGATGACGGGAATTGCCAGTTTCCAGGCCGAACTTGCGAAACAGAATTTCAAAGATTATTTTTCGCATTCTGTTCGACCACGGGCATAACAAACATAATAATAATAATAAAAAAAGAGTGATATATTGTTTTGTTTCCATCGCAAGTTATTTGCTAAGCCTACAACGTGGTGTTCGTCCCTTGTGCGGTATTGCCTGTGGGCCCCGAAACCGCAGAGACAATTTACTGTCTCGACAGCTTCGGTACCGGTGCACAGCTGTTCCCGTGTCCACTGTGACGAACCTATGCTAGCCAAGCCTCAGACATGCAGAAAACCATCTCCAGTGTACGAACCTCGTATATCATACACACTCCACGGGAGCTGCCGTGGCAGTGTAATTTACTTCAAACGGCGCGTGACAACCACCCGGCCACAGTCCCAGAGAAACGGCGAAGCGGAGCGAATTGCGAACTGGTAAGCGCGTGCCATGTTTCATTTCACTGAGCTCTTAATTCGAGTACTAGTAGCGAGCGAGCGCCTATTATGGGTTATAATAAAAGAAGTCTAGGACCTCCGGGTGAGTCACGAAACCTGTGCCGCGAGTGCGAAGGCTCGTGATGCGGTCCTAATACGTTGCCTCTCTCTCTCTCTCTCTCTCTCTCTCTCTCTCTCTCTCTCTCTCTCTCTCTCTCTCTCTCTCTCTCTCTCTCCATAGAGCACAACTAGCCCAGCTCGGAAAAAGCAGCCCATTCCTCGTTAACTAATAAAGTGATATCATATTTTGCTAGCTGAAAGAGACGCTTTGAGCTGCAAACAGCTCAGCACGGCGGCGGTTCCCGCGTCATCTTTCGAGATGTACGTGTCACGTGTTCGGGAAACCGCCACGAGTGACAAGAGTGATTTACAGCTGTGTAGCCGTAGAGCCGTTTACAAGGACTCAGCGCTTGACTCGAATCTATAAGGCTGCTTTTCGCGTCGCACATGACTCCCGTCGAAATAATGTTTCTTCCCAAGTTTTTCTGACGTGCCTCTAGCTTGAGTGCCTTGGAACTTGCGGGCCCTGTTTCCATTTAGTAGCGCACGATGTGCGGTGTTCAATACACCAATACTTTTTTCTCTCAATGACTGAAAATACCGGTTAGAAAGAAACGCACAAACTGCGAATCCTCGGTCACTCTCCATTTCAAAGACGGTATGTAGCACTCGGTTGCGTCATAATAACCAAAATACAACATCACTAAACAAAACTGTGTTCTCAGTAACTTCATCGTCCTTGCAAAAGCTCTGTGTGCGCGCCACATTGACTCTGAACCTAGTTGTACAAGTTACAACCAACAAACCAAAGAGTGTTCTCGACGACTGCACAAGGTATGGGCGTATGCGGCTAGCGAATTCCTTGAAGGAACGACTATACGCCCGAGTCTAAGGCGCAGAGAATCGAAGTAACAACGAAATGCGCTTACAGGCGGGACTTTTCCTTCGACCGCTTCGATTTTTTTAAGAGGCTATGAGTGGACATAGGTTGATATCAGAAGACTGCCCTTACCTAGCTATCATCCTTCATTGGCTGTCACCACGGCGGTTGTCTTTTTTAAAGCAAATATATTTCTTTGCCTTTTACGCTCGTTTTGATCGTTGATGGTGGTCGGCAGTTCGGTGGTCGCCGAACGACAACTATATGGCGCTTTGATACGCACGTACTATTTCGCGTTATCTTTGACGGTGTCTGAAGGTTTAGATACGGTAAGTGGAGCGCTCAGCAAGGAAAACGTTCGTTCGTTGGTTCGTAGGTTCGTTCGTTGGTTCGTTCGTTCGTTGGTTCGTTCGTTCGTTGGTTGGTTCGTTCGTTCGTTCGTTCGTTCGTTCGTTCGTTCGTTCGTTCGTTCGTTCGTTGGTTCGTTCGTTCGTTGGTTCGTTCGTTGGTTCGTTCGTTCGTTGGTTCGTTCGTTCGTTCGTTCGTTCGTTCGTTCGTTCGTTCGTTCGCTCGTTCGCTCGTTCGTTCGTTCGTTCGTTCGTTCGTTCGTTCGTTCGTTCGTTCGCACGCTTGTTCGTTCGTTTGGGCCATTCGCTTACATCGATAATCATCGTAAATGGGCCTTACGCTTCTTTTTTTATCACGCCGATCGCTGCCCTAAGTGGCTGACGCCCGAACGTTTCCAATGTGGAAACGCTGCAAGGTAAGAGAAGCTTTGCGGATGCGGATCGTGAAGACCACCTTCTTGTCTTCCTTTCCAGCGGACGCACAGCGTGTTAGACTGTGTGCACAAGCAAACAGAGTCACAATGCATGCATGCAGAACGCTCATACGAGGTAAAGAAAATGACGCTTCCTGATACATCGTGAACGCGGAACAGTGTGTGCGTACGGAATATGTTAATCGCGCATGTCGCAGCTGCACCTCGCAGAAAGTTGCCTTTAAGTCGTACTGCACAGCCTCACAAACGTGATGAAATATCTGTGTAGTGAAACATGTAAGTTCTTAAGTAAACGATTTCGAATAAATTCTGCTTTCGTTTACGTAAGCACATTATGTAAGCACCTATACGCTATTTCCATTCATCGAGTATACTGAAGACAGAATGAGTTCTAATCGCCTATAGACGGCTAGACAGGCAGCAGAGAAGACAGTGGTTGTCAGAAGTCTCGTATTAATTCTGACGAAGTCGCGATAGTTAAGTTATCTCGGCGACGGTAGCATCGAAGTCATAAACGATGCAGGCAGTATTCGATATACAAACAACATGGCGGCTGACCAGCCTGCCTGGAAGCTCCGATGGAAGTTCACCAGCGCACAAGATGACGTATAGAGTCACGCTTTTTTACGCGCTTTAAGTATAAGCCACGTTATCTTTTCCTTAAGTTTTCTCGCGTGAACCTTTATAATATAGCAATGATATAAGCTGTTTTCTTAATATAAAAATTTTTTTTTGTCAAAGTTAGATGGCGTCAAGTGAAAGAGACAAAAGGGATGCTAGAACTACAGGAGGGCGCGTCACGGGATCACATTAAAGCCAGAAAAGAAAAAGTTTTAGTGACTTCCACCGCCGCATTGGGGGAGGGGGGGGGGGGGGGAGTCAAGCTCATCGCACGCTCTTCTGAATAAATAAATAAATAAATAAATAAATAAATAAATAAAGAGAGACCACGGGTGCCACGGCCACGTGGGTGCGCCTGCACTCTCACCGTCGCCACGAAGAAATGGACAAAATCCCTGGATCTCATGCTACCGAAACCACGATCTGATAATGAGGCACACCGTACAGTGGGGAGCGCCGCAGTAATTTTCACCGGCTTGGGTTCATTAAAGGGACATTGAAGGCAAATAATAAGTCGACGTGGACTATCTAAAATACCATTCCAGAAACCTCGCAACGCTTCTTTTGTGCCAAGAAAGGACTTAGCTTATGAGAAAATTGCATCTGAATGCATGGTCCGAAGACCTTTTTTTTCGAAATTAACATATCCCGCCACCCAGTTGGGGGAGTGGTGACGTTGCATACGCCATCACCGCCCTTTGATGCCGTCGGTGAGTGAAACGGCGCCCGACAGACGGCGGCACCGAGCCAAGACAGAGCAGTGGATTTGCCGCATGCAGCTGCTTTTTGGCGAAGTGGCGTAGACCGCTCGGCCAACCCGCGACATCACATGGAAGTTGAATTCTCTGTTACTTGCAGTTTGTGCGAGTTTCGCGAGCCAACAAAACCAGCGCAGCACTACGCGATAACGAAACTGCTGAAACGCGAAAGCGTGGGCGGCGTAGAGTCAAGCGAAAACGAAACCCTTCGACCGCCCGCGTCGTTGTGAAGGAAAATTTCAATTAGTTCTTGTTGCTCAATATGAATTAGAACTGGATAAGTAGCATTTTATTTCGTCTTCTAATAGAACACAATGATGTTTTTTGCAACGAGTGGTTGAGTACTAGTGAAAGAGTTTAACTGAGGAGCGCTTTCGTCATCGGGCAAGTACTTTAATGTCCCGGGGTAGTCTCTAATTATGACCTGCATTCACCTCAATTTCTAAGTTATTAAGGCTCTGTTCGCGATAACATTGACGCCTTAGAGATTCTTGAGCACTAATCGATCACTATAGCTTGACTTAATATTTGCCTTTAGTGTCCCTTTAACGTGCATCTAACGCACCGTATATACGCGAACGTTTTTTTTTTTTTTTTTTAATTTTGATTTTTGCATTTTGTCCCCATCGGAATGTGGCCGACGCGGCCGGGGATCAAACCCGCGACCTCGATCTTAGCAGTGCATGCTACATAGCCACTTGGCCGGCAATATACCGCGGCGGGCGTCGCGATGAAGACGATAAGTGCGTATATACATTTCACTGAACGACCGAAGTTGCGCAAGCATATCGGGAGAAAAATGTGCGCAGAGCAGTTGGCGAAGCACCCCATGCATCTGCGCGTCGATTAAAGTCTATGCCAGGAAGCAAGCACATTGGGCCGAGTCCACCGAGATCAGGATCACGTGGCGGGCCGACCTCTTTTTCTTTAGAGAGAGAGAGAGAGAAATAGCGAAGACGATGGCTGGACGGAGAGTTGACTCGCAAAGGCTGCCTGCGCGACACGATCCTCTTTTCTATAGCTCATTTCCTTCCTCCGTGGGTTCCATTCTGCATGGAAGTCACCGAATTCCACGACACTGTTTAATTCGCCGTCGCGTCACCTCCGAGCGGCTTGATGAGGGCGACTATCGCCCTCTCTGATTGGCTCGGAACATCCACATGTCATAATTTGACAGCACCTATAAAATTGTATGTATCCGTTACAAAATCGCTCAATACTACTGTATTATTACGTCTAGAGACGTGTCTTCCTGGATGCGTTAATGTACTGGCTGTAAAAAGCGACATCCAAAACCTGCCGAGCGCGCGCTTCTCCGCGCACAGCTAGTCTGACCTAACCAATATGGCGGACGTCAGGCTAGAATCGTATCCGCGGTGGCGTCAGAGTGTGCACTATAGCGCTCTCACTCCATGCAGCCATTCGTTCTTCCTCGAAAAAAATCGACTGGCCTCAGTGACCGATTGTAGGCGTGAAGTCACGGACAAGTGCACGTGTTCACTGGGGGTGTCTTCTTCCCTCCCTCTCCTTTCTTTCTTTTCTTCCCTTAAACCCCTTCTCTCGCGTAGGGTAGCAAAGCGTACTAGCGTCTGGTTGATCTCCCTACCTTTCCTTCCTTCTTTTTCTCCTCCTCCTCCTCCTCCTCCTCCTCCTCCTCCTCCTCCTTCTCACAATATAACAAATACTTCAAAACGTGCTTATAAGCGGGACTTCTGGCCATCTTGATTAAGGCAAGTAACTTAAATGCATGGGGAAAGCCTGAATAAAGACTCTCATATCGAGTTTCTTTTTTTGCCTGGCGAGAGTTGGAAACACGATAACAGAATGGAATGACCGACGCAGCGCCAGAGTGTCAAAGAGCGAGCTACATAAGGATGTCAAGGTGGCGCGTCGCAAGGCGCAAGTAGGCGAAGCTATATAGCAGATAGCGCGCGCACTATATACATTCGATAAGGAACGCCTCGGGATCGGTCAAAGCGAAAATGTCCTCTCCGTCGTGTCTCATCTCTGCCCATCGTCCGCTTTGGTGACGCGATCCACAGTAGCAAAGTGTATACGCCGTTAGCGGAAACGAATACCAAAGGAGGAGCCATTAAGTCCGTCTTTCTCGCAATCGCTACCCATTTATTGCCACTTATTTTTTATTCTTTCCACGCTTATATCGGCTCCTCCTCGTCTATATCGTGGGAGTGCCCATTTAACGAGCCGCGGATTTTTTTTTTTTTTTTTTTAACTGCTATAGCTGGACAGCGTTGCCTTGGAGCGACGGCAGAAGTGTGGTACACTGGGATAGTGGTGGCGCCGAAGAAAAAAAAGAAAGCAAGAAAGAGAATAAAGAAACAAAAACTGAAGGTAGGAGATGGAGATAAACGAACACAAGAGAGAAGAGAAATGAATAAAAAAAGGTGACGCTATATTTTGAAAGGAGGAAAGAGTGCACGTTATATTACATAACGCGTGCTGTTTCCACACGCATAAAAGCTCATGTCGCGCTTATAGCTTCGCGTTCTGTAACGAGAGGGAATTCGCGTCCTTGGTAGCAGTGCAGGGCATAACCACGGAGCATTAAAAAGAAGAAGAAGAAAAAAAATGTCGGAAAGAAGCATCGTGGTGGCGATCTCGTTATCCGATGGCGTAACGTGATCGGTGTCTGTTACATCACTCGTAAAGTCACAGCACGCGCGCGCGCGCGCGCGCCGTGGAGATCTAGATACCACGGGTTAAAAACCACGTTCAGAAATGGGTTGATTGGAAATGCATTTCTAAAGAAGAAAATTCACTGTGAAAAGAAAAAAACAAACCAGAAAGAGCGAAAGAAAGAAGTGTCAAAGTGGTAAAGACAGTGACCTTTTTTGTTTGGTGTTTGCCCAAGCCCTCATTTCGCTCGCTAGAGGGCCTCGCGCCTTGCACGTATACACTGCAACTAAATGAGGACATCGGACTGGCTAACCACGCGCGATAAGGGGGCACTGTTGGGCCACCCCGTACGTATGCCACTTCGAAGAGCGTTGCTGAGCTAAGGGTGCTTGTGTGGTTGACCTCCCTGCCTTTCCTGTCCTTGCTCTCTTGCCAGTTGCTGCGCTGAAGGAAGCCGAAGTTTTCGCTTTCAGTTTTCCGTGACGTATAACAATAATGCCGTTCGAGAGGTAAACGACAAGAAACAAGCGCGTCGACCAGGCTAAAGTACGTATGAATGGTCGAAACGCGAGCAAACCGGCGCGCTCTCCCATCCTCCCCTCGAGTGTACAGTGGGATCCGCAGTTAAAGAGAAACACACCGAATGCAGAACGCGAGCGAATTTATCGCCCTCTCGCAAGTGTGAAATCATCCAGCTTTGTGTAGTATAGATGACTCGCATTTGACGGCCACGGCAGTTCTATACACTCCTGCGTCCGCAGGGCATCGACGTATAGCTTCATTATTAAATGTAAAATGCGGGAAGCTTTCGCGGAGAAAGGATGTATATATGTCCCAATATCATAGCTAGCAAATCAACAAGAACAAAGAAAAAGATAATGAATATATAGAACACACTCAAAAGTCTATAAAGAACTGCAGCAAAGTGAGAGTCGCGCATTCGAATGTTTCCTTCGACAGTGCATGCCGACCCGTACAAGCAAATACGCGGAATCATTAGTGGAATGTTAGACCACCTCCGTTTTCTTTCCCCCAAACGCGCGCGCATCGGCGCCAGTCATATTAAGGCCGCTCAACGAACGACTCGTTACACGGCGCCTGCACGAGCCACGTACCCGAGTCCGATACCTGAACGTGTCCGCTCCAACCGCAGGCGGAGCTCGTTCGCAAACGAAGCACGGCCGGAACGAGACGGCTGTGCAGACGGGGTTCAAAGAGATCCCCCCCCCCCCCCCACCCCCAAAAGAAAAGAAAAAAAAAGAGAATCACAGTTGGAACGCGTGAAACGCCAGGACAGGAGTCGTGAACCACGGCAACTCGCGCGAGAGGGTGCGCGGGGCCGCCGCCGACAGCGCCGGACGTGACTGTAACGACACCGCAGAGGTCCACGGGACCCGAGCAGCCGGCTCGCACGCCCGACCGCAGAGACACGGGACGGCGCCTGGGTCCTCCGCGTTACTACAGCGCACGCAGCGAGCGCGCGGGCGCCTATAATGGCCGCGTGTGTCGTGCGAGCGCCTGCAGCGACGCATCTCCTCCGGAGAAGCGCTATAATAGGACCAATTTGGAAGCGGGCACACATCCCGCGGCTTCGGCCCCGCTCGCGGCCCGCGGGATCTCTCGGACACCGACGCCCCCCTCCGCCTCCCATCTATCAGTGTAGTGCCGGTCGTTCTAAGGGAGTCCCTGGACCCTGCCGAACTCGCGACGGTGAGGACTTGGCTGCCGAAACTCGTATAGCGTGTGTACCATATATGTATCTATGGGCAAGCGGATTGGACGCGAGTCGTTCTTGTACGATCGGCACAATTTGAAATATGAGAACGAGGAGGGGAAAAAAAAAAGAAAATTCGGGCGGATCTCAAGTATGCGTGCACGGGAATCGGTGTTAAGCGAATGATTATTTGATGTTTCCGCAAGTGTTATGCGAATGTAACGCTAATCGACGCCAATTCGGCGTATGTGCAAATGTAACGCGAAGAAGCAAATGTAACACGATGAAGAAAGCGACAATGACGCGAGAAAAAAGAAACAGAGAATAATCAGAACAAATTCCATACGAGCAATGAGCCGAAAGCGTACATGCATGCATGGATATGTAATCAATTGGAGTTATGTACATTCGCAGTATATATGCAAAATATGTCCGCACTCTATGCAGTATAGGCTGTCCAATTTCAGTGTACACAGTATATAACCGCAATCTGTATGCGCAGTCTATGTGTAATCGGTGCGCAACCTTTCGGTAACTATGGCGCAGTAATCAATCTGTGCATCTGTCGGAGCTTTGACTCGACGATTTTGTTACGGACGCAGGTTAACCTCCATGGAAGCGGGATAAGGCGCGCATGCTGGTTTCTTTCGACCTGTTCGCGACTAGTGATTACGAAAGCTCCTTCGAGAGTCGATGGCGCCGTTTGAAGCGCAAGAAAAACGCGTGTACAAGCGAAATATCGTGAACCAGATCTCGATACTGAGGCCAACGATTCCGAAGTAGGCTCTCATTATGAGCAAGCGTATTAAATGCTTCTTGTCAGCACCGCAGCCCTAGCAGCCTGCGAGGTGCTTAATGGCATCTACAGGAGCGTGTATAGACAAGAAACGTAAGGGGATAATATAAGAAGACTCCGAAGAAGCCGGCACAAGCCACAGACGAGGGCGCAGTTAAGTCAGTGCGGAAGTGGTGCAGTTATACACTATATGCACGTAAGCGGTGCTCGTCCTGTGGTGCCTGATGCCACGTTAGGACGTCGCTAGTGCATTCATATAAGCTTATTTCCTTTAGCTTCCTTAAGAGGAAGCTTTAGCTCGGGCCCAATCCCAATGCGGCCTATTCAAATACATGTAAAACGCAAAAACGTTTTTCTGAGATAACCTGTGGACCGATCTTAATTAAATTTGTTGCATTTGAGAGAGAAAGTTAAATCCTAGTGACTGTTGGAAGCGGAATTTCGATTTAGGTCCTGAATTTTGTTAAAAGAATTTTCAAATATTCGAAAGTTTGAAAAACATAGAAGCACGAAGTTTACAAATTCATAGCTCTGCATTAAGAACAGATATCGCGGTTCTGTAAACGGCATCCGTTAGACCATTGAGAGCGGACAAATTTGATATGTCATATTGCAGCTTACGTGAATTTGTTACCTTGTGTACGAAGGTTCTGCAAAAGCTCTATTTCCATATTACAATTTTTTTTTTTTAGATTCATGTGTAACAGATCAATTTTGTCCGCTTTAGATGTACTATTAGATGCAATTCACAGAATTGTGTTATCATTTTTTGTTCCTGCGTTACAGAGCTGTAAACTTGATAGCTTCACTTTCTGAAAAATTTTGATTTTTGCCAATCTTTAATAAAAAATTGAGGACTTAAATCACAAATTCGAAACCAACAGTCACTAGATCTTAAGTTTTCCTTTTAAAATATAACAAGCCTCGTCAAATTTGGTGCAGTAGTTGCCGAGAAAAATGAATTCTCCTTTTACATGTATTTAGATAGGAAGCACCCGAGCTAAAGCTTCCTCTTAACTCGCGCAGCTAAAGCAACGCGCGAGCGTTCTGCCGCCTCGCGGAATGATTCCTCACGCGCACAACGCGGAAAGTACACGCGCATCGCCTTATCTTTCCTGCCTTGTCTTGGCTCGCTGTGAACTACAGCGGCTTCCCGGACACCGTACACGCGGTATAGTATATATATACATACATAACGCGCTGCCGGTGAGATCGACCGCCAACATCCACACGGCGCCATCTAAAGTTTCATTATCAACTGTCTTTATTGGGTTTCCTTTTAAAGCAAAGAAAGCACGCGGTCGCGGGACTTCAGGCGCATCTGCCCAGCGGGAGAGATAAGCGCGCTCGACGCACATGGGAGCCCTGCGACCGTCGAGCTGGTGGGACTCGCACACCTCGACGCGGATGAAGCGGTGTACGTCGCTTCGCCACCGCAGGTGTCGCGCTTACCACCCCCTATATAGCGCGTGAGGGTTAATATGCATATGTGCGCCTTGCTCCCAGAGCGGGCGGACAGGAACTGTCGGCCCGTTATCGGCGGTCTGCGCTCGGGCAACTAACAAATATACCAACGCCATATATACGCAACGGTTATAGATTCGTTTAGACGTTGCCATATAATCTCTCCGAATTAGCAATTCTTATGGTACAGCGTGCTGCGGGGTGCCTTGCGAAGCTGTATCTGTCTATCTGAACTTCACATACCTTGCCGGTTTACACCACCACGCGCAGGTGGTTATAACGCGTGCTTGTCCCAGACACCAAGCACGAGCGTGCGAATGCGGGGAAGCGCTGCGACGACGCTGCCTCGAACTATATCTGCGTATACCGGCCGTGTCCTCGGCTGCGCAAACCTAACCGGAGGCATCGGACACTCGCGAATTTGAGCCGCGTCTGTTCCGTGCATACGTGTTCATCTTCGAAGGAAAACGGCGTCGACATTCCTGCGCGTTGGTTCGATTGGGAACTGTAGGGGTGAAGCTATAGATGTATAAACGTTCACAGATCAAAACGAGAGCTTATATATATATATATATATATATATATATATATATATATATATATATATCACTGCTATGCTGTTCTGTCCGATTAAAACAAGGTTCCTTGATCATCACGGATATGGCCTATCCCACACTTTACACGAACGGGCTTCAAACGCCATCTTGTTTTACGGGTATCAATATGTTCGGAGGTTTCAGTTCAGAAACGTATTTACCATTAATCGTGTCATCACGGCTAGTAAAAGAAATAAGAGAAAACTGCTGCATACAGAGGGCGCACACTTAAACATTGTAGCAGCTCCTTCCCGTATAATTCGCCCGAGGTAGCTGTACCAAAAGCGGTTGCGTCATCATGATCACGTCGCATTTGTTGATGAAGATGTCGAGAATCCGCAACAGTGTACCTATCAGGGTGTCCGCTGTAACGCTTCAGGGATTTTAGAGACCTGACACCTGAGACGCTCAAAGAAGACGTTGCAGACGATCATACTTGTGACGCTACGCAGTGAAAACGTTCCCTGAAGCATACACGGCTTAATTTTCGACCGACCCCTCTCGAGCTTGTCGCCTTCACTGCGCTTGACATGGCTAAGTCGCGCACCTGGCATCATCACTCTATTAAGCATGAAATGCTTAATAGAGTGATGTTGTCCGCGAGTATCAAGTAACCTTGAACCAAAATCCAGAGCCGTTATCCAGGCAAGTTGCGAGAAGAAAACGATATCATCCAGGCAACCAATCACTACTAAAAAATTCGGTCTCTGGCCTCCGACCCTTCGTCCAGGACCGCCTTACATACGCTAGTTACTGCTAAAACAGGTTACAAAAAATATTGCTTCCGAATTATTCTTAATCACTCAAGCTGTACCTTCTAGTAAGCTGAAGATTTTTTTATATACGTATTTATTTCTGCGTTTAATAGGCGAAGCCTTGCGGCAGAAAAGGGGTGCTCTATGGGGGAGGGGGGGACCGGTGCTCTCTTCTTCCTCGAGGTGGAGTTTGTCATTTCCAATAGCGACGGTCAAAGGGCAAATACTGGCCACCATGCACATACTTCAATTCTGGGAAATGGAACTTGCTGCGGATCTGCTGCGCTCGCCGAGCTGCCGTGTGGCGCGGCGCCGGACGCGTCTGTAAGTGCTGATTTGCCTTCAAGGAGGAAGGGAAAAAAAAATAGGAGAGAGCATTACGTCACGTAGCATGTGCCACGGCAAGCGAACGCTCCAGCCCTTTGCTCAGTGGCGGCCCAACCAGTGACCTCTTGCGTCGAGATCACATAGCAAGAATCGAGACTTGCTGAGACATTTGGTCGCGCCTCCTTCAGGCGCTTTCGCTCTTCCAGCTGGGCAGTACGCGCTTGGTCTCCATGGCCTCTTTTGCTGCCTGTCGTGCCACCTTCAGCCGCTTTTCTTGTTCTAGGTGGGAAGCGTCCGTATGGACCAGTGCACAGTATCGCGTGGTGCGGTGGGGTGGGGTGTGCCGTTGCGAACATGCACTACACCCATATTAAGATTGTGGCAGTATCATTTACAACCAATCTGCTTTGCCAGCAGCCATTTCACGCTTACATCTCCTCTCAATTAGGGTAGAGCAAGCATTTTTTGTTGTAGTTGTTGTTGTTGCATATAGCGATCGAGCGCACTTGCAGGATACAAGTTTTTGCACTGCAGCGAGGCGTAGTGCTGACCTTAAATCGTGCATGTAGATCGTTTGTCGATAGACAACACCGCCACATCTCTGAGTTGGCACGACACTCTTTGTGACTGTTTAAACAAACAACGTAAAAGCAATACTGTATACGTACAGCATCTTACGTCAAGCAAAACTGAAAATACCCCAGAAGCTGGTCGATCTGTAGACAATATACCGTCTCCGGGAAATAACATCTACAAGCATTGGTGTAATTCTCCAGTCACACGAAGCGCATTCGATCGCGGTCGGGCTGCCATCGCGATCGAAAGTTCTCCGTGTACCTGAGGTATAACTGCACTGAGGTATAGTGTTTGCTTTATTCCATAGTACTACATGGACGGCAAAGTTGCTGAAGTATACACTGAAACTGCCCGCAGCGTATCGTTCTGATATAGTATAACAGCGCCGCATACGTATACCCTCTTTCCCTCTGCGCATGGGTTTGTATTGATCGACTGTGGCGCGGAACGAAAGCTCACCTGCGGGACCCCACCGCGTCGGGACCGATCGCCGATCGGTCTTCTTTTTGCCTTCCGAATTGGAAAGCATATCGCTCGTTTCGCGAGTTCGCAAAACGACGGCCGTCGTGGAGATACGGCGCGGCGGCGCAGAAGCCAAACACCCCCCTCTCCGGTGACTGCGAGGGTGAAAGCGGGGAGAAGAAACAAAGAGAGAGAGAGAGAAGGAGAAAGGAAAACACCCCGGAGGAAAAAAATACATACGAAAATGAAAAGTAAGCAATACAGAGCGATCGCTGCCTTCTTGCAGGCGGCGGCAGTGGTGCTAACGTGTTCATACATAAATATGTTCGCCAAGAAGTCGTTATTGCCGCCCGCACACACTCTGTCCTCCATCTTCGGGCGTGCGTGTGAGTGTGTACACACATACAAAACCGGACGAGACCGACCGCGCCGCCAGTACCGGCCGAGCAATCGAGACCCGCTTCCATACACAAGAAGTCCAAAAATCAAGTCACAAGTGAGAGAAAACGTGAAATGAACGCGAAACGTAGAGGATGAAGGGAGAGAGAGAGAGAGAGGCAATCGGAAGGAAGAAGACCTGTGTGCTAGGTTCTCCGCCGCCGCTGCTTCTGCCGCGCGGCTCGTCGTGCAAGTGCGTCGTCGTCGATTGGCCGCCGATATACACCTCGGCCTCGCGAAGCGCGCGGATATGGATGGCAGCGGCGGCAGCGGGGCACATGATCCTCGACGAAGAGGAGGCGAGCCGAAGGTTAAGACCGTTTGCGGTTGCTGCTGCTTGCGGCAGCGGCGGCGAGATAAAGACGACGACCGCAGCCGCCACCTTCCGAGCATGCTCCCCCCCCCCCCCCCCCCCCCCCCGCCTCCCCACAGTCTCTTCGTCGGCGAAAGAAGTGCCGTCTCCTACGTGCTTCTTTTTTGTCTTCGCGGCATGTTGTGCGTCCGTGTATGTGCATGTGTGTCGTTAGCGCTCTCGGAGGAAAAAGAAGTGGAGGAGAGAGTCCCCCTACAGGCAGTGAGAAGAGAGAAGGCGTGCGTTTAGTGTTTACCTGACCGCGGGGCAGCAAGCGGCAAAGGTGGAGTGCCTGCTCTTCTTCCTCGCGCGCTCTCTCAATATGCCGCAGTTCATCCGCACGTATACCATAAGCATGCTGCTCACGTATGCCGCCGTCGCTCTCTCGTAAAGAGAGCTTTTTTGGCCGAGTGGGAGACAGCGAGAGACCATCGCTGCCCAAGCAGCCGCCGCCTGGAGCCCTGCGTCCTCCACGAACTGGCGTCGGCTTCCGAGTGTGCGAGACCTACGTACACGGGCAGACGGCGGCGGCGGCGGCGGCGTGGACGCTTTTGGAGACCTCGTCGCGTTCGATCGCGCCCGCAGTCCCCGAGGCGGGCGCAGGCCACGCCAGCTGCCGTTCGGAAGGAAAGAAGCCCTCGATCCCGCTCTGTTCGTTATGCCGCGTGCTGTGACCCTTTGCGAATGTGCCGGGAGAAAGGGGAGAACGTCGCTGAAAGGGCCCGCCGACCAGTGTCGCCCAGTGAGCTCACTTGTAACGCTTGGCTTGCGGTCCAACGGCTCGGCTCTTTTCTAGCGCTCCTCGACTCGCCGCAGAGTGGCAAGGCGAGGCGAAACCGCGAAGCGTGTAGATGTAGAGAGAACAATAAATGAAAGACAGATAGGTTAACCAAATTAACTGTTCAGTTGGCTCCTCTGCACTGGAAAAGGGTTGGGTAAGGGTAGATGGAAAAGACTCGTAGAAAAGAGGAGATATGCCTACTAAGATCATGTGTCCGCGCAAACACTGTGAAGGCTCATTCGTGACGAGTTTATAAGCGTGTACGCCTTCGGTCTCCCTTTTTCACTCCCTCATTCCCTTCTCCCCTGCGTCTCCTTCTTTGTTTCTCTTTCTCTATTTGTATGGGCGCACAGTAGTATAAGCATGCCAGTGTTCACATATACAAGGAAAAAAAAGAAGAGAAGTGCCGTGGAAATCAATGAGCGCGAGGATGCTAAAACTGATAAACATAACAGACGCCGTTTATCGCCGAGAAATCGGGCATACACGGAGCTACAGACGCGGTCAGAGGAGGAAATGCTGATACCCACGTGTTGTCCGGGTGGACGGCGTTACCGGCGGTGTTCGCGCTAGAGCTGTAGGATAAGCGGCGAGAACTACCACGGACGTGTATGTCTTACTTTTCTCCGGCTTCTTTGAGATAGCGATATGGGAGAGAGAAAAAAAAAATAGAAGAGAAATAAAGTGGAACCGAGGCGTTTAAAACAGAGGAGAAAGAGAAGGGAAGCGAATCCGGGTGAAACGAGCTGAATGTGCGCCAACGGAATTGAAACTACAGTGTGGGTCGAATTCACAAAACGTTTTTGTTCGTAATAATGCTGCACCACTGGTCGCAGCTGCCTTCGCTGATTCACATGCTCGCTGTATTCAGACTGGCCGTCGCCTGCTCGTAGGAAGTTATTCGTGAACACGAACCACGAGTAACGGCATCCACAAAACTTGTCTTACACGGCTTTCCCTCATTAACCGGCATTCGGGCGCCGAGGACTCGCGATAGCGATTTGCGTGACAACGAGACGACCCACGACCATAATTAGACTAAGTTAGCACTGCCAGCGCCTCCACAACTAGCAAAAGGAACGCTTGCCTTCAACAGATGTTACCCCAAGAAAAAAAAAAATACAGACTATGTGACAACGGGAAAACGCACCGTCAGATCCCGTATACGTGCCCATCTCATACCCACTAGCATGCGTATAGCCACGTTGTCGCCGACAAAAATAACAGAATTCTGTATGTGACAGCGAAAGTGACGCATTCGTTTTCTTTTTTTTTTCGTTTCGTTGCTCTTCTATACCTTGAAAGCGCTCGAAATGTTCAATAGTGTCAAGTTCCCAACAAGACCAACTTTCCGCTTCAGCCACCATCACCGCCAGGTCGGAACAGCAGAATCAACGGTGCGTACTCGTTCTCAGCGTGGCCTGTGTAGTACACATATGTACTACGTATGCGATTGTTTCCTCAGCAGAGGAGAGCCACACCACGCGGCAAGGAAGCTGGGAGCTACCGAGGATTGCTTTCTCTATAGATGCACGCGTGCGTGCGCATATGCTTTCGCGCAATATACATGTGCACTTGCCGCACAGTACGCAAGCGTTGGCACTTGCAGAAACACTTTTCCTCCGGCTACTACTGTTTGCGCAAATCGTCGTGCTCGCACGCCTCCTCGCCCGTTCTCTCAGAACGGAGAGAGAGAGAGAGAGATATGAAAATAGACACACACACACACACACACACACACAAACAAAGAATTTGGTGGCGAAGGCGACGGACGTCCCGCTTGGCGGAGCAGGACTGCAGGAGATACCGGTGAGGCGCCTCGGATTCTCTCTCACTCTAGGTTCCTACACGCGGCTGTAAAAGCGTTCGTGAAAGTATAACCGAACCACGCATGCGCGCACGATAATCTCCCGGCTCGGAACGGGCTCACTGCCGCGCGTAATCTGCGTGTGGGTAGAGAAAAAAAGAAAGAAACGAACAAAGAAACGAAGAAAGCGAGCGCTAGCTAAACTAAGCTTTTGGAGCTGTTCGCGCGCGAATGTACACTGTAGTATACAGCGCAAGCCTTTGAGCAGCCGCCGGAAAGTGATTTTCGTGCCTCCGTTTGCATTCCCCTATCGCTCTCTTCTCTGCGTGTGTGTGTTTCGGAAGGAGTTTCGCGTCGAGTTTGTGGGGCTTCTGCGTTCCGCGAACATGGAAAACTCCGCTTAAGACAAAAACACTCGGATTCTTTCTTTTTTTTTTTTCGACGCGCTGTCCCATGACTCGAGCGCGAAAACCGGTGCGGTTTCTGTATACACCTTTCATTTTAGGAAAAAGGAAAAAATGAAAAGGGTCGGTGTTGCATAGAAATTATTTTATTTAAAGGCATCTGTTCGTAGTTTTTGTTGGCTCCACTCTCTCAAAGATGTATCTACTCTGGCAAGACTATAGATATAGACTTTATATCTCTATTTTCTACGCTGTTACTACTGCTGCTGCTATACAGACACAACTACGACGGCGGCTACGGCGATGAGAGTAATGATGACGAATATACTGATGTATTACTACAAATACTAAAATACATAATAATAAATGTAACGAGTTCTATACATATACTAAAGCTCGTGCGTCACAATTACCATCACGGCATGACCTTCAGAACTTCACGCACGCTGCCAGAGAGAAAACGGAAGGGCAGTTCACGAACAAGAAAAAAAAAGAAAAGATAAGAGGGCCCACTATTTTAACGTAGCCCGAATGT
Organism: Dermacentor andersoni; assembly: GCF_023375885.2. Taxonomy (NCBI): domain Eukaryota; kingdom Metazoa; phylum Arthropoda; class Arachnida; order Ixodida; family Ixodidae; genus Dermacentor; species Dermacentor andersoni. Next base: position 104,888,341 of record NC_092816.1, on the reverse strand, counting down.
GACTCGACGTCAACGCATGGGGAACAGGAAACCCAGTGAGAGATACAAAATGTTCCAGGAAAGACACTTTATATGATACGCCAGTCCCTATATATAGAGAGCCGCGAGGCCACTTAATACCGATTCCTCCGCGCGGCCACGACATTCACGCGACATTCCCTAACGAGGACCGCGAACGGACGAGAGTGCGAGACGCCGCGTAGACCGAGAAGAAGAAACAAAAAAAGATACGGCCAAGCCAAGCCCTGCATCAACGAGGGTCAAGCAACGAAGGAAGATCGTATATATTGAACTTCGCAAGCGCTCAGAACCCCGCCACCTCTCTGCGTCGTCGGCGGACAAAAGTTAGCGGACTACAAAAGCACGCAGGTATACGGTTTCTCCGGGGCAAGCTACACAACGCGACTGCGCTGGAACGCTACAGCAGTTCGAGCGCGGCCGTGACTATATATATATATATATATATATATATATATATATATATATATATATATATATATATATATATATATATATATATATATATATATTGTAATATACCCCACGGCGGCGACAACAAAGCGGCGATTCAAAGAAGACCGCCACCACCGCAGTCAGCGCGAGGTTCACGGCGTCGCACAGACCTGCGATGGCGCTCCGCTGACCTTGCATTGCATACGAGACGAGCGGCGGCCGCAGAGATGCTGCGCCGGGGACAGTGCGACGAGCAGCGGGCGATTTCTCGAGGTCGCGCGCTGCTACGGCGCCCCTGGTGGCTGACTCGCGCACACACGGCGTGCGTCTGTGCAAAATGTGCGCGCAGCTAAGAAGTAGGACTAATTTACGCGTACCTTTGTCCTTTTTATGATTTTTTTGGCGGGAGCGGAGGGGAAGGGGACGTTCACGTTACGTATAACATGTACAGCTGAATGGACACAGAGCAGCGGTGGCACGCCTGTATACGCGTAAATGGGATGTAAAGGCTACATAGAGAGAGAGAGAGAGAGAGAGAGAGAGAGAGTTTGCCTATGTTTGTAGACTGCGCTTCTGCAATGCCAGAGTGTTATAGCAGATGCTTGGTATAGTCACCTGGCGAACTACGCCCAGAAGCTCACGCAATTCCCCACAGGAGCCCTGGACTGAGGACTGCTTATAACTTAGTGGTCGCTTTTAAAATTAATAAATGTTTTCATTAATCACTTAATTAAGCCACTCTTTACAAGCAAGGAAAGACACACAAGCGTAAGATGGGTGTGTCTGACGCCACATTAAACTACCACGACCAACTCGCAGTGACGTCACAGATATTGATATGGTCTGTTAGAGCCTAGTCAACTTCATATCGACAAAAAATGTACTACATAGTTTCCAAAAGGAGCCAAACACTGCGCCTGGCAAGCTTGAAGGACTGTTATTGAGCCAGAACGGCCCAAATACGGAAAGGTACACAGGAATACATGACGTCACGCTGAAGTACAAGCGCCGGGGTTCAGGGCGAAATTAGAAAAGAACGAAAAATGAATTGAAACATTTATCTTCATTTTCTCATCTAAGATTCAACCTAGTACAACGAGGTTAACTAAAGCAGAGTTTTGGAAGATAACTTTTTCAGTCGCAGTAAGTAACTGTTTCTCGATTCAGCGTCAATTTCTCTCGGTCGGCTTCAACCGTCTTCTCAAATGTATTCGGCTACTGACTGAGCTCCACCGGTCCTTTCAGTCAGTGGGGAAATATGTGGGCCGATAACGGAGGTAGTGAATACCGGACTGACCCGCGGCGGAGGTGAAGCAGGCTTCAAGCACTCCGCCCGTAATAATAACAATAATAATAGGTAGTGATAAATGAAGTAAATGAATTAAGAATTTCATCTGTTTTTCGTGTTTGTGCGTCAACAATAAAAAGAAGGTGAGCGCGGGCCGATTCCAGAGGCAGTGAAATAACGGGCCAACCCGCGGTGGAGGTGAAACAGGCTTCAAACACTCCGGCCCTAATAATACTAATAAATACTAATAAATGAAATAAACAAACCAATATGCTTTGTTTCAAGTTGATGGGTACACTGTAATAGTTTGTGAACAGCACATGGACTCACGAGCAAGAGACATTGTCATATACGCAGAGGAGAATATGTCAGTACAACTATACACCTTTTACTCGCAAGAGGATGCAATGCCACCTACTGTGGGGATGTCTGTGCTGTACAAACGAAAGACGGAATTAATTGTGGCATCCGCTGTGCATATATATCCTAGCACACCCAAGTGTGATATAGAGAAGCTCATGAACATGCACTTTGCCTGGGTTAGCCGTGATGACACTACCCCTGCGATCATCGTTGGAGACTTCAACGTGGACATTTCAAAACCAGACAAGAAATGGTTCACTGAGTTTGTCATAGAAGAGTTTGGCTTGAAGTGACAGACCAATCCAAGTCACTCAACTACCCAACAACGGTCGTGTGTAGATTTAACTTTGGCCAAGATTCTGTCTAAGTTGGTAACCGAACCAACCATTGCAATATCACAGTAATCACAAAGCTATCGAGCACTACCATTGCTAAATTACGAAAATACATACATGTACCCTTCTCTAACCCTGTGTCATATGCTACAGCTTCGCTGCAGTCACCCACCGCAGAGTGGTTGACAGAGTGGAACGGCTCAATTTTTTTTCTCCTCTTCAGGAAATACGTTCACTCTCTTCCTGTATACACATGGATCGATAAGAGCTTGCCTGCACTGGAGCCAACGAAACTATCAAGAGAGGAGACAAGCGGAAGCTTCGTAATCACGTAGAACGTACACTGCACAACTTAAGCTGCGGCCGCCGCCTGCACAAGAAGCACAAGCGCGGAAGGCGTCAGTTCACGCTTTTTCGGGCGCGGGGTTCGGTACGCGAGGGCGGCCGCTCCCGGACACGCGCACACAGGTTGTTATCGGTTCACGGCGGAACGCGCAAATGGCGCCTTAATGGGATTTGGCCCGGATTATGGCACCGATCCTGCTCCGGTCGACAGCTTTCGGAGGAGCGCGCGCGTATATATATATATATATATATATATATATACGCACACACACACCCTGCTTTCCTGCTAGAGTCTCCTGGACCGGACTCGTCGACCGAGAAGGACGCTGTGATCGGCGCGCGACAGCGGCCGAGCAAAGCCGAGGTACACTTGTCAACGAGGATGTCTACGTAATCACCGAGAGTATATAGGGCTGGTCGTATACGTATAACGAGATAACGTATAACGTGACATTTTTTTGAACTAAATGCCCCCAAATAAGTGAAGCACATGAAATGCAATACTTATTTGCCACGACTGCCGACGACAGGCTCGGCAGCCTGGGACATTGAACGCCATCTTATAGAATGTATACACCAGTCACGAAGGGCGCACGCAAGCACGGTAAGCTTGAAGGCGCTGGTGAATTCTATTCCGTAACTATGAGGTGCAGTAATGGTCTACAGGCATTTTGGACGAACGGTGTCTTTTGTTGGCATGAAGCAGAGACGTGAATAACCGCCGTATGTAAATGTAACTTAACTTCAAGCTCATGCTTGACTTGATTTAAATGACGCCTGGCATTAGCGTGCCCAAAGACGCTCACTGCGTTTCCTTCGGCACGTTCCCGATAGGCGTCACTTAGATCAAGTCAAGCATGAGCTAACTTAAGTTGCATTTCTGAATACGGAAGTAAGAATGTGAAAACAGACGAATGGTTTGTCCATGCATGTCAAGTGCTTTAAGGATCACTGCAGCCACTGGATCGCGTGATCATATGGTTGTTGTAAGCTTATTCAGTGATCAAGTATTAGTGAATATACGCCGGACACACGCACACATACACACACACGCACGCGCACGCACGCACACGCACGCGCACGCACGCGCACGCACGCGCACGCACGCGCACGCACGCGCACGCACGCACGCGCACGCACGCACACGCACGCGCGCGCGCGCGGATCATCGCCATTATTTGAGACATTGTGGCAGCCGAATGAACAACAGCTGACACGCGTCTCGAAACTGCAGGCTCATATTTCGTCGGAAGAAATATGTAAACCACGACCTCTAAAAACCAAATGCCACACGGCTGCGTATTTTTGTGTAATGTATCACCACAGACAGACAGAACAGGCAGTAAATGTTTCTCATATATATGTAGATGCCCGAAACTTAATTAATAATCTATACAGGGGATCAAATTTCATCACAAAGAATCACAATCGTATGACGCAGAGCGAGCTCAGCGACGAGGACACGGTCACGAGATGTCTGCATATAAGCCTACATACGGTAAGCAGCCAACGTCATCGTGCAGCTTCTCAGGCTTTAGATCGCGGCATTGCATTATACGTAAGCCAGCGCGTGGTGTGTATTCGAAAGAGCTGCGGTGCCCTTTTCCACGGGTCTGCCAATAATGCACCCGCGGAACGCGATCACTTCACCGACCCTTCGCCCTTTCTGCCTTGCTCTCGTCCGCGACGACATATATAGGGAATGAAAGGGGTGGGGAATAAGAGGCGCAGGGTGCCCATTGCTCTGCTGCAACGCAGGCGTCAAATTCTCCCAGCGACCCCGACAACACCCAATCAAGTCAAGGGCTTATACAGTACGCGGTGAGCCAACACCGAGGCTGCACGAACCTCGAAAGGAATCTTGCATTCTTTGCGTCATGTCGTTCCCCTCGGCTGTCCCTGTGAACCTCGTGCAGGTTGAGGCACCTCTCCCTTATTGCCCCTCTCACTTTCTGTGCCTGTGAACCGTCACCTTTGCTTCCCCAACTATAAGGACCCTGCTCAATCACGCAAGAGCTGCACGGCGGCTTGCCCGTTGCATGGACGCACGCATACCATGCAGTATAAGTTACGCAATGAGGTCACAAAGCGACGTCGAATACAGGCACCGTTGCATATGCAGCTAAAGCGGCGCCAAGCCTGACGCCATGCACCCCCAGATCAGAGTAAAGAGAAGGAAAAGGAGGAGGTCGAAACTTCAAGCTGTTTCAAGTTCGTCATTCTTTCAAGCGACGCGAGAGATTGGCTCTGGAGCCGGATAATAGGCGAGAGAGGGAGAGGGTGAACGCTGACGCTCGCATTCGACGCGCGGTGTCCTGGTGCTGACGTCAGGTGCCGAGGATCAGGGCGCCGGAGCGTTTGATCGGTTTAGCGACGGCGGCTGCTCCGATGGTCCGCGCTCGAGGCACAAATGTCGACGAGAAGGGCGCAGTGCTTAATACAAAAGCAAATATAACGGAGGAGTACAGAGGGACATGTGTAGGAGCGCCTCACGGCGTATACCCGCAACAGCGCGATTGATGTCGCGACGGTAACGACGACAATAAATAGCACGACTACACACCTTACACACCGTGCCGGCATGAAGTCGCGAAAGTCGCGGATCAGGGGTGTGATATTGGGTGATGAGGGAGTTTATTTTTTTTTTCTTGGCACTTCTGTGCGAGCGAACAATGTCGGTTATAAATGCGATGATGATTACCCGACACGTTTCAAAGACTGGAAAGGTTCGTTGGTGTAATAGAAAAGTACTATTATTTGGAATAAAGGAGAGCAACAACGTCAGCCTGGCATGGCTTGGTGTGAACTCGCACGTTCGCGCACATGCGACTTCTTTTAACATTCCCCTCGGGTTAATTTTGTTCCAATTCGTCAGCATATAAATATACAACGATGACTAAATGAGTTTTGCGAAAGCCTATATGCAAGCTAGAGGATGGTTCATCAAGCGCATTTCTGTGCACAAGATTCATAGCTCTCTCTCTCTCTCTCTCTCTCTCTCTGTGCGTGTGTGTGTGTGTGTGTGTGTGTGTGTGTGTGTGTGTGTGTGTGTGTGTGTGTGTGTGTGTGTGTGTGTGCGCGCGCGTGTGCGCGTGTGCGTGTGCGTGTGTGTGTGTGTGTGTGTGTGTGTGTGTGTGCGTGTGCGTGTGTGTGTGTGTGTGTGTAAGCATGTTCCATCAGTCCGTCATTGCCGTCTGATCTCTCCAGGTCTCGGCCCAGATCCCTTCGTTTTGGCATAGGTGTGGACAAACGTATTTCGTTACCATACGAGCTGCACAGAGAAAAGTAACATATTTACGGGAAGGGAGGGGAGTCTTTGGCATTTTGTCAGGAAGATCCGTTACAGGAAGTCTACAGGTGTCGTACTAAAGGTACGAAATGTGTCTACACACTGCCTGTGCGACTTCGTGAGCTTTCTTTGGACTTTTATCTACTGACATATCATAAAGACTGCCCACTTGGGCAACAATAGGACTGAAATAAATTGACTCATTAGATAACTGTACGTGTAGACAATCTGTATGCTATACATGTGGCAAAAAAAAAGGTGTCTGTAAAAAAAAAAAAGGCAGAGCAGCTCCTACTTTACTTAATCGCAGCAACCAATACGCTCTCCAAGTGACATTTCAATAGGGAATGGCGACGTTCAAAAGGAAGCCCTATATGCCTATAATACAAGCGACACTCTAGAGTTGACTGAGGCCACAAGCCGAACCTGGTTCACATCTTGTGCTGACAAAAACAGCACATCATAAATATACGGGGAGCCCAATACTTACAAGGTATTCAAAACAAGCTGCCAGCAAACTGCTCACGCCCCACCTTCTCATTATAGGTGCAAATAGGCTTATTATCAAATACCAAACAAATCATGCATACCGCTCGTCATATAACAAAATAGCCCACCCACATTCCCGCGCTAACAACGCCACGCGTGTAAGCCGAGAAAGGCAGGACCGAAGGCGCGTCAACGCGTGCGGCCGCGCGTGTCATTCATCGATCCGCCGAGCGACTCCGCGAACTACACCGAAACGTGAACCGACCTTCGGAAGAAGGAATTTTTTTTTTTTTTTTTAGAAAAGACGGCTCAAATCACACACCCGGCTGCGCAGCGAGCTGTTCGAGCGGGTACAGCTCGTGGATTCGCTCTCGCGAACTCTCGCGGGAGCAGCTTTCTCGAAAGCCGCTTACGCTAGACGCGTCGGGCATGCAGGCGTTTTCGCTCGCTCGCTCGCTCGCTCGCAAGCAACCTCCGAGGAAGTGCGCTTCCCGCAGAACGCGGAAGCTGACACACACACAGCGCGTGGCTGTGACCTCGCGGCGCGAAGTTCTTTCTACATACTATACTACATCGGCCGGCACACGCGAAAAGGTGTTTGTTAGCTCCGGCGTGCCCCTTTCGCGCTCTCCTTTCCTCGCCGAGCGAGATAGAAGAAGGCTTACTGGGACTAATCTCCAAAGGCGAACGGCGACGGCAATCTTCCGTGTTTTTGCGTATCGCCCCCCTTCCTCCCCCCCCCCCCCACCTTAGTCTGCATTCGCGCATACTTCGCGCTTTGTCGCACGGACGTGCAGACACTCCGAACGACGCGCTTTGCACTGCAAGCGCGTTGGAAGGAAGCCCGTGCTGTCCCGCTGTACGCACGAGCCCGTAGATACGGACTGAATGCGTGAGAGTCGGCGTCTCGTCTCTTCCTTTATTGTGCTATACGGCCTTATAGGGAGGTGTAGGTATATGGCGGTGTTCGCGCGCCAAGCGAGATCCCGCCGGCGATTTGAATGCAGCATTTGGAATGGAAGCAGGCGTTGTGAATTTAAGCTTCCAGATTGCAGATCGGGGGTACAGCTTATAAAGAGCAGGTAACGGAAGACGAGGGGAAAAAATGAAATGGGGACAAACGACTGGGTTCGACAAATAGCGGTTGCGCCTGGTCCGTTGTTTTGCCAAGTGAGACTTTGTAGAACGCATACGTGCGAATCGCTATAGTACACATGAAAGGCACAGTTCGTGGCAATGAATGTTATGTGCTGTCGTATCTAGGAGTGCCCTAATCTACGCAACTACGGTCACTCATATCTCCATCTATATATATATATATGCGTGCACGTTTGTTCCTCTTCAGCAAAGTGACAGATATGCTCGTGTTGCGTTACCCATTTGCTAGTGTACTGTGTATACTTATTGTACAATCATAACTGTTACTCTAGTAATACAGTTTTGCACAGTCAATACGGACTGGGTCAGCTGTCGAACGAATAAAAAAAAATTAAGTGCGTATGGATGTGACCGCCTTCAATAATTACTATTACTTCAATTATACTTCAGTTATTCAATAATTACTTCAATTTTTAGACTTTTGTGAAATTGTGCGGTATAAATCGAATCATCTTGCATATAGAAGGAAGGGGACATTCTTGTTACGAGATACTCAACAGCTCCCCTAGTGACAATCACTGGAGCGACGTGCGACACAGGAATAATTTTCCTGTGGTTTTAATCGGAACGAAGAAGTGATAAGGAAAAAAGAAAAAAAAATGCAAGCAAAAAAAAAAAAAAAGGAACTTGCCACCAATGAGAGGCGAAGCCACATTTCCAGGATTAAGCGTTGGGACGCGCTACCGATTGAGCTATACAGATCATCCCGGCGAATTTCTTGGGTAGTCACGTAATATATGGGCACAAAGTCTTATACCCTGGGAGTGCGTTCTAAATATAGCCAGTCACGGACATGGTGGCCGATGTCGAAGATCCACCGCTATGGCCGATACAAATCGAATCGTATCAAATAGGAATCAGAAGCGAATTAAATCGACTCTCTTCTTTTTTTTTCTTTCAAATAACGAACACCCATTTCCATCATTTACATCAAACAAGGTTCATATCCTAGCATATTCACGACGTGCAAGTTCCTAGCTTCCGTTACGTTGCATTTCACGAAGCGTATAGTTTATTAAATGCCACAAGTGCAGCGTCAGAAACAAATAAGCAGTTCATTCGCACATATAGCGGCCTTTTGGAGATTGCAAATGATCGTTATTTAGCCGGCAAGGTCTAGCGTGCTGCACAGCATAGCCATCATCGTGTTTTCCCTCTTCTATAAGTATGGCCACACGGCTTAAATTTCGAGGGATGAAATTCGCCAATTTTACGTCTGATCGCACACAGCAGACGATTCAAGATACTTTAAAAGCAATTCGAAAAATATTCGTATTTACGATTGGTGACTATTCGATTTGAAAGGTCCAATCAAATATGACACTATTGCAATGCAGTCCCGTGTGTCTATAATGCGCGGATGTAATTTACTCGCGTTAGCTTAGTCTGCACTATAGAATTGATAGAATTGTGACGTTCTATTCCACCTTGCAATATTTTTCTCGTTAATATTCCTGATTGTGTGAAAAGGACTGGCCGTCGCCCATTGGAGTGTTACGATATCTTTCTTTCATTTTCATATTTTCTTTTGTTAATGAGCGACTGTTCGACTCGTTCTTCGAAAATTTCGAGTATTAGCGCACCCATGCACATAAATGTATATATACTACCATGCATATCGTTTCCTACAATTACTACTCGAGGGAAACCTGGTGGCGCTGCGATTGTTCAGCCACCGTACATGGGAATGACGGTTAGCGCAGAGATTCGTCTGGTCTTCGTGCTTGTGGCTTGAGACGTTCTTGTGGCTTCACTTATTAAGCTTTATTTGCCCCCCTTCATTCGCCCCTAAATTTCAAAACGATCTGTACTTTTTTTGTTCTGAATGCAGATTGCAATAAGACTGCCAACACGCATAATCGCTGCTTTTTGCTCGCGATTGTAGAGTAGGTGCGCGCGGGGACAGACAGGCAGCAAGCAGACGGCAACATCAACGCATAGCATATAGCAGCAGCTTTGCTAGCAAACCGCGCTGAACCACCCGCGAATGCGCCCATTGAGAGGAGAGAGAGAGGGGGGGGGGGCAGCCGGTTTTCAGGGAATCGATCGGAAAGGGAGAGGCGGCTCGTCGTCGTCGTAGTCGTCGGTGTGCCGCTGTTGAGCAGGCCGCCGAGCGCGACGGCGGCGGCTGTAAATTGCCCTTGTCTCGCTTATCGTTCGCCGGAATCTAGCGGATAAGGCCTCTCTTTTCCGCGTGGCGGCGGCAGCGGGGGCACGGCTCGCATGCGAGACGGCCGCAGGCCCGGGTTCCTGTCCCGTATGCGTCGCCGATCTTCACTCGGGCTGCAGTATTCACTCCGCCTGAACGCGAAGTCGACTTACCGGACGGTCGACCCTTTATGCCGATATATACCCGTCGGGGTGGCTTGCGGGCTGCACGGCCGGCGCTTTGGCTGCTGAGCACTACTAGGCAGCGGCTTCGATTTCCAACCACTTATGCACACATAAAAGCGATTTGCTGTCAAGTAAACTGCGGGCCGAATAAAAAAAGAAATCGTTTGCAATTATTGTTGGCAGTTTGGGGCGGCCGCTTTCGCTGATGATATAAATGGCCATCGTCAGGATTAGCTGAATGTTTCTCTTCTGTACGAAGGATTCTAGCGTAAGGGCTCCTTTGTAAATACGGTTGCTGGATACTTTTATTCATTGGGAGATATATCGGAATGTAGCCCCCCCCCTTTCCTCCCCCTCCGGGATTCTGAGACATTCCTCCACTGAACACGCCACCTGAAGAAAGTAGATAGCAGCGCCAGCCCCTCTACAGAAGTGGTCATCGCAGCCTTCACGGTCATCCACGACAGTTCTTGACAAGTGCAGCTTGTTCGACAGACGCCGAGGACAGGCGCTTGTGCTCAACACGGCGGAGTAGATGGACGAGCTTCTAATCGAGGATCGTCCGAGAATATACGGAGGCGAGTACACCGGATACATGGACTGCCATTCCAGATGACTTGCGTTCCTCTCCTCCCTCAAACCAAGCAGGGTGTTTATCATTACAGCATTATGTTCGGAGCACCATTTCGCACGCGAAACATTAACGCGATACGAAGGTCGCAGGCAAACGCGAGCACACCGGTTCGTATCGATTGTAGAGAAACCTGACAGTAAGCGCGAATGAACGCCTACGCCAGTGGCGTTAGTGCGTTTGTAATACGTACACCGGGAGAGAGACGACGAACGCGGAAATCATTAAGGCGCAAGTGGATCTGCGAAGGTGAGGCGCCACCGCAAGGGGACTGCTAAGGTCCGCTCTGTTGAATAATGAATGCCACGACGCGCGAGAATTTACGCATGCGTAAAGGCTAGCGAATGGCCATTTCCTTTGTCGCTGTTTTTGCACTCTTCTACTGCGGCAGCGCTTAACACTACGAAACTGGGTTTGCTATAGGACGCTCCGTTCGGTTCTTTTTTCTTTTTCTGTTTTTTTTTCTTCGTTACGCCGGTGGCGGCTGGCAGTCATAGTCGAGTCGTCTTCGTCATCGTGTCGTAAAGCCGAGGCCACCTTCTCATCGTCACATTCACCCGCGAAAGAAGGCAAGACCATTGCCCATTACTGCCACTCCAAACGCGTGCCTTCGTGGTAATGTGCGGCTGGTATATCTGCACGCACGCGCAAACTATACGGCGGGACGCCCCTCATAACCTGAACGCCACTTATATCAGGGAGGTCACATATGCCCAGGACACCAATTCATCTGGAGGGCCAGCAGCAGTAACATGCACTCAGAAAGACAAGTTGCACGGTCGTATAAACGAAGGCGATCTCGCGACGCGCATGGTGAGAGCAAAGTAAAGAAAAGCTGCACAGGCTGACACTGCGCCTCCTATATTTACGCTCTTCGCGACCTTAAACACCAAAATTGCATCAAAAAGCTTTCCAGAATACTTCCCCAAGTATAGTGTTGCGTCTCTACCTTATTATGATTCGTACTTATACCGTACCAACACCTACCGCACTAACACACGCATCATAACTACGGCCGAGCAGTGGGAGACGTTGCTGCTCAGCTTGGACCCAGAGGAGCAGCTCTGGGCCGTCCGGATGGCCGAAGACGCCGCCAGAAAGCAAGGACTGGCCGCCGTCTGAGGAAGGGGGTGACTGGGGTTTAGTCTCCCAATCGCCGGCACCCCTGGACCCCATTAAGGACACAATAAAGTTTTATCTCTCTCTATGCTCGATGACAACCTATGAATTCAGCAGAAGCTGTATCCAAATAAATAAAGCATCACAATTACACGTATACTACGCGACTCTGGTTCGCGATGCAAGACATGGTTCCTCAGAGCCGCGCCGATATGGGGAGTATATATAGCTCGCCTCTGCCGCGACGCCGCTGCAGTAGTACAAGCGAACAAATTATCTTCGATTTGGTGCACGGCGTACACTTCCCACTCATTCTTAGGTTGTCACTGGCTATCGCCTTTTAAGAAGAAGCTTTAGCTCGGGTGCTCTTATCTAAATACATGTAAAAGGACAATTCGTTTTTCTCGGCGACCACTGCGCCAAATCTGACGAGGTTTGTTCCATTTCAAAGAAAAACTTAAGATCTAGTATCTGTTAGTTTCGAATTTTTTAGTTAGGTTGTAAATTTTTTAGTAAAAATTGGCGAAAATTGAAAATTTTCAAGGAACAAAACTATCAAGTTTACAACTCTGTAACTCAACAACGAAAAACGATAATACAATTCTGTGAATTGTACCTAATAGTACATCTAAAGCGGACAAAAGTGATATGTTACACATGAATATAAAAAGAAATTAGTAATGGGGAAATACAACTTTTGCAAAACCCTTGTAACCAACGTAACAAATTTACGACACGGCGGCCGCATTTCGATGGGGGCGAAATGCGAAAACACCCGTGTACTTCGATTTAGGTGCACGTTAAAGAACCCCAGGTGGTCGAAATTTCCGGAGCCCTCCACTACGGCGTGCCTCATAATCAGAAAGTGGTTTTGGCACGTAAAACCCCACAATTTAATTTTTAACAAATTTACGTAAGATGTAAAAAGACATATCGAATGTGTCCGCTTTGAATGATGTAATGGATGCCGTTTACAGAACCGCGATATCAGTTCTTGATGCAGAGCTATGAATTTGTAAACTTCGTAGTTCTATTCTTTTCAAACGGTCAAATATTTGAAAATTTTTAAAGAAAATTCCAGCCCTAAATCGAAATTCCGCTTCCAACAGTCACTAGAATATAACTTTCTCTTTCAAATGCGACAAATTTTATTAAAATCGGTCCAGGGGTTACATCATAAAAACGTTTTTGCGTTTTACATGTATTTGAATAGGCCGCGGCGGAGTTGGGCCCGAGCTAAAGCTTCCTCTTTAAGTCACCGTGTAACACGCTTGTGTACGGGACTTTGTTTTTGCCGGTTTTCTGCCTGCAGTGGTGGCAAGAAGAAAATAAATATGCCCGAACACATTTACGATGACTGTCTTAACTTATGCGAGAGCATTGACGCAGCACACGTGTTCTTATTTAACTTCAATTACACCCGTCTCGGCGGAGCGTGCCGGTGCGTCCGTTCAGATTCGTCGCTACTGACATTGCGCGTAGGTATCCCGCCAGCAGGATGGCAGCGGTGGTGCTTACTCGGTCTACTGTCGCACGTATAGACGCGACAACGTTAAGGGCCTGTCGCATGAAAATCCGGAGTCGGCGTCCAGCGTCAGACGTCGTTCCGGCAAAAAGAACTTCGAACCACGCATACCCTAACACGCAGGCTCTTCATGTAGCGCAAGGAAGTTGCTTAACTAATTGAATTTCCCAAGGTAAAATTCGTCACAAAAATCGTAAAGTACGACTTACACACACGCTATAGACGTGATAGCGTCGGACTGTAATTTGGATATGCGAGAAAACATAACTCTGTTACGCGGAAACTTAAAGAAACACAAGCCCCTTTTTAAACGTTCCTACCATTCATAGAGCGGCCATGGCCTCCGAGATTTGCGCACGCCGGCGCGCTGGAGATAAAGCGGCGCGCCCGGTTCCTTGCAACACCTCCAGATGGCGCTCGCCTCCGCCGCATCGCGTCTCACGCAAGAGGCCGCGCCTCTACCAGAAAGCTCGCCTTGGTGCATAGCGTTCGGCGTCAGCGTTTCCCGCGGTAAACATCACGGTTACATAAGCTACAATTGGCGGAAAGCGTGAGAAGCACTTAGTGATCTTTGAATACCATCGTGTTCCCTCTTAATGGCGAAGCTTAAGCATCCTCCATAATTTTCCGTGTCTCTTCCCAACTATACTAGCGTGGCGCCGAGGATAAGTACCCGTTTACCGTGCGTGTGGCCCGGGTTCGGTTTCCCGTTAACAGGGGGCTAGATTTTTCATTTTACGCAGTCATCGTATACCAAGGTCAGAAAAGCAAATCCAAGTAAAATTGCATCGTCGTTGCAATCTCGGAGGCCACGGTATATATGCCTGCTTTCTGACGGCACGCACTGTAGACGCGGGAGGGTCTAATTTAATGCCTTTATGTAGGAAATGACAATCTGGTTGCTTCTCTCTTTTTTTTTGCTTTCGAGCGCGACGCGAGAAAAAGCGCGCTCATAAATTGTACGAGTCCTGTACCTGCAAATCAGCTCTTTGCTAGCCGCTTTTACTATTCTTCTTGTCTTCCTGCGTCTGCGACCTTGACGCTGGTTAACGCCTGTCACGCGCCACCAACGTGCCAGGCCTAAACGGCCTGTTTTTTTTTTTCTGCTCCACACGGCCATATATATATATATATATATATATATATATATATATATATATATATATATATATATTAGCGGAAAAGCGCAGCTGCTGCATGCATATGTGAGCCCAGTGCGTGGTTTACTGCAATATATACGGTTTTATAGCATATGCGTGAAGTTCGTATACATGTGACGCGTGACGGAGGCGGCAGTCTAAATATATATAGGGCGTCGGGGCAATCGCGCGGGTATACAGACTTTGTCAAAAGTAAGCGGGCTATATATATACATATACCCCTTGCCTTCACCATATATGAAGTTTAGTTGCCTGTCGTGGTTCCCGTGGCACCCCTGATGATCCGGACCTATAATCGGTGTACGCTCGAGAATCCCCACGACGTCGGAGCTGATAGGGCGCGCATCGCAGGAACTCTATTAAGCGGCCCGTATAGTCAGCCTGGCGGTAGCAGGCAACGTGGGTCGTCTGTTCTTGTTTTTTTTTTTTTTCTTCACAAAAGAGCGTGCCTGGTGAGATTTAGAAGTTGCGAAACAGAAGCCTGCAGGAACATGCAGCTAGCTGATCTCCAGCTTTCCATGTACTGACGGTAGCTCTCGGAAGATGCGAATATCGTGTGTATGCAGACGCCATACATGAGTTCGCGGTGCCCTCTGGCCATATACTGTTCGTTTTCGGGAAGCGCGCAACATTATAGACGGCGTGTCGCCTGCTGTACAGACCACACAACAGTGATGCTTTCGAAATCGTCACATATATGAAACGGTCGTCGTCGTTGACGACGCCATAGTATATATACACGACGGTTGATATATAGTATAAGGTTATAGTATAGCTTATAGTATATAGCCGACTGTTGATAAAGCGGTGTCTGGTCGATCGCCAACTGTGCGTGGCCTGACCAGTAATTATGTCGCGCGATGGTGACACACAGAGACGCGGAGGTTTGTCGTGTTCGCCTGCCGTCAGTCGGCTTAGAATTAGCGGGATAGGCACGCACGACGGTGACTCAGTGCATGGCTGCGGTTTCCTGTTGCTTATTAATCGGGTGGTCGATGATTCTCGATGAATCGATGGTCACGTTGAGCGCTTTCTTTTCTTCTGCGGCTTTGCCGAACTGGAACTACGTTATTATTTTTTTTCATTTTGGCTATTTTGGTAACTGACAACACACTGCGTTTACGTAGACACCTTGGTGCACCTGTGTATCATCGTCGTCGTTGTCAACATCCTGTTTCCTGGTCATTGCAGGACCCCTATATTGCGTCAGCTGACTCCAGTCTATATGCCTACGAATTTCCTCTTGTCATCTCACCACCTGCAGTCATCTGCCGCCCTCGACTGCTCTTCCTTGCTTTGGGAAACCATTTTCAAACTCTCATAGACCAACACCACTTATCTGCCCCACACATCATATGGCTTGCTTAACTCCTTTTTTTTTTTTTCATCTGAACCCCACACAGCCAAGAGTATAATTTTTTATGCGCTGAATTTGATACCTAAACACTCCGATTCAAGCGCTGTACACCCATTGTAGAGCTTATACTAGCGTATTTCTATAGGCCTATGTTGGAGGGAGTTTTCAGTTGTAAATAATTTAGCAAATCAATTACTAATTAATTACCGTACTAACTAACCTTCACTCAATTATACAATTTCACTATTGTTTTTTCGAACTGATACACTTTCTATGGCCAGAAATAAATGGGAACAAGTTGTTTTGATTTTTCTTCGATGTGAAATGGTTTTCGGGCTTTGCGGGGTTCACGTCACCTCTATAGCGTATCGGCTACCCCCGTTCGCTCTTTCATCCACGCCGCTCGATCATTTCCCCAGTGCGTAACGTTACGCAAATCACTTTCTTGCGTGATCGCTCCGTTACGAGGTCTGACACCGTAATCTACGGTGCCGCTGCATGCAAGCCCAACATGAGTCATGTGACACCGCTTTCGACTCGCGCGCTCCCGGTCTCATCCTGCGGCCTGCTTCTCTTGTCAGCACAACTGCGTGCGAGTGCCGCAACCGCCTCGAGCCGAGGAAATTTCGCGCACATATACACACGACCAGCTCTACGCAGATGTAAGGTCGCTTCATGCGCGTCATACGTACGGCCTAGATACGTTTGAACAATGTCGAACACGCATACAGGAAGGCGCTTCTATACGCAACTTTCAATCTGCCACGTACCTGACACTGTGAAAACGATGTACGAATAACAGCTGACCGCGCTGATGGCAACGGGTACGATTGCGAGGAATAGTCGCAAGAAACCAGGCGGCAGAAACCAGAAATTTAAATTGTGTTCTCGCGCGGTATTGCGGTATGCAATAGGGACATTGGTCAGGTATACTCACGCGGGTATCGTAGCCCACGACTTCATGCTACCTATTAGCTAAGTTGAAAAAAAAAAATTTTTTTTGTGCAGCATCTGAGTTCCCCGAACATTTGTTGGAAATTCGCGCACGTCTGTTGAATCGGAGAGCGCGAAAGACAAACGATCAACAATGACCGCTTAGAAAAACAAGCACCTAGAGAGACGAAACCGAACGGACTCGGCGAATCTCTGTCAGAAGCCGAGATCAACGGCAACGAACTGAATCTGGGGTGGAGTGTAAACAATTCGTAGAAACAGATTGTCTTCGGGGTAGTCTACCGTAAATGCGAAAAATAATTTCATACCGAAGCTCGCTAAGACATAGAACGTCCAGAATAACCGAGCAACAAAGAAGAATCCCGACAGCGCACACTTACGCACCAAGAGCTAGCTGGTCAAGCGCGTCTATAATGCTCTGGTCAGTGCATAAGCGTGGACAAATACACCAAAGCGTTGGCATTTGCTGTTGTAGTTTATCCAAGCCGAGATATGTATAGTACGCAGCTGGGACACATACTGTTTGACATCGCTTGCTTACCACAGCTTCCTTAGGAAACGCCAACTGCGGAGTATATAGGCAAGTTTTCTAGAGACTGCTATTATTGACCGCGGTAAAAGCCGTCCTGGGCCACTATCTTGTACACGTTCGAAAAACCGACGTTCGATTTCGCCTCACGCGACTGGACTAGGTTGACCTAGGCCGCGATATCGGCGCAGCCTGGACAATCGCGCTAGGCGAAATCGAACGTCGGCTTTTCGAACGTGTACAAGATAGCGGCCCTGGTCCGTCTTTAAGATGCTTAGTCGAACTCTGAAGCCCGGAGTCTGTACTTTTGGTTAGTAAAGCCCTTATAATCTAGTCAGTTGATCGATTACGCGAAACACGAATACATTCTATCCACGCGGGACGACTACCAGGAACAGTGTGTGTATGTGCCGCGGAAACTGAAGAGCAGCCATCATACCTCTGATACCGACTACTGTTTTTCTATTATATGCGTCGCTATAGAGCTGCGAAGTATCTTTCATAACTTTGTCATAATTTCAACCCGAGTATGTTATCACTTGCTTTTGATGTGTAATCATTCCGTCGTACCTTTCGTTGCAAAGGGACTCTCGAGTTCCTGTGTTCTTGGCATCGGGATAGCAACGCAATCGTTATATACACTGTTACGAGCATATCGAGCGGCCGTATATATGCTTGGTCGCTTCCGACAACGCCAGTGACTTGGCAACCGCCGAAATGCGATGCCACGTCCTTTATCGACTGGTCAAGCGCAAATTTCTATCGTGTCCGCGACAAGTTCGCGGAGTCCACGGCATATGACGCACCTTCTGTGTGCGCAAAGAAACGTCCTCGACACCACGCTCGACAAGACTAACAACCGTCCCCTTATACGGAAACCAGAACAATTGGACCCTGGTCCCAGCCGAGGTCGTCCCGAGCTGCTTTAAAGGCACTAGTATGTTTTCTTTCTTTTTCCTTCTACTTTTTGAATAATCGCGACTGACAAAAACTATAATGTGTGGACACATATTTCCTTTCTTTCAACTTCTTTTCTTTTCTCCTCATCTTCGCTGCTCTTATACCCCGCCCCCCTGGGCAGAGTAGCCAGCCGGACAAATAATGTGGTTAACCTCTCTCTCTCTCTCTCTCTCTCTCTCTCTCTCTCTCTCTCTCTCTCGTGTCCCTCGGATTAGTGCTGTACTCAGCGGCCTGAAACTTGTCCATGCAGCTCGATCAGCGTAGAAGTCCTGCAGGCTGAAACGAGGCGACGTAACGAACAACCAAATGTTTAGTTTCATCGCTACGTAAAGAGGGGTCAGCTCGACAAGCTGCTCGTAACGAAGAACGAAGGCCAAGGTTCCCGCTTCTTGGTGAGGGGGCTCTTTTATGGCTTCGCGGGAAACGCTCTCGCCCAGGAGAGAGAAGGAATCGTCACTGTATATACGCTCGCGGCCCGGCGCCGCCGGTTCGTCCCGGTACATACATGCTCGGTGCGAGTCAGAGGCACGGGAGTCAGAGACTAAGGGTAGAAGGTGTCGCACTGGGGCACGAGCTCATGCCCAGACACCTACACGCGCCGTCGCGTTTGTTCCCGTCTATAGACCGTTTTTTCGTAGGCGCCGCCATATTGTGAACGCAGTGGCGCCGCCTATGAGCAGCGCCATACTGGCTTGGGTGAAAGCGGTCTTTTGCATGGCAGGTATACGCTCGGAGGTAGGTTCTGGCGTTTGTTTTCGCGGTCGTGCGGTCTGTTTAGTATGACGTGCGTCTTCTACGTGGTAAACGGTTCTGTGAAGCGTGCTGGAATGGTTTAAGGCGTCATGGCCGGAATTTCTGCTGGCGTTGAGGTGTACGGAACACGCAGCGCGATGGGGGGAGGGGGGGGGGGGGGGGGGCGTGTGCTCGCATATTTGAGCCTACAATCAGCCTCGGAGATCAATTGTGTATTTTTAAATGTTCCAATCCCTAATGTGACCTTATTGCGGTATTATCCTCTATTTCTAAGCTGCGGTTTAGGAGCCATAAAACATACGCGACGATCGTAACAGCATGGGTACTGTTCTGCTACGATAGGAGCTGTGCTGTTTGACAAGCGTTCAAACTGTTCACTGCAGGTTACACTGCGTGACTACTTGGTTGGATGGATGAGGTTTCCACCCATTAATAAAATAGTTTTGGCTAGTAATAGCAGCATACCTTACAGTCTGAATTAAGTTTGTCCAGCAAAGCGACCGTTTACGAACTGCGCGAGCGTCCTAAGCAGTAGTAGGTGCTGGATTACAGATATCTTTGTTGTGTATAGCGCATGGTCCAAGCATACGGCATCAGCGGTTATATATTTGCAAACGTTGTGCGGCGTTAGCCCGTTTTCTCTTGCTTTTTAGAGAAAGAGGATGATAACCGAATTTTTTTTTTTCGGTTGTGTTCGTTCAGTTCTCTACGACGCACTCACACGTATTACGGAAATTTTGCGCTCAAAAATAGCCATCGCATTCTTTTTATGCGAACCCTCTCATATATTATGGCTGTATACAGACCAAAAAGGCAATGCCGAAGTACACAGCTTATATGTGTATCGTGCTGGCTCACCAACCACAGTGGTCGCTGTGTTGAGCAGCGCCATGGGCCTCATGCAGCAAGGCTAGCGTAGACATATGGTAATTTCAAGCATACTAGACTTGACATGCGTGAGAACGATGCCAGTGTATCAAAAATATTTGATAGCGCCTGCTGCTCAGATGTTTCGTGGTTGCCTTAGGTTGGCCGTGCACGAGCATGCGCTCTTATGTTTTATGTTTTACTGCCTACGCCAATCGATCAGACAGTGAGCTGATTTACCATTTAATGTTGGTAATACAGAGACGCCGGTTTCCTTTGTTGAATTAAAATCGATATAAGCAAAATAGTAAACAACACATACACGCACCGCGACTGATAATGCTCGTACACCGACCGCGGCTGATTATGCGTGTCACATTTTTGCGCCCCCAAGAGATATTTCTGCCTACAGTAGTTACCGATGCACCGAAAGACTTCCCTGACGACCTTGTATCAACGAACATGGCGTAAATTTCACAAAGTAAGATCTAAAACATCTCGAAATCGTTCCGCAGCACGCGACAGCAATACTTTCAAGCAGCGCCGCGCCGGATCGCTCAAGCCAGAGAGGAGGAAACGCTCTCCGCGCACCCTTTCCTCCTCGCCCGATGAAACGGTCTATACACGCCCGTTCGAAACACGGGGCTTTTGACGTTTTTTTTAACCATCCGGAACTGTCACCGTTGCCCGAGCGATAGCTTGAAGAAGTTGGCGTCGTTTTCGGATGCGTGACAGGTTCGTCGCATAGCCTTGCCGTAACACTTTACGTCGTAATGTGACGTCTATTATTATCCTATCCATCGACCAACGTTAATCTGTTCTCACCTCCTCTTCATCTTTCTTTGCTAATGTAGCGGCCGTATTCAAATATAGCGGAAATGAAAAAAAAAACAGAGCGCTTAAGTAGAGCGAGCATTAGCTGCACGTTAAAGACCTTCAGGAGTTCAAGACTAATCCAGAGAACCGAACTACGTGGCCTCCTTCATAGCCAACCTGCCGCTTCATATAGGATGGAAGGCCCTTCGGCGTTTGTGTTCACTTCATTCCTATGCCACCCGTGTTCTATACGCTTAGGTTTTCAAACCGTGAATATTCAACTAGACCCGCTTTCTGCCGTTTAAAGTAAAACCTTACCACCTAATTTCGCATGTTTAACCTCCGAGATATACCATCGTATTGTATACATATACAGACAAGTTGAATCGCAATATTGATGTTGTCCTGAAGTTAGCGAGTTTGAACGTATAATGCTCATTGAAGGCTTTGTGGACCACTGGACCTGGTTTCGTCCAGTCACTTGCCTTAACACTTCCACCGCTATAGTATATATAAGCCCGCTGTTTACTTTTGACTGCTTAACATCCCTGCCTTCATATATTCACCTCTCTCTCTCTTTCTGGCGCAAATATCGCATCAATCTCTCCACCTCCGCAAGCACCTCCCGCTGCCTCTTTCTACCGACATGCATCTACGCAGCTAGATATTCTACCCCTCCACAACGAGCAAAAGTAAATGCGATATGTGCACGGGCCTAAATCAACGCGTCACACACACGCGCGCACGGGGACGCGCGCTGCAATGGCGCTGCCACGCCACTTAGGCGTCATTAAGGCAACCTTCGATTACACCCGTGTCCATCGGACCTGTCGTGTCCCCCCCGCGCAGAACCGGAGCGGCCAGAAACAGGGCGGATATAAGAGAGAAACAAATATATGTCTATATACGCATAAAAATAAACAGAGAAAACAGCGCCCGTCGACTTATCGAAGAGAAGCAGCGCGTAACTGTGCGCCCCGGTAATTATGTAGGCGGACGCTTTCTCCACGCCTTCCAGCACATCGCGTGTCCCAAACGCACGCGACTACGCAGGCTCGGCAATGATAGCCTTCTCTGTAGCCCTTTCCTCCCTCTGTCCGCATATGCGCTGAGCGGACGCTTATCCCGGACGAAAGTCCGCGAGGTAGCTATATGGGCATCTACATAAACACTGCGTCCTCGACAGACCACGAGCGACGCCTTTCTTTTCTTTTTTTTCTTGTACAAAGAGCAAATTTCATTACACCGACTCGCGCGGACAACAGGCAGTCGTCCACTCGCCGCCATCGCAGCGAGAAGGCCGAGGCAAATTAGCCAAGCGCCCACACACAACTCTACCTACTTCGCTCCTGAAACTTCCTCTGCTGTTCCCGCGGTTGTCTTGGCATTAACTCTGTGCCTTGTGAGAGAGCTATGGACAGAACGAGGAGGAGGAGGAGGAGGAGGAGGAGGAGGAGGAGGAGGAGGGATGACAAGTAAGAAGCGCGGAAGAAGGGGGACGGGGTGTATACAGCTTAAGGAGAAAGACGCGAGGGAGGGATAATCAGTAAGTGCCGAGGCGTTCCACGTAACGCCCGTTTTATGGGGTTGGAACATTGTGCGCGCGCGGTTGATCGTATACGAAGTGCGGTATGGGGGGGGGGGGGGGGGGGGGCGGAGTAACGACCAACTTCCCCCGCTGGCACGCATACGACGTCGTCACGCGGTAAATGTACACCGCGCAACACACAGTGGCGAAGCGCGCAGAGTGTGTGTTCTATTCGTCGTTTTTTTTCTCTCTCTCTTTCGTTTTCTTCTTTTCTTTTTTTTTTTCATTTGCGCTTCGTACATATATATCGTTGCGGTACAATTTGGATAACCAGTCGAGTGACGGAGACTAACGCGTGCGTTGGCCGGTATGCAGTAAGCGCAGACGAATGAGTTTACACAAGGCTTGTGCGCGAACGGCGCTTGCATTTGGGTTAACTGCACCAATGAGGGAGGAATCGGTCACGTCGGGAGTCTATATACTCAGTATATCTTGTGCTCGGACAAGGAAGTCGGCGGCTCCACAGGGCGCAACGCAGGCTTATAGTCGTGCAATCCGAGTACATACTATAGGATACGACGAATAAATGAAATGATTAGAAACAACAGTTATATGGACCTAATAATAAAGGACAACCGTTGAGCTAAAGCAAAAGCAAGTGGCGCAGACGCTGAGTGACGCACATAGACGGACTAACTCGGTGGCCGTCCCGACCACACATACCTCCCGCGTTAACGCGTTTATTGGTATACAGTAAACAGGCGTCCACGGGGACAAAGAATCGTTTAGAGCAAATTTACGCTCGGCTTTCGTAATAGTGGTGTGAGGGAATAGATCCGCCGCACGATATCTATGGGGAATGCGACTGCATATTTAAAGATCACTGACGAGGAGTCCTGCAGGCGTAAATGGCGTATCGCGGATGCTTTTCTCATCGCCGTAATACTGGGTTGGGCCGGTTGTTTCAAACTATCTATAGGTATCAGTTGGGACAGCAATGCGGAATACTTAATTCTTCGGATCTGCGCACGCCCGCGCGTTTTCAGGGCAGTGTGGTCGTTGCGCAATAGTAATTTGCTCACTCGCTTAAGTAAAAAAGAAACAAAAAAGAAATGCGGTCGTCCAACCGCAGCCTATCTGTCTTACAATGCCTGCCCCGTCACTCTAACGCGCATGGGAACCAGTGGTTAGACAGCGGCGGCATTATATTCCAAAGATTCCAATACAATTTGCCCTGTTCCAGTTGTAGGACGAAGAACGTTCGCCTTTGCGCTGCCGTATAGCTGTACCGTTCGCACCCAAGCGTTGAAAGCTAGTTTACAATAACTCTAACCATGCCCCACAAACTGTGTGTGACCAACCACTTGGAAAGTGGCGTCTCACTTAAGTGGCGCCCGGTTTCGGCATCCCGGGGCAGGCATTGAAAATATACAGCAGGCTGTGTGGTACAGCTTCCCAGACTAAACAACAACCGTAACTATCCCCAGCAGCAGCAGAGCATATGTAAAGCGCAGAAGGGTATAAGAACCCCGTTCGCTCCGACGGACGCAGAACGCTCAAGGCGGAGTCGTGGCCCCCGCGGCCCCGTTTCGGGATATGGGGCCAACGACGCCCCCGGCGGTCCTTCCAGAATGGGCCCCTGCCGCGGTTAAGTATTTAAAGCAGGCACTTGCGAGAGGTCGGCGTCTGGATCGATTGAGCTATAAACCTGTCGACGCCGGTGGGCTTGTTTGCGCTCGCACACACGCATGTATACTCTGTTTATTGGATACCCCGACAGAGGCCGCTGAGGGCCGGTGTTTCTCGCGTGATGACGACTAGTGCTTCTTCGTATACACCTTTGGCTTTCTGACCCCGTTTTTTCATTCCTTATTCCGGGTCCTCCGCCCGTTTCGCACGGCCTCTGTTGCTCGATCAGCACTATAATCGTTTCGTGGACATTGCGTAAAGTCGAACAAAAATCACTTCAGCTGCGCGTTCTTTCCAAGGCCACTTAAAGACGAAGGGATGAAAATATTTGAAGCTTTAACCGCTGTTCATGTATAGCACATGTCGTAAATGTACGCAGAAAGGGTTCCCGTGTGTCTCGGTCGAAAAGGGAATGGTGAGTCACGACAATCGAGGTAGGGTCAATCTGGCAGCACCTACCAGGACGTTGCAAAAATTTTAAAAACAAATTCTGAGCTTGTACGTGCCAAAACCACGATGTCATTACGGAGCATACCGATAGCGGAGAGACTCCGGATTAATTTGGACACCTGGGGCTCTTTGACCTATACCCGATGCACGATATACACGAGCGTTATTGGGTTTCGCATTAATCGAAACGTAGCAGCCCTGCCTGGCAGTCGAACCCGCAACCTCGTGCTTATAGCAGAGCAACGCCATAACAACGGAGGCACCACGGCGAGTAACATGCGCATCTTCACACCTTTGCGTTTATTCGTAGGAAAAGCAGTTCGTTACCATGCCAAAACATGGAGTTGATCACTTTGTCCGTGTACATAAATTTGCTGCTTTTGGCATTTTGCAGTGACAGTTATAATCGAATAATTGGCTTGTCAGGTTTAAAACACACATCGGTCAGTAAAAAAAGAACTGCCTTCAGAATTGATTATTTCCCTGAGCTGTCTTCAGGTTTCAGGAGGATACGTGCCACGGCTACGCAACGTTTTGCCACGAAAAGCGAGCGGAGGCTTGCACCAAAATTTCTATTTTCACTTTGTTTGATCTTATGCTTTATTTTCGCTGCGCGTTTTTCTCAGGGCCCAGCGTTTGTCCTGTCTTGCGCCGCACTTTGCACGCCTCTTATTCTTTTACGTAGAAAGAACAAAGAAGAGAAGCAGAGAAGAAAAAAAAAAAGCAATAGCTACCGAACGTATGGTTTAGTCGAGTGACCGCACGTCTCAAATTCAAAATTGCCGCGCGCAACGGGACAGTCACCTGTATATACGGCCTTCATGAGAACTCAGCTGTACGCAAACTTTTGCTGCTGACGTTGCAGAGCTTCCGCCCTGTGTGGTCCTCCTTTTGTCCCACCTTTGTCCAGCGCACTGCCACTACGACAACGCTTTCAACGACTAACGTCGGTGCACACCTAAACCGCGCACCCGGCCCGAGCGAGACCAAATGCACCACGTGCCGCCACGTCGAGAGAAAAGGGAACCGAAGCTTCTTCTTAGTTGACGCGCGCATTCAAAAGAGAACATTCTCGACTGCAGCGACTGCTCAACTGACCTCGCGCTCAACGTCCATCGACACCTGCTTCTCATCTTCAGCAGAAGGAAAGTCCCACTCACAAACGCCCCAAGTACGGGAACGTATATACACATACGTCAAGCTCAGCAGCAGGTGCGAAGAGGTCACAGAATACCGAAGCCAAATGCCAAGACAGCGGACCCGTTCGGCTGATCACTGCGAGTCAACCACGCTCCTTCACATCAGAGGCCTCACACACAGTCAAAACCACTCGGCGGTGAACGCGTTCGCATTATAAAGTCGTATGTATACAGTTTACGAAACGGCGCCGGCAAACACGGCTTCCTCGCGCCGGTCGCAGCGCGTGTTTGTATTACACGACCCACATAACGGGCCACGTGGCTTCGCAGCGAGTGCCGCGCGGAGTCGGCACCGTCCTCGTCGTAGGAGGTCCTTCTCGGCTGACCGTCGGCGCACGTGAGCGAGCGTATATAGACAACCCTTTGACGGAGAGGTGGCTTTTGCAGACCAGAGCATTGCGGTGCGGAGGAAGAAAGCGTGGAAGAGTTGGCCTTCCCGCGTCACGTGCAGGGAGAATGTTTATGTATTCACGGCGTCGAGAGGGCGGTGGTTGAAACGTTGCCGTAGTGCCGCCGCCGCCTAAGCTGTGGCGAAGAGGCCACCTGATTTCACAGACCCCGACTATACTTGGGGTTAATGGAAGACTCGAGCATTTTGCTACGCGCCCGCGGCTCGGTACTACACAACTTGCAGTGAATGCACCTGGCTCTTCTCTTCTTTTTTTCTTTTTTGCGAGGAGTTTTTACGCTATAGGTGCATATGAGAGCGGCAAGTGCGTGTTGGTTTGATAATTCCACGGAATTTGGAGGGAATATGAGAAAGAAAATGAAAAGCGCGAATCTCGTGCGCCCATTAAGTCGGAATTCTGCGCGACTGACTTCCGTATTTATTGCCTGGATTCATTCGAACGACAATACAGGTTTTTGCGTAGCGAGAACGTGCATGCTAATGCACAACATACTGGAATAGCGGAAGACGTGGATGGGAGCACCAACGCTGGTAGCGGCCTCTGGGTCACTGTGATGAACCATAACTAGCTGAAAACGATCTTGCGTCGCACGACTCTTAGAAAAAGTGAATAAAGAAAAATACTTCCGTGACCATTATTCACGCGCTATCGACATGTATGTATATACGCCAGGTTACTAAAACACCGCCAATCATTTCCATAAAGCTTCTGTCCGCTTTGGTTAAGCTTATCGTCACAAGATGTCACTGCCGGCGGTGACTACCGTGCCAACAGATTGCAATATTTCAGTGTACCTCCACGTTAGTTCATCTATGTTACGCTAAGGCACCATAACATTGAAATTAGGTCTTCTGCTTTGGATGGCAAAACTATACAGCGACGCGGCCTAAGTCCTCAAAGGCAGCATTGGCTGTTTGCGAGCTCTGAGCGGCTACTCGTCCCTTTTAACACAGCTGCAGATTATAGAGAGGTTCTACCGCCAAGAGAGCTGAAAAGCTTCCGAAAACGACCACTATAGACGACCTCTGACCTTCCACGATTCACAGGCACCGCCACGCGAGCGCGCAAACACAAACACGCTCTGTGAAGGGGCCGAAAGAAGCTTGGGACACACACGCGCACGCATGGCACTCGCGGGCGCGCATCGACAATCGTGCCAGGAGCAAGAAAGCGTACCGCCACATCCACAAGGAGCTATCCAGCGAGCGACCTCCGTGGCAGAGGGTAAACATCCTGCGAGCAGTAAGTGGCCGCATCTGATGGACAAACAGCGGCTCGAGTCGTGGGAACAAAAGGTATAGGGAGAAGGTAAGCATGAAGACAAAAACTTTTTATTTCTTTTCTTTCGGTGCAGATGCTTCGGGAATGGTTGAAGCGGCGGGGAAGAAAGGACTTTCGGAAAGTAGGGATGTTTTCAGAACGAAAAATCGGGGGCAGAGAAGAGGAGGAAGACAGCTGACTTTCAGGAAGGAACGTTACCCGGTACCAAAACGGGTTCATCTACATTTACCAAAACGGTCAGGCACGTAGCGCGCATGTTACACAGGCAGTTAAACGCCGACAGTAGCAGAGCATCGGTATTTCCCGCGCACGTCTGCCGTAAATTTATCTATGTGCATACGTTTATATCATACGGTGGTTCTCTGGTATACCACAAGAGTCGCGAGAACGAGGGTGACGAAAAGGGCAAATCCTTCGTCCTTCCCCCATCGCGTCTCCACTCACCTTCCCGCCCCCAGTTCCTCAAACCGTGCGAGGGCAAAACTAGTCACGTGGAAACACGGGGGAGAATGACACCTCGTGAGAACGCGAGTAACGCACAACACAGTTGCTCACCTCAGCGCCGTTTTTCGCTCTATCCTGTGCATTCAAGCGTACGTGCGTACGTGTAAGAGAGAGAGAGAGAGAGAGAGAGAGAGAGAGCCTAGTCTGGGAGACAGAAGCAAACTCGTAAAGAGGCAGGCACAACATCGGCGCGATGACGAAGCAAACACGACTGAAGAAGAGAGAATCTCTATGGACGATAAAGGCAGCGGTTCCACTCCTACTTCCCCTCCTCCCGCCGAGCGAGGCCCTCGGGGCGGTCCGAGCATATATAGCGGCTTCGCTTTATGCTCTGTTTCGTGCAAACAAGCCAAGCTTTCAATCCATTGCCCCTGTGCATACGCGTGTGCGCTGCTCGAGGGTTGTGTGCGTCAACCCCGCGAAGCCAGGTGAACAGCGAACGGAGCGAGCGAGTCTCACGAGCACGCCATACGAGGAATTTCGGCACCGAGGTACATACGTACAGAGAAAAAGGCACGGGCAAGACTCGCGGGCCCTTTCGTGCGTCTCAACCTGTTCTTTTTTCCTCGACACGGACGCAGCAAATGAGACGGGCTCTTTGTCTCGTGTCAGCATGTATGCGGTGATATCCACGGCTTCTACAAAAGCGTGTGAATGCGAATGCTATATCTAGTGCCTGCGTTACAGGCAGACTGCGCCGGAGAGTGAAGCAGATCGAAGCGAGGGTTTGTTGCTGCATGCAGTCATTCACCTCGCGGCCAGGCAGCCTGACGCTTCGTATCCTCGAGGGAGACATTCAGTCACGAACACGCCGTTTTGCTTGGCCGATAAACGTTCCAGGAACGTTCAGAGGGGTGCATTTGACAACAATTGTTGCCATGTTTATGCGTCTCTATAATGACGGGGTGAAATTTACGCGGCCAGTTTCTATGCAGAGTGAATTCAAAGCATACGCGGTTTGGTTCACCTTAATTGGAACGTGGCACGTAGATTCAACCTTTAGAGGCAGCCGAATGAATTGGTTGAACTAAAGATGCTCCTTTCACACAGAGCGGATACACCTACGCAAGACAGTCGACCATATGCTTTACTGCACAAGTCGTTATTACACGTCGGGCCGGTGACGTAGCTTTGCGCAAACCCGTGCACGAAGGCTCGTAGCTTGGACTGACGGAGCTGCAGACGACGCGGCAAGAGATACAAATAGAACGTTCTAACTCTGCACTACGCGATTCCAATAGCGACGGTTTCGTAAGTGATTCACTGCCTATGTACAATACTGTTGCCCACTGAATCTACGCAAATGGGGAAGAGAAAATAGTACACATAATTACTCACAAATCCGTGCTTGTCGGAGATGTTGTTGGTGAGTTTGAGCTTGTGGAAGGAGACCACCTTCTGCATCCACTGCTCTCCGGTCGACGGGGAGTCCGGGTGGATGTACATCCGCTTGGGCATTTCGGGGTCGGCCTTGCCGGCGATCATCCACCGGCTGTTGTGGAACTTGTACCGACAGTCGTCGGCAGCCACAATGTCCATGAGGAGGATATACTTGGACTTCTTGTCCAGGCCGGAGACACGCACCTTGTAGGCGGGGAACATCCGCCTGCCAGAGTAGGGGAGAAACGGAAACGGCGCAGGGCTCAGCAAAGCGGCTATATAGGGTAACGTAAGGCGCGAGCTAAAAAAAATAAAGAAATATATAAAATGTCTGCATGCAGACCCGACAATAGGAATGTAATAAGGCAATCGTTATGTGTGCATTCCATATGCACGGTATCTCTACGGAACTGATCGTATGTGACGGGGGTAACCCGCATGCCCCTTCCGCAAGAGATTAGTTCTAGAAGTTCGATCATCTGAATGTTTACGTGCAGCTTTGTAGGCCATTCCGATACATGTAACGGCTAGATCAAGCTTCCTCGCAGTGTCAATCAGTGACAACGGTGAAGCTGCACCTGAAAACCACTTCATCGTGAATTGACTGATTCAGTGAAACAATAACAGCATACACAAACCGCGCATACATGCAAGGCTTTCAAAGCTACGTTCGGTGTTTGTGACAGAAACAGAGCTTCCATATTCTCGACAGAAAGTCTGGAAAGGCTGCCTTATACCCCTGTCACACTGGACGTTTTGGTTTCATTCGAATCGAATGGCATTAGCATCGAATGATGTTATTCGGTTTCTACACAGCGATATTTAATGCCATTAGAATCGAATGACTTCCGCAATCGAATGAGTTCGAGAAACTCATTCGGCTTCGAACTCGAAGCGAATGTGTACTCTCCACGCGAGAGACAAGGCAAAATATAACATTGAGCGAAATGCAAAAACACCCATGTACCGTGCGTTAAAAAACCCCAGGTGGTCAAAATTAATCCGGAGCCCCTCACTTCGGCGTGCCTCGCGCAATGATATCGTGGTTTGGGCACGTAAAACTGCATGATTTAATTTGTTTAGAAGTCAGGAAGCAATTTAACCAAACAGACAAAAATAGCACCCATCATCCGGGAATTCATGTTACGCGTGTACTATATATATTAACTTTAATAAAGTATCACAAGCATACGGTCGCTTAATTGCTTAGGTAATTACGCGACTAATTTCGGTCGGTTGCTTTCAGTGGTATCTAATCGTGCTTCAAATACTCAAGACAGGAAGAAGGCGCGGGTAGTGTACGTCACAGCTATAGCGGCTCTATACTTTCCCACGCCGAAACGTAGTGTGTTCGACAACGCATCAACCAGAATGAAAGCGCACGCGCGCGCACGCGCGCACGCACGCACGCACGCACGAACACACGCACGCACGCACGCACACGCATGCATGCCAAAAGGCAGGAACGATGCGCTCGTGAGCTCAGCGTGTGCTCGTTTAAATACTCGGGAACGTCTCTGGGCCCGTCACGGCCGCACACGCGACGAGACAGACGTTCGTCAAGCGACTTGAAGGTCGAAATCGAGCGTGAACGTATATACAGAGAGAGAGAGTGAGTGTGCAGCACACATCGAGTTGAAACCGACAACTCACGGTGGCCGCGTCTATATGGATCTGCAAGAGGAGGACCGGATGCGCTCTTCAGGCGCAACAAACACGTCAAAACACGTCAGCGTTTTGGCGGGTCGCGAGACGTCGGAGCAGGCACGTATAGTAGACGTATACGAGGGGCTCTCTCTGCAAGCATAGACCAGACAGGCTGTGTAGCGCATATATCACTGAGGCACGCGGCGCGCCGTCGCACGGGCCGCGAGTGGAGAGGGGGAAGTGGGAAAGGGGGGACGAGAGCGAAAGCGACTCATTAAACCGTCGCGCCGAATTAGCCGAGCTATAGAAAGAAGACATCACGAGCGCCAATGGGCGATCGAGTCACCCACGTAATTGCACGCCCCGCCGTATACGGCACGGGACGCTGGCTGCTGGAGCAGATCGGCCGCCATCGGCACAGGAGCCCTGTCAAGGCGCGTCTGTATGAGAAGGGAAAGATCGTGCGCGCTTCGGCGCGGCTGTGTGCCACCAAGAGCGCGCACACGTCGAAGCTGCCCGTGTATATAGAGATGCTGTGCACAGGGGTTATTGCACGCGGGATACCGAAGAAGGAGCTGCCGTAAAGTTTCCTACAAAAAGAAAAAAAAAAATCCTACAGGGAATCGGGGCGCTTGCCTCTGAAGGAAGCGGAAAGCATGGCTGTTCAGCTAGCCAGTATATCGGAACGATGGCTAGCGCATGAATTTGCCTGCGCGTACTTCGTACTTGTGGCTTCAAATGGGCCCGTCACTCTGCAGAGTCATCATTTTCGAGAAAGATATTGCGTTGCAGAAGCCACAGTTCGCATTTACTGGGCATGTGTGCGGAGTAGTGTTGCCTTCTTCGCTTCGGAAAAAACAGTACTGCTTCGGAGTTTGCGCCAATGAAGGCGAACTGAGGCATCGTAAACAAATCCACACGAACGTATGAATTCACAAGCACGAAGATCAGGCAAATCCCGCGTATACACCCGTCATTCACATGGTGGCGCAACGATCGCAGCGCCAGCTAGAGCTTCCTCTAGTAAGTACTGTAGAAAACTCGATGGGGATCACTGCGTGAATGTAGCGCAAAGCCACAAAGTGCGAGAACGTAGGTGTGTGGAGAGCGGAAAGAGGTACAAGCGCAAGCGCTGATTACAAACTGAATTTTATTGGTCGTAGAACGTATAAATATATAGCAGCATGGAGAGTGAGAGGGGTTATCAAACACGTTATCGCATACACGTGGCAATATACG
The DNA here is from genome assembly GCF_023375885.2 of Dermacentor andersoni. Classification (NCBI taxonomy): domain Eukaryota; kingdom Metazoa; phylum Arthropoda; class Arachnida; order Ixodida; family Ixodidae; genus Dermacentor; species Dermacentor andersoni. Next base: position 104,856,289 of record NC_092816.1, on the reverse strand, counting down.
TTCTTTGACCACGCAGTAAAATGCACTTGGTAGTAAGAGGAAGAGGATGTTGTAGGCTGTACAGGCGGATCTACAGCCTTGCAAAACATGTCGGCTATACTGCTCCGCCCGAGCGCCTCCCATTGCGCCTGCTTTCCGAAAAGTTCGGCACTCTTCGGGGGCGCGGCACGAGACGGGTGAATAAGGCGACGTGCTTCAGCAAGCCGTAACAGGGCTCGAGCCTGCAACCTGTGATCCATCCCACGTGGCTGGTAGACAGCGCTTGTGTTTGTGCCCCTTCCTGCTAGCAACACGTCCTATCTTCCCCGCAGTTCAGTTCTTTGCGCTGCATTCACGCCAATAAACTCGGACCAAATCGCTCAAGTCGCTATCCTGTAATCAACACTCTATATACGGGGTGTGCGTGCGGCCACGGGGTATACGGAAATAGTTGCGTCTGTTTGCAGCAGCCACGAACAAATAAGGCCCGCCATTTCTCGAGAACGTGGCCGTTTGGGCGACTATGGCACTGTGCTTTGTCGTACACGCGTCAGTCTTTGTCCCTGCCAATTTGATTTCTCTAGAATTGACACAAAGCAAACAGTCATCCACTATATAGACTCCGTTTGCCCCTGGTTTTGTTTTCCATATGCTGCCTTCTTTCAAATGGTGCGAACATTTTTATCACAGCAGTTACGTCTTACAACTGGCAGTTGCAGTTTTCGAAACAAAAGCATGCGCTGGTTGACAAGGCCATTTGTGCAGAGCGTCTGCCGTCGCCTCGCATCGCGTCGTCGTTCTCCTTTCTTAATTTGGAGATCGTTTACGACTTCGCGACCAGAGATGTCCTCTTCCCCCAACTCTGTTCCTCTGTCTCCTCTGATTTAACACGGGGACATTATAGCAATTAAATTGCGTTATACTGCGTTTTCTTTTTTCTTTCTTCCTTTTTTTTTTTGAGCTTCCGTTCATTCGCCCAATCATGAACAGAGACCGCGCTGCACTACGGCGCTCATTCTGCGCGTTGCCGTTGGTGGCGTATACGTCCCGAGTGGCAACACCGGTTCGTCGATATCAACGCGCAAAAAAATTTTCCCCTATTAATTTTACTCTTCACCTTTGGCCACCGAATGATGGATCAGTGGCCATGGCGTCGAGCTGCTCATGAGCGCGGGCTCGCGGCCGCTCTATCCCCGGCCGCGAGGGCCGCGTTACCAAGGGGTCAGAATGAAGAAAGAAAGGGGAAAAATGCGTTGGTGTGCATACGACGTTTTTGGTGCACGTTAAAGAACTCCAGTTATGGTATTGTGTGGCAAAACTTCATTGAAGTCTTGCAGATCGTGAGTCTTCACGAGGCGGGCCGCCCCGACGTGGGAACCGGAAGGCCGAGCCTCTCGGCCGCATCGTGGGCCTGCTAGACGGCCCAGAGTTCGTCAGCCAGAAGAAGGCTGCGGAGAACCGCCTCCCAGCTGGCCGAGCTGTTATCAATGATAGAGCCTGACCGGACACACCGCCAGAGCATATGTTCTAACGTGTCAATTTCTCCCAGTCGCGGCAAGTACCATCGGTGCAAGTATCTGGATAGATTTTATGCAAGAGCGACGGATCGGGATACGTATTCGTCTGTAGTAGACGGAGCGTTAGTGCTTCAGCTCTACTGAGCCGCGGATGAGGAACAAAGTAGGCTTCTAAGGTCTGAAATAGTAGTGTTTAGTAACCTCGTTGTAGGTGGAGGGCGTGTCCCTGTTCTCTGGGGAGTCGGCTTCCGTTTAGTCGGGGGTAGCGCGGTGGGCAAGTTTACGTGCAGCCCCGTGAGCCGACTCACTGAGGTTGGGAGGAGCACCCTTTATCTGACCCTGATGTGCGGGAAACCAACAAATGAAGTGGTGCGTGATTGCCTTGCCCCAAGAAGTCTGAGGGCCTGTTTGGAAATGGTGCCTTTTTGAAATGCTCTGACTGCAGACCATGAATCACTATAGATGAAATCCCGTGAGCTATCCAGCAGGGCTAATGCAATAGGTATTTGTTCAGCAATTTTGGAGTCCCTCCTCCGAACCGAGGCAGCATTGGCGATTCCTTGCCGGCCATCGACAGTGACGACGGTGAATGTCCGACGTCCCTTACAAGAAGCGGCATCCACAAAGCTGACCTGTCGTTGATCACTGTGTATTTACCTACGGAGGTTGGCCGTCCTTGCCCTCCTTCTACCGCGATTATGTTCGGGGTGCATGTTCCTAGGTATGGGCGCGACCGTAATGTTCTCACGAATCGACGGAGGAACGTCAGAGAACTGCTCCACCACCCTATCGGGGTGATATCCGAGTTCCTGCAAGATGGATCTCCCTGCCTTCGTTGTAGTGAGGCGAGTTAGCCGTGCGCGCTCCTGGGCCTCTGCAATCTCTTCGAGAGTATTATGAATGCCAAGCTGCATTAAGTGCTCTGTACAAGTGTATACGGGTAAACCGAGAACCCGCTTAGTAATCTTCCTAAGCTGTGCATTCAATTTATCCCGCTCTGCCCGTTTCCATCGATGCATGGCTGCCACGTATGTAAAGTGGCACAGAACGAAGGCATGCATTAGTCGAATGAGGTTATCCTCCTTGAGTCCATGATGACGATTTGATACCCTCCGAACTAAACGAACGGCACTTTCAGTTTTAGCAATTAGCTTGCCTATAGTCTTGCCATTTGTACCCCCCGACTCAACGATCATGTCCAAGACCTTGATTAAATCGAATTAAATGCAGAACGTTGTCGAAGGCCTTCTCAAGATCAAGTCCCGAAACGGCACGAGTGTCGCTAGAGTCGTTGTCTATGATTTGATGCTTAATCAGTTTCATAGTACCCTGTGTGGATAGGCCTGCTCTGAATCCTATCATATTATGAGGGTAAATGTCGCTATTCTTTAAGAAGCGGGACAGTCGATTCAGGACCGCGTGCTCCTGTACCTTACCCACACAGTATGTAAGCGAGAATGGCCTCAAGTTGTCATCGCTTGGTGACTCCAGCTGGTCAAAATCAATCGGCCGACCTTCCACTAGATACGGTTTCCCTCATAAACAACTGTGCAGTTTCTGGACGTGAAAAACCCAGGACTGAATCTCTACGTTTGAAATCGCGCTCCGTTTTCAAGAAGGTGATTTATTTACGTGCGTTCTAACAACCTGTCACCTTTGAAATAGTCCCCCTTGCGCAGCCGTACAGCGCTCCCAGTTAACCTATTTGCGAATATGTCCTGGAAGCTTTCTTTTTTTCTTTTCCGGAACTAGATGAAGCACCCCTCCACGATTCGATTGCTCGATTTAAGCAATCGTGTCAGTGTTGCGACCTTTGAGCTGGGCTTTCAATTTAGGGAAGAGAGAGAGAGAGCGCAATAAGCGGAAGCGAAACCTGACGAGACTTTCACTTTGAAAGCTTTCAAGGGACCAAAACTTGAAAACTTGGGCGTATACATACGGGATACGACGACGCTGAGACGAAGCAACAGTCGAAGCAGTGGAAAAGCCTAACCTCTTCAAGAGCGGGAAAAAAAAAAAAAAAGGCTGCGCACGTCCGCAGCCCGACGAAGTGCATGCTCATCGTTTTTCGGCACTCACGGTGAGGAATCGCTCCCGAATGGCTAGACTCATACAACTGTAAAAGATACTGATGGACTAGTTGGTGAGCCATGATATTGAAGCAGCGCACTTACATGTGACACGTACACGCACACATAGAAAGGACATACACAGCGCTGGACATGCATACCTAAAGCAAAACTGTAAGCTTTACTGCCAAATTTTAGGGCGTGCCCGAGGGGGGACGCCGTCCGGAGAAAATGGACCGATCGCGGGACGAGCTAGATGCTGCACGACGACAATGCACCCTGTCACAACAGATCACCAATTTAGACACGCGAGTTTCTGGCAGTAAACGACATCATTTCTTAACGGACCCGGATTAACCTATGGGCTAAGGCGCGGCTGCAATCCCGAGGCCTCGAGGGCCAGGGGCCCCACAAAAAATGTTTCCATGACGGGCCCCTCAGCAAGTTTAAAGGGGGCGCCACCAGGGCACCGTCGGCAGCCTTCCTTATATACAATAAAACTTGTAAAGCGTCACCCAGGGAGCGTTCCATCACAAGAAAACTCAAAGATGGTTCAGTGGTAGCCGAAATATGCTATACAAACTGAAATGCTTGAATGTTTTAAACTCGCGTCTCTCTTTTTTCCCGAGTGATCGCGATGAAGTAGTTCGTGGATTTGTGACAAACTTCACGATTAAATGACAGCGACGTGCCCGTCATACAATAGGCACTAGATAATAACCTAACGGAATAAAGAAACCCGTTTTCCCAAAGCACAGATATTGCAAACGTTATATCAAGATGCAAGATAACCTCGTATGCGTGTGTTCATAGGCATGTAACCTTGCTTCGGAGAATAATCATGAAAACAGCGAATGGGGTCTGTCAGTCAAATATTTGACATAGTAACCGATAACCGTGATCGTCATCGTTATCGTCGTGTCTTCATCATCATCATCATCACTGGGGTCCCGAGGAAAATTTAGCCCCGGGACCCAGCATTTCTTAATCCGGCACTGGGTTTCTAAACCCTACTCATCAGATATGCCTCCAGCTTACTTCACTCTCTTCCCAAAATAAGAAACCAAGCTCCAAAATCGCCATTTTGACTGGACTGCTTTTAATCAATGCTGGAATCGCAGAAGGGTGCTCGACTCCTTCGAATTACGGAGAGATGACGTTCGGGATGTATCCGCAATGAGGCATGGAACGCCGATACCGCTGTATTGCTGTGCAAGAGGACTATTTCAAAGGCGACACTGTTTGAATGCAGGTATACAAGTGAATTACGTGTTTTTCCAAACAGAGCCTGTCTCGAGACTTTTTTGATACCATCCCACTCGATTTCAAGTCTGAACGAAGCATGGTCTCCACCAAAAATAAAGAATCTTCTCTCACACTGCAGCTTACCGTCAGCCACCGAAGCTCGCCAAACAGAACGGGCGCGACCATGTCTGCGCGCACGCGCACGGAAGCGCGAGAGAAATCCACCCACATGCAAGGGGCGTCCTGTGTGTGTGCGCGTGCGCTCCCTTGGCGGCGTGCCTTTTTTTCTCGCCGTATTACATTCATATTTCGTAGTGCTTTGCGCGCAAAATGTGGGAGGCGAAGTCACTGTAGAGCTCGGAACCTTGGCAAAATGAACGCAGAAGGATACTGTCGGGCGACACGCAGGCCCGGGTGATAGTTTCGAAGTTTTACGGAATTTTTAATAATCCCCTGTCGCAGATAGCATAATTCATGTCCTAGAGCTGGATTATTCGAAGAGGCGGACATTACTAAGCACGGGAAATCGAAACGCACATTCGACTAATTAATTAATTAATTTACAGCTCATACTGCAATTCACGAATTGTAGCCGGTGAGCTTGCAAGACCTATCCACTTGAAATGAATTTCCAGGATGGCACCACTTTTGAGATATTATTTCCCAACGTGCGGAAAGAAATACATGGGCGTATATACCAGTTACTTTCGTGCTTCAATGCATAAAAGAGCGTTCCGTTAAAGAAGAAAAAGAAAGTCGAACAACAGTTTGATGGCGCATACATTCAAGCTGCATGGCGTCATTCTGGAAATTCGTTCCGAGTGGGTACACCTCGCAAACTCACCGATTACAATTCGTAAATTGCAATATGTGCCTTAAAGTAGTAAATCGAACAGCTTCAATGCCACATGCATCGCCGATGAGCTGCGTTTTTGATACTCCTGCGGTTACAGTGATGCGCTCGTTCTAATTGCGTGAGGGTGTGTGTGAGGGGCATATATCACGACGGGCACGTGGCCTGTCAGAAGTTTTATTGAGCTAATCAGAAATCGTTGGCTTCCATTATACTATTTTTCTGCTTCTGGATCTTTCTGCCTCCCGACGAATTAAAAGACTTACATTACGGACGTACCATACATATATATATATTTTAATACCTGTGTTCAAGTGTTTCACATTTCGGGCTTAATCTTGTTTTGATTGAAGAAATGGCGGGCGGTAAATCTTCAAGACTGCACACAACGGACGTGCGTTGTGACGAATTGGAAGTTCGAAATGATCGCAGGGATAACTTATGGAACAGTGGCGGTTCACCTACTGTTGCTTCTGCAAGTGATTCTTCGCACTGCATATTAATTGAGCTTTGGCCGACGATTGGCAACAATGGTAACGCCACCAAGTTATAGCATAACGTTTTCTCAGTTGTCCCTACTGTGGCGCCACGTTCGTGAGCCTGTGGAGTGTCAAGTGCATCACACGGCTGCACACTTTTCGAACGCTTAGTGAGCTAGCTGTCCAGATAGTCTAAAGTGATGAATAAATAATGAAGCAACAATATACAATCGAGAGGAATTAGCGCGCACGGGACCGTATAACGGTACAGGCACAGCGCTCCGCGTTTACACAGGCAGCGCCCATTTGTGAAACCTTGGCTCTACAAAGCGCCAACCAATAATCGGGTGGGCATTGGTCTGCGAAATGCGAGAAAGACATTAAGGCGCAATAAATTCGCGCCAGTGAAGATAGGGGTCGAACACTATCGAAAGCGCCTCATATATAGGCGTCAACGAGATGGCGCGTATTTTCGACGCACTTTCGGCGCCTCGTAGACATCGTCAAATGCACGTTTCGCGCAGCGGAAACGTTAAAGCATTATTCTCACGGCCGAAGTAAGCTGCTTCCACTTAGCCCTCTAGGAGAACGTATCTCGCCCGAAAATGATACGGCGTGGTCAACGCGCAAAGGGAGACACTATATATATAACACTATATATATATATAAATATATATATATATATATATATATATATATATATATATATATATATATATATATATATATATATATATATATATATATATATATACGCGTGATGTACGTAGTACATATATACATGGCCCCACGGCGCCGCAAATACGTCGGATATACGCTCCAATGTGGTTGTCGCTCCGCGCGTCAGCGACGGGAAGCCGACACAATAAGAGCCGAGACAGGATAAACGACGGTGAGCAAGAGCTCCCAACAGGGAGGTACACGGGATGGATCCCCGCGCTACGTGGCAGAGCCGTACGCGAGGGAGAAACCGGCACGTCAGTGAAAAACACTTAGGTCCAAATGACACGCTGCCGTCGGAGCGCCGGACGTGAGATCACGGCGGAGCTGTCGGAAATTGCACGCTACGCGCGCGGACAGTGCACGTCGCGTCGCCGCCGCCACCAGCGCCACCCAGCGGCACAGAGAGAGAGAGAGAGAGAGAGAGAGAGAGAGAGAGAGACGGGCGACGACGTTAAGCGACGCCCGCGTGCGCAAGAGAGCGTGGAAGGCGGCGCCGGCGAGCTCGTCGGTGTGACGGCTGTCGCGGCTGAGAACACGGACAGCGAGATAGCAGTGCGCTACGCTGGGCAAAGTGGGTGGGGGGCGGCGGGAAATACAAAAGAAAACTGCGAACGGAACTTCGGAAGGGGACAAAAAAATTAAAAGGACAGACGCGGGATGGAAAAATAAAAGAGGCGCTTGACAAACGCCTCCGACGTAGGCGGCGAGAAAAAAAACCAACGCCACCACACGCCCACAACCTTGATGGCGAAATGATATAACGAGAGGATCCCGGAGTGAAGCCCCGCACGGTGGTGTGCGCGGATCAACGCTCACGTCTCACCGTCGTCAAGCGCGCTCATTCTTTCTTTTTTCCCCGTAGTTTGACAGGACTGCAGTGCTGGGAATAGTTTTCATTCCCTTTTCTTTCTTTATTTTTGCATTTCCGAACTTTCTTTTGTTGCTTAGCCCGTTTGTTCCACGGCTATTATCTTTACTTTCCGTTCCACACGCCTCCCTCTTACCTTTATATACTCAGCTATTTAGCACGTGTGTTTTGAAAGAGCTGCTAAGAGAGATTGTGTAGAGAGCACCGTTATCCTCTGTTTCTTTATTTATTGTCTAACTGTGTTCAAGACGATACCTTGATTTCCTTCCTGTTATTAGGCCAGTGGACTTCCGTTTTGCTTACGTTTCCGCCTTCGCTCTTACCTGTAGTGGGGCGCTTTTGTCGCGCGAGAGGCGGCGACGAGGTTTAATCTACGGCGAGAGGTGCACGTCACCCGCTCCGATAAGCGTCCTCGTTCCATTTTAGCTGGCCTTCTCTTTCGCTAGCATCTTTGAATTGCATTGTAACCGAGCCAGGTGGAATGGCCGGAAGAACATGCAGGCAGACAGTCACCTGAAAGGCCTCCGAAACAAACGAATAAACAGTGCGACCGCGGTACTCGCGCATACCCAAGTCCTGTAGTGGCGCAGACCCTTCTCACCGGCTGATAAGTGCTATACAGTCCGTGAGCACATAATGACTCGCACAGATTGATTTTGAAGTGAAATATAGCAGTAATGTTCTTTTATCAAATCGTCTTCAGTGCTGCAAACAACTCGTCTATAGCCTCTGATGTGCGTCACATACATACATACATACATACATACATACATACATACATACATACATACATACATACATACATACATACATACATACCACACACACACACACACACACACACACACACACAGACAAACACACACACACGCACAAACCCTGCACATGCACGCACGCACGTACGTGTAATATGTTCCAGTCCACGTGCTCGTATGTGTGCATGTGAATGCACGCATGTTTATGCGTGTGCCCTGTAATTGTGCAAGATGGCGTGAGCAAGCCGGAAAATTCTAATCAGACTGACGGAAACAGGTCCACCCCGCAAGCTCTGCTCTAGCAAGAATCCCCAACTCAGACTACAGCGCGCCTTGTGGACACCGAACGCACCATTGCAAGACGTTAGGTGTTCTCGACGAAAGGATAACCATACTCCCAAATGTGACGGGCACGCACTGCATATGTGTAGAGAGTGCCCGCACATCGAAAGGCAGCGCGTGGAGCACGTGTCGATCCCCCCCTCCCCCCCCCCCCCCCCCTCCCTGGGCCGAAAGAGAGAAGAGCTCCGCGGGGCGTGATCGGCAGCGAAGCGGCCCACTTGGCCGAGTAGGGGGAGGGGGAGGAGACGCAGGCTAATGAAGACGTGTCAAACGCCGCCGGCCCATATAGAGGCTTTCAACGTCCCGTGGCACTCTCTCGTTCTGCGGCGCAAGAGAGCTTTCGCTTTCCTGCAAGAGGTGATCGGGCCGTGCTCTTCCCGCGCACGCACGCGGGCGGCTGGCTACGTGGCTCGCTATGTGGATGCGGCGAGGGCGAAGAGAAGTCGTGCGCGTCGCTGACACCCGGCTGTCATTACGGGATTGCGGTGCCCGTCAATGGCTGCCGCTGCTGCTCCACGTACCGGTGGCGACGCCACCGACGCAGAATCAGGAGCCACTGAGCAGTCCTGTGTGTGTATCATACATGCGTGCGCGTGTGGCACTCTTCTCAATCGGCTTTCAACGCTTTTGCTCGACGCGCTTGTATGTAGCAGCTTCTCTCGTGCTCTTTTTCTTACGTGCGCTTTCTGGTCGGTCGTTTCATTCCCCCCCCCCCCCTGATAACCCTCACTCCTGTACGCACGCACACACGCGTTGCGCCATAATCTGGTGGCGAGCAGGCCCGCGCTGCGCGCGTCTTTTTACGGCCAGCCAGCATGCTTTTGGATGCGCGCTTCTGACCGGAGGTACAGTCGCGTGAAATATGGGCTGCAACACGGTGCCCGTGGTTGAATGGGTCCCAAGACTGCACGCCGGCGTCGACATACAATAAATTGCAGATATACACCGTTCCGATTACTGTTAATTATGAAAAAAAAATTTTCCGGTATGTCGGCGCCACCGTGTTGCAGCTCATATTGCACGCGACTGTACATACCTATGGTGAGATGACCAGCCGTCTCTAATATGTATATATAGAAGAAGACGTAAAGAACAAAAAATCCGACGTGCGCTGTACGTCGGATTACATGCAAGAGCAATCTGGCAGGCGCAGTGTCTATATATACATTAAGTATATACCGGTTCTCCCACGTAACTTAAGAGCCAAGACTTCAAAAATGAAAGTAACTTCGGTCGCAAACTGAACCGAACGTCTAGTGTTGGCAGTAACCTAGAGTAACTGAGGCTATTCATTATTTTCGCATAACTAATTGTTTAATTAACTAAACAATTGAAAATTAATTACGCAACTTTTTAATTCGTGGCGTAAGACCGCAAGCGTGATACGCGAATTTCTAGAGCATGGTCAGAATACTGCCTCGAGGAGGAGACGTCTCTAAGTTCAAAATACCCAAGGAGGTGGAGACACAATTAGTTGTAGACCCCATACCTAGAAATATTCATCCTGTGTACAACAAGGGCAGAAGGGACGCCAGGGCCAAATGCATTCTGGGTAAACTGCACCAACAACACAGCTCAGCTCTTTTTGTCGATGCAACTAGTTATGGATCGGGCAACCGCTACGCTATTGCCGTGGTCGATGAGAGCGGTAAATTAATAAACGCGGCGTCACTAAGAACGACCTCCATTCATGCCGCCGAAGAAGCAAGCATAGCACTTGCAATTACAATGAGGAGAGGCTCCACGATTTTCTCTGATTCCCGTACAGCTATTAGGAATTACTCAGCCGGCTTCATCTCAGTGGAAGCACACAAGTTACTTATACACAGTAGTAATACTCATAATTACGACCAACTGGATAGCTCACACCTAGTCTGGTTTCCGGCTCATCAGGGCCACTCAGTCAGCCCCAGTGGCTGCAATCCTAACGAGCAAGCTCACTCTGCTGTGCGAGATCTCACATGCCGCGCATCAGATCAGGAACTGCTCCAGGATGACTGCGGCTCCTACAAAGACCCACTTACTACTTTTCACGAGATCACCTCACACTATAGGGAAGGCAGGAGGTTTTTTCCTCCCTCCCATCAGAAGCTCAACCGAGCTCAGGCAGTCACATTAAGAATGATTCAAACTAAATCTTATCCCACACCTTTCGTGCTTAACAAAATTGACCGGGATTTTCCCGCGGAATGTAAAAGTTGTGGACACACTTCGTGTCTATTTGATCATATGTTCTGGCTGTGCCCCAACCAAAGGGCTCCGGGTCTCAACAGTGAGGAGGACTGGAGTCGGCGCATATCCAGCGAAGTCCTCCAAGATCAACTCCTGGCCGTCCGGAGAGCTCACGACATCGGGAAAGCCTTTGGCCTACCGGTGCCTACGTGGGCGGAGCCACCGACTTAGCCTGGGGGCTTGTGCCCTCGGACCCTAGTTTCTCTGGACTAAAATAAAGTTCTTGCCATGCCATGCCATGGTCAGAAACACCCTACAGTGAACTCTGAGAGAGAACAATGATAGGAAAGGCAGGGAGGTCAACCAGAACAGCATCCGGTTTGCTACCCTACACTGGGGGTGGGGGAAAGGGGAATATAAAGAGGAAGAAAGGGAGAGAGTAAGCACTGAGTACGTGTCGGAGGATACGCAAGGACACTATGAACGGTCTCTTAAACCGGTGCACTTCAAGTACTGCACTCTGACTGAACTCTGACTTGAATGAACTTCAAAGGACCCATGGAAACAGTTCACTTGACTGAAAGTTCACTAAACTGAATATTCACTAGAATACAGAACAACACAGGGCACAGTAGACATCGAGTCAGAAGTGTGAGATGCAATTTATGAAGTTATGTACATAAATGTATACGAAGTGGTAACAGTTACGTTGCTGCCTATCTCATCTTGAAAAAAGGAAAATATCTGTAATTTTCATTTGCACTGGTGCTTTTAAAGCGTAAGAAGCAACAAAGCTGTCCACAGAGTATTTGTATACTTCCTCTGGCACAGCTTGTTGCTGAGACACGGTCTCGCAACTTCCTACAGCCTCGGCTAGAGTTACAGGATTTGAATCTGCCTCTGCCATTGCACCTTCACCGACGCACTATTCTTCTTCGGGATGAACACTGGAAACAATTTAAAGAGCATCCAGAAATAATTTTGTTACCTCTAATGTTGGGGGAGTAGGGGGGTGGGGCATCTATATGAACAATCGCTCGGCGATCGACAGTGTGTGGTCAAAGTCTGTTTACAGTCTCTCGGTTAGATGTTACAAGCATGACTCTGCAAGTATCCCGGTGCGTGAAGCATCTGCTTACATTTTGAACTTATATGCGTACTATCACACAGAGTGTTTCCTGGTTGTTCCCACGTTTCGACTGCATTCTGCAACACTCCTTGAGGTGTTACGGCCCATTTCACACGACCTGTTTTTTTGGCCGACAAGGTTGCTTATTTAGACATGGAACGTTTTCGCACTCTGCACGGATAGACCATATATAATACTGCCTTATATACTGTCGAAGGTACGTGCAGGCAGTCTATTCGGATACAATTTATTCGGATACAAATTACGATCGAAATGTTATCCAAGTCCGCGTAAGTAGTGTGCACAATTTTATGAAGAAAAAGCAAATTATTCGTCGCATACTACGATCGGCAGTAAGGATGGTTGTCATGACACACACACACACACACACACACACACACACACACACACACACACACACACACACACACACACACACACACACACACACACACACACACACACACACACACGCACACACACACACACACACACACACACACACACACACACACACACACACACACACACACACATACACCTTATACACACTTTCTCTCTCTCTCTCACTCATTCCATCTGCATGCTGACCCAACGCCATCCTTCATATCTGGCTCTTTCCCTATTTTATTATCTGCCGCAGACTGTTCGACTAAAAGAATACATAAACAACAAGGACACGGAAAATAGCTCCACATCACTTTTTGGCCACATATCATCTACACTGCGCCTGACTGCTGCCTATGTGTATACGGTGCTGCTAGCGGTTGGCACGCAGTGTTCGACATTTACGATGCCAAGCACTCGGCCGAGATATTCAGCCGCAAATTACACTGTAAATTGGGTCCTCCGACTACGGCTGTTACTGCGTCTGTGAGACAACGAGACCAGGTTTGATATATGGACCAGCTGGCCACCTTCACAACCGCGCCTCGTCATGCGCACGGCCCAGTCTGTGATAGCATATATTCCTTTTTTGCCTTTTGACGCGAAACCAACAGTGGCATAAAAGACAGCTGGCTGCGTTGACCAAGCGACACTCGCGATGGGCTATCGGCTTGCGTGAAACTGCTTTCACAAAGGGCTGTTATATCATCGTTGGCAGTCCGCCTCTGGAATCTGTACGCAAGAGCAGACGTTTATCTAGAACAATTTGGCTGCAGGGGAACCGCGGGTCGCGAGAAGGAAATCTACAGAACGATAAAAATGGGCTGGAGCGCATATGGCAGGCATTGCCAAATTCTGACTGCAGGAGCTTGCCACTGTCTTTCAAAAAAAAAAAAAAAGTACAATCATTGCATTCTTCTGGTGCTAACGCGCGGGCCACACGAAGCCATGAGAAGTGATCCTCGTGACATCTACACAAGGCACGCGTGCACGTACACGACACACAACCGCTATGTGTGCACAAATGGCACCAACGCTGTTGTGTAGTGCCCGCTAAGTGCCCGCAAGGTGCTTTATACTGGCAGAGTGTTACGTCAGACCCAGTGAGCGAGCGAGTGAGTGAGTGAGTGAGTGAGTGAGTGAGTGAGTGAGTGAGTGAGTGAGTGAGTGAGTGGGTGAGTGAGTGAGTGAGTAAAAAGGCGGCCCTTCTGCCTATTTGCGTAAAGCCAAAAGAAGACGCAAACCTAAATATATTCTAAAATAAACCTTCTCTCTCCCCCCCCCCCCCTCTCTCTCTCTCGCTATACTGTATGGCACGTAGCGTGACCCGGGAACAGAAACAGATGCCGCCTGCCTTCTAACACTTTTCGTGTGTGTGTGCGTGTATAATATATATATATATATATATATATAGCACAAGCGCCGATGATGTATGGCAAGTGAAGCCGATGGTCCCACCGAAGTGAAATAAAGTGAAATAAAGAACGCCCTGCCCGTCACAGCTACACCAGGAAGAGAACAGAAAGAGGGCAACCCGAGAGCGCGTCGCACCGTAAAAAAATTAGCTGGACGAGCGAACGAGAAGTGACGGGCCTCTCATTATGAGCGACGCGTGGCCCGTCGCGTCGGGTCGTGTGTGTGCTTGCGTATACGTGTTGGACGCGGGAGTGCGCGTTCGTGTGCGTCGCGCTCTTGCGCGGTGTCGGGCGAAAGTGAAAAGAGAAATATAATAACGCGGCAATGGGAAAGGAAAAAGGTGCGATAACAGATAAGCCAGACGCGCAAACGCGCCGCGCCGCTGTACAGCGTCTGCGCCGCCCGCGGTAACACGAAAAAAAAAAAAACAAACAAAAAAAAAAACAAAAAAAAAAACAGAGCAGCTCGCGGAGAACGTCGTGCCGTGCAAACGCACAAACAACTATGCGGCCTGCGCTATAGCTTGTGCCTATAGCCACGCCACAAAGCAGAGTTCAACTTTGACGTTTCTATCTATATGTGTGCGTGTGTCTGTGTATGTGTGCGTGTGCGTGTGTCTGTGTGAGCCACGGTCTGACGGCGCACAGCTGTGCGTCGCGCGCGACGCTCAAGCTGTCGCATTTGGCGTCGTCGAGCGCTGTCGCGGCGCTAGCCCGAGAGCCACGTGCTAAGCAGACGCGCAACACAAGCGCCCAGGTGCGCGTGTGTGTGTTTGTGCCAACCTCGTACGTGTTTCACATAACCGAGTTTATACCCTGCCGTACCATTTGTTTTCCCGTTCACTCCTTTCGATTGTTTTCACGCTTCCGACCATATTTATTTCAATGCTTATTCTTTTGCCGCGTGCATACATATGACTGTATACAGAGCGACCTGAGGCGGCTTGTACGAACATTTAGTAACGAAAATACTAGCGAAAGTAAGAACGCGCTCTTGTGCGGTCTAGGCGTTGTCTACGGAACATTTAGGAAGGCGTTGTTAAATTCGTTATTATTTTCGTTACTAAATGCTCGTGCAAGCCGCCCCTGGAGTTGCGAGAGGCAGGTGCGATTAATCTGCTGCCGTCCGGACATTTGTTGTTTGTCTACACTGCGCTGCAAGTACAGCGTCGCGGAAGAGTATACAGTACTGATGTATCAGCGGTGCTATATCCTTTCTTGGAGCGATAGCCCTTGCGTGCCTATATGTAGTGGCACAGCCAACGCGCAAGACCAGTAGTCTGGACTACGCACTGGACTATACAGGGTGCCCCGCATAACTTGAGCCAAGAATTTAAAAATGAAAGGCGCGTCGGAAGCGAATTGAACTGAACGCATACTATTCGCAATAGCCTATAGTAACTTGGACATTCTTTTTCCCCATAACTCACTAATTAATTAACTTAAATTACCCAACTTTTTCATTATTGGCTGAGGACCCAAAGTATGATCGCAGATTTGTAGAGCACCTTCAGAAACCACCGATCGAGCAGTTTCCTTTACGATACGTCTCACGTAGTCGTTTTTTTCCGGGTTGCAAAGAAAGCCCGCGTAATTTGAAAAAAGCCACGTGACGGAGCGCTTGCGCAGTGGTATCGCGCTGCTCTCAAGCGTCCGTTCGGCGAACAAGGTCGGCTCCCGTCGGATGACGGCGAAAATGCATGCTGCTGGCCGAGCGCTGCCGATGAGATAAAGAACGCCCTGCCGCTTCCTCGTCGCCAGTCACAATGCGGCCGACCTTGTTCACCGAACGCACGCTTGAGACCAGCACAATACCACTGCGCAAACGCTCCGTCACGTGACTTTTTTTCGTATTTCGCGGGCTTTCTTTGCAACCCGGAATAGAGGACTACGTGAGACGTATCGTAATGAAAACATCTCGATCGGTGGCTTCTGAAGGTGCTCTACAAATCTCCGTATCATACTTGGGGTCCTCAGCCAATAATGAAAAGGTTGGGTAATTAATCTTTATTAGTGAGTGAGTTATGGGGAAAACAAAAAATTGACTGAACTATACGCTATTGTGAATAGTATGCGTTCGCTTCTATATGCTTCCGACGCTCCTTTCATATTTAAATCCTTGGCTCAAGTTATGTGGGACATCCTGTGTGTGTGTGTGTGTGTGTGTGTGTGTGTGTGTGTGTGTGTGTGTGTGTGTGTGTGTGTGTGTGTGTGTGTGTGTGTGTGTGTGTGTGTGTGTGTGTGTGTGTGTGTGTGTGTGTGTGTGTGTGTGTGTGTGTGTGTGTGTGTGTGTGTGTGTGTGTGTGTGTGTGTGTGTGTGTGTGTGTGTGTGTGTGTGTGTGTGTGTGCGTGTGTGTGTGTGTGCTTTCATAATGAGTTCAGTCGTATGCAACTCCTTCTGGAGCGAGTTGCAGACGACTGAGCTCATTATGAAAACAGATTCACTCGTGTATTATGCTTTCGATAAACATCCGATGGACTGCTTCGCGTAATTGAGTGTTAACTTCCGCGTAACACAAACGTATCGCAAAGCTTTACAGTTGACTGCGACGCTAAAATGCAATTGTCCATCGACAGGGGTATTTAAGAACGCTTTTGCAAGGAAGCGAAAGAGCCTGTGAGCGAACAGCCTTAGCTTCTATTTGGCATTCATGACACGAGCTGGGGTCTCGAGCCAGAGCGATGGCAGTGCCCATGGCGCTGCATGAATCTTTTTAACTGCACCACGTCCAAGTAATTCGAATATTCGTCTATAGCTGCCTGACCGCAGTTTTCTTCCTTTCTTTCTTTCTCTTTTATGCCCTATACAAGGCAATATTATACTACACTGTGCCATATTATAAAATAATGCTGCATAAGTCCTGCAGAGAGAGAGAGAGAGAGAGAGCAAATGATAAATGAAAGGCAGGGAGGTTAACTAGGACTGAGCCCGGTCGGCTACCCTACACTGGGGAGAGGGAAAAGGGGTGGGAAAGATTAAAAGAAGAGAGAGTCCACTGGGGATATCGTTCGGTCACTCAGTTCGGATCACAGATGGTGACTCAATTCGGTAGCTTTCAAATATCGCAGCAGCGCTTTTGTGGCCTTTTGTAGCTGCGATATACGAAGCCATGGTCCCAAGATCTTGTTCAAGGTGAAGGGTTTTCTATCTAACTGATTTAGAGCTGTGCAGAGGTCATGTCTTTCATTTCCAAAAGACCGGCAGTAGCACAGTAGATGTTCTATTGTCTCCTCGACACCGCAGGCATTGCCCTCGGCGCTATCAGCCATTCCAATAAAAAAAAAACGTATATGCATTCGCGAATGCGACGCCCAAGCGTAAGCGGCACAGCATTGTTTCCTCATTACGCGGAAGCCATGGTAAGAGCCGCAGTTGCATAGATTGGTCGAGGGAATGCAGTCGATGTTGGGTGAATTCAGATGTGTGCTACTTCTCCAATGTCATACGGTGCGCTAGCTTGCTTAAGTGTTGGGCTGCGTCAGTCCGCGATAAAGGCTCTATGAGACGGCCTGACATAATTTGTCCTATTGTTGTCATAATATCGTCTTCTTCTATCTTGACAGCACTAAATCCATTCGTACGAGGGCCACGAATACCTGTAAGCGTGAACATTCAAAGAGTTTCCACACGCAAAAAATAATAATGCTGAAATAATAATAATAATAAAAGAACGGAGAGAAGACAGTGCATTGACTGTCGAAAGAACGAAAAGGAAAAGAGCGACTATATACCTATTCAACCTGTATGAGGTTTGTTATATCGAGCACATGCGTGAGCAGGCTGTCACAATTAAGTGCAAAAGCAGTGCGGTGCGTAACCATAGAATAAGTCCTATAAACACATTAAATAATTTCCAATGAAGCAAAAGCCTTCACGTACAATCAGAGTCGAGCAATTGCCGGTAGCTATACACATGCTGTGTTGACTGCGAAATAGTTTTCTGCCGCATATGGGAAGATTTTAGGAGACGGAATCTGGTGTCTTCTACACAGAGGCTTTCGGAATACCCACGAAAACGCCCGTATATCTGAGAGTTGATCGTGAACTGCGTATGCTTCACCGTCACAATTAACACTCGCGCTTTCCCGCCGATATTCAGCACTGCCGTAAACGACTAGGGAAGAGAAAAGCGGGGAGGATGGGGGCTTTGCAAATTAATGCTCTCTCTCTTAACTGGAACGGCTGGCTCTTCTTGCGCGTGCGACCACTCAAGGAAGACGCGAATATGTATGTGCTTAGGAGGCACCTTGTCTGGTTCTCCGAACTCTACATACGTACACTAAACATTTTACTAACACAACTGCATGCGTAAAGAGGCGCGAAAAGCTCTTCAACACAGAAACGGTCTGCTGCACATACTAAGGCTACTACTGAGCGCCTGACCTTTGAGGAATCAAACTTGTGGCTTTATCTCTCATCAACCCAGAAAGCTACGCGAGCGTTACTAACGTATGCCATACAGTGCACAGACTTGAGTAACAGCTTTACCAAGCTGCGTCGACTCTTGCCTCTTCCTTCATTTTCATTTTTGGAGTTTTCGACGCCCAACTCCCATTTCTTCATGTTCCACAGCACAAACGACAAACGCTCATATGACTAACATTCGTCTCTTTCCTCATCTCTCTCTCTCTCTCTCTCTCTCTCCCCCCCCCCACACACACACGCGCGCGCGCGCGCAGTGTGACAAATTTCTGCTATGGCATTCTTAGGTTTCGAGGAAGTTAAACTTTTCCGAAGGTTAAGCACTTTGGCAATAACTTCCGTCGGCCCCAAAGTAGCATGCCTGTGCGTCCATAATATATATAGCATGCCTGTGCCTGTGCAATCGGCCCAAAGTATAGCATGCCTGTCGACCAGAAGCACGTCTGTGCGTCTCTATATAATGAGGACACTTCCTGACACGTCGCGTATATAGCGCGGATGAAATTCCTCAGTCGCGAAAGTAATTACCACCTCGGGTGCGTTATCTCGGTCCGGCAAATGCGTGCTATAATGGCAGAGACAGACACTACGGAAATATCTGCGGTGCCGCTTTTACGCCAGCCGTCGTGGATCAGCTATTTCACCGTTTTCATTTTGTATCTTTTTCTCCTGTGCACACCGTACTGATTTATTGGTATATAGTGCTTTACGAAAGGGACATATAACAGTCATCCGCGGCGCTAGGTAACAAGACGAAAGGAGCAACACGACATCATAAGCGGAGCAGACGCTATAGAAGAAGGGCCGGATCCAGGGCAGCCTCAAAGGCGATAGGTGTGGGGGAGATTAAAACATGCAGTGATTTAGAGGAAAGGGGAGGTTGGGCTTACTGCACGCTCAATTTCGTAATCGCTAAAGTGCCCGCGTCTGTCCAAGGGACAGTAATTAAGCGTGCATCTATACATTAAAACCTATATACTACTGAGGACCAAGCTGACCGTCCGTGAAACGAACCCGAGACTCGGAGGTCACGTGGTGGGCTGACTTTCGGAAACATGAGAGAGCAAAAGCGAAGGGAACGGCTATAAGGAGAGTTTTCAGCGCAATGTCATGTTGCTTCGCATAGTTCCTTTTTTTCCTCCGTGTTCGTCCCTCTCCACGGCCTCCAGGCAGGGTTGCCAGGCTTCTCGAACGAACGCGACCGCCGCGCCCTCTGAAGCTGGGCTCGCTCGCAAGCATGGGTGCTATGCAGAAACGAATGATTTGGAATAGCTAATGTGGTACAACATACTTTTGCGTTTCGATAAATAGAGTAGAACAAGCAAAACGGAGGGGACGATGGAGAAACGCAGAAAGCTGAATCAATGTCATCGAAGAGAAGCGTTTGTCGATGTCATATGCCTTATTTTAATGCAACTCATCTGTATAGCAAACAAGATGTTTGTGTTTTGCGTTCCCCGGCTAAAAGGAAAAAAAAACGAGAATTAGACCGAGGGACTATTGTTAGAAGCGCTGTCACACGCGAACTTCGCCTTATTTGTAGCTATCCCTTCGTTGACACAGAAAGTTGTCCGCGAGTATGCATGTATGCGTATAGCGTTGTTCCGTGCGCTCGAGCAGCTATTGGCAACTTGGGCGAGCTTCGAAATGCGACAGCGTGAACGGCGGAAGGAGTGAGTTGTGTGTATACGCCTCTGGTGTTCCCGTCCATCTCATGCCATGGACGCGCAAGAGACAGCAACTGCAGGTGACCCGCGACATGAGCGTTGGCGCGAGTCAAGTGGACATATCTCAATAGGCGCTACGGACAGCCAGTGCAAAAGGAACTCGTCAGGGGTATTGCGAGGGGAATTTGAGCATCATCGACACACGCATGCGATCCCTATGTACGTTTGCCGAGGCAGGTGCTTCTATTTCTTTCTATGTTACGCAACGTATACACAGAGATGCTCGTAACACTTTTTCGATTAACACGAAGGGCTATGCAGCTGTCACAGTTGCGCAAAATAGACCTGAGAGACCAGATAAGTGTGCGTATTTATTTATTGCTTGATTACGCAGAACACAAGTGCGCTCACTGGAACTCATGATACATCGTTGGTGAAAAATTCAGTCCTGTATATAGGCCGGAGCACCAGTAAGTTATTTGGTGGCTATATAGGGCGTTGCGTTGCTAAGCACGTGGTCGCGGGATCAAATCCCGGCCGCATTGTGGCAAGGGCTAAATGAAAAAGAAAAAAAAAGGAAACCTGCTGTGTAGGAATTAGGTATACGCAGCCCAAACATAAGAAAGTCGGGGAACCTGCACAACATCATGCTCTATTTCACTGCGAGATCTCTGCGCTTTAGAGATTGCTACAATTCGGTATTATATGTGCAAGCCTTACGCGCTGATTTAGCGTGTTATACGCAGAACACAAGTGGGCTCACTGGTCATTTGCTGTGGGTCAACGACAAGTTCATATACGTATGCGCCGGTTAGCTGTGTGTATCATGCGAGATAGCGATCGACAGAGCGACCGATGCGGAAACCACGGTGGGGCTATAAGCGAAGGAAGCTTCGCTTATAGGACGAAGGGCTTATGCGACCATCTGTGACTTTTAATGCAATTTCTGTTGGACCACACGCGTCAGCGAATTCACCGCAATTTCCTTCTTTCCTTCCCTCCTCTCTCTCTCTCTTCCTGTTATCTTTGCTTCCCCTTTCCCGTTCCCCCGGTGTAGGGTAGCCAACCGGACGTTATTCTGGTTAACCTCCCTGCCTTCTACTTATCTCTTTCCCTCCTTTCGCGTCACTGAAGAGCTAGGTACGTCAAGAAAGCGCGAATATCACACGGCGCGCGAACTCAGAAAGGCGAAATGTGTTGAAATAACTCATTCGCAAACGAACACTCGCTGTCATGCAACGTCACCGATCCCTGGACGACAGACGCTCGTTCGCGCCCGCTATAGCAAAGAAAAAGCCCCCCGCCAGTATCTGTTCATTCCTCGCATTCAGTGCATGACACATCCGCGGAGCTGTAGTAATTATTGCCTCAAAACATGACTCGCATATACATACACACCCGGTGCACATCCACACGCGTTCAACTTTGTTCTTCCCCTCTTGGAACATAATATTCAACACCTCTCTCAAGTGGGCTACCTAATTTGCGTTCCAGAACAGAGCACAGTACTATTGCTGTGAAACCAACGTGTGTGTAATATTGACACGCGCACACACTGTCCGTTACAAAGTTATCGGTCGGCGCAAGATGCGCCTACATGTATCACAACTTTCCTGAATGTTGTCCCCGATCCTAAATAGCGAAATAATCTTGTCTAATCAGAGTGCCACTCCTGCTTCCCCGGTCTCACGTTCACCCCGTGAAGAGATAGCTTCGTGTCTTACAGTTCTGGCACAGCCTTGTTCACCCTCACCACAGCGTGGCAATATGCTTTGTATGCACAAGTTGCAATGAACGTACATACGAACTGTAACTTGCATATGCGAGCACCTCAAAGCACGAACTCAAACAGCTATAGAATACGCAAGCCTACTGTCCGTGAAGCCGTGTGCTGTATATACCTTCGCGTTTCCCCCTTCACGTGGCTCCAAAAATCAGCCCAAAACGAGACCCCGCTCTCGGCGGCCTCGGTCCACTGTGTCTCAGTCCCGGCAGGTTTCAATCGATCCGAAATTGTGCGGGAGCCTGAACAATCGCTCTCTGCACTTTTTCTGACGACCTGCTTAGCGAATTTCGGTTGTTTATATATCGAAGTGGTTGTTTATTAAAAAGCAACAAAACAAGACGCGTGGAAGGAAATTACAGCTCACCGCACTGTATATATCTGGCGCGGGCTGCTGATACAGCTGAACGGATGTACGCTTGTCGTCTTCGATGTAACATGCGGGTGGCGCACTCGCACGTTGCTATTGCAACCGACGGCTTTTCGGAAGAGCCTGCGCTCAGCGCGGCTAACTATAGCGCGGCGGTGGCAGCAGACACTGAAACCTACTGCGATATATGATCACGTGTGGGGCCGACTTTTTCTGGCTTCACTTTTATACCATGGCACTTCGTTCTAGTCCATTCATTATTTCTTGCAATCAGCGCCCCAGGTGGGGAGTGGGGGCAGTGTGTGTAGGGGGGTGGGTGGGCACGGTACAGGCGCATCCCATATACCAGTCACCACGCCGTTCCAAACAAGTTGCTTATAAAATCTGTCCGACCACCAGGGAACGCTTATTAATGTCCCCGGATCTTTCAAAGATAGCGAAAGTCTTTGATCTCGCCGGCTAGCCAGGTGATAGGACGATAACTACAGCGCGCCCCTTGGTATGAACCAGGAGCAGCTAGCCCGCCACACCATGGCCTCCGAGATCACCCCAAAAGGCGCGCGGGGTGATCTCGGAGGCCATGGTCACACGTGCCGCGCCATGCAATTGTTCTCCATTCGCGAGGAATCAGCAGATGTCCATACAGAGGTTTTGCAATCGAGAAGATATGGATAGATCAACACGTGGCTAGCCGCCCTTCCTCCTGTTGCCGGTCTCTCCTCCTCTCTTTACGCAAAGTGAAAAGGGAAAGCTAGATGCGAACGGCTTTGAAAGAGACGCCGATCTAAGGAATTTCCCGTCTAATGTCACACAACCACATTATGCAAAACGGCACGTGGGGCCCACGCAATTTAAATCTCTTTCTCATGGCACAAACCATGCACGAGGCACCGCCGCGGCAGTTGTCGCTATACCTTTAGAAGAAGCAGCAGCGTCACGACTTATAGGCTGTTCACACGCGAATACAACGATTTTGTCACTTCGAGAGTTGGCACGTGCTGTATAGGCGTTGGCACGTGTTAACGCCAGCGCTGAACAGGACGACGTAACTTTACACGTCCTAAACGGTCAGCTATTGGTGCCGCAGACTTCTGTTTGCGCAACCTTGAATGAGATCGCGTCCACATACATCAAGCGAGTCGAGGTGCATCGCGCATTTTTTTTTCAGCCGCTTGTTATTTCAGCGATGTTTCGCATGCTCTCCGTCCCTTCTCTCTCACCGCGCATGCGCAGCATACCTATCTCTAGGTGAAGCCATGTTCCCGGCCGAGTTGACAGCTATACCTCCACAACCAAGATGTATCGGACGCGCTGATCGATATATACGACACAATATTCCTGTCTTTCTTGCGTATGTTTTTTATGTTTAGTTTTTCATGTCACACACGCGCGCAGCTCGAAAAAGCCTTCAGTTCACCTTGATAAGAGAACGTCAGAGGGCACACGTTTTTGTACTGCGACACATTTATGTGTGGTGCGATTAAACACAGCTACAAGACAAAAAAAAAAAAAAAAAGGAGCGGACGAAGAATGTCGGTATGATTTTGAATAACCTTTTGGAGGGAACAGAGCTGATAGCGATAACCGTACTATGAGCGCCACTCACGGCTGCCGTACCGACTATACACGTGGGAACGGCGTTGGCTAAGCGCATAGAAGGCGAAAGATAGCTTGAAAACGACAGTTCGAAATGCCCGTGAGGAACGAAAGGAACGTACTGCTGCGGTAATGTGTACATAGCCAGAGACGCAAGTTAAATAAAGGAAATAAAAATGAAAACCACAAATTAACTGGCAATTTTCTTTTCGTCTGGATGGATTGTAACAGGCGATTTTATTCCAAAGATACAGGCATACACTGCAGGCGGAAAAGTACGGATAAATTGGGAAATAAGAAAGCGTATTCAATTTTTTGGAGCTCTTGCACTCCTTAGTGGGCTATGCGGTCACTCAAATATTAGTTTGCTTAGTTTACGGGACAAGAATACAATTTAGGAAAAATCCCTATGTTCATCGAGGACGTGGAGACTAAAGGTGATACAGAGAGTAACAATAAGAACATAATACAACTAATAACCAACAGACGACGAAGAAAACGAATAAGATCAACAATCAATTGTAAGATAAATAATAAGATCAATAATCAATTATTCAATCATAATTAATCATTCAATAATTATTCAATCACCATCACTCGATAATAATAAATCAATAAGGTCAACAAAGTGCTTCGAGCGGCCAATCCCGCGGCAATTTCGCAGCAAACATTACCTTGGTTCTGTCCAGGTACGTGATATCCGCACATTTTTAAACCTTGGTGCATGATAGTTCGGACAGCCAAGGACAGCATATGGGAAATTATCTACAGTTCTTAATTTAATGAAAGAAATGTTAAATAAATGTAAATGAAAGTGGATGAAAAGAACAACTGCCCGCAGGTGGGATACGAACCCACGTATCTGCATTACGCGTGCGATGCTCTTACGAATTGAGCTATAGCGGTGCTGTTTTCTCATCCACTTTCTAGGATATTTATGTTTATGTGCTAGAACTAACCTTGGGAGTGATAGTCAGCGCCACCACTCACAAATCTTAGTGGCGGATGTGGGACAACCTTTCTGCTGCAGGCGTGACGTGTACGTGAACTCTCTGAGTTATTATTATTATTATTATTATTATTATTATTATTATTATTATTATTATTATTATTATTATTTGTTTTGAACACATATACACATATACACAGTTAACAGGAAAGGGAAATTCTTTAAAACTGAAGGTAGCGCTAAAAAGGACGGACACACGATGAAAAGACGACACGTCGTCGTGTCGTCTTTTCATCGTGTGTCCGTCCTTTTTAGCGCTACCTTCTGTTTTAAAGAATGCATCACCAACTAGCCCAACACCAAGTTTTATTGAGGAAAGGGAAAGCGACGAGCAGGCTGGCAACTGCCACCGGAAGGGGCACAACGCCTGCCTACTCTTCTGAAGGGAGGTGACAGCAACACAGAAATGGAAGATGGAAGGAGGGGAGGAGAGAGTAAAGGCAACTGGTCAATAAACCCACACATGCTACCTGAAGGCATTAATGTTGCCGGAGTCGAGACCCTCGTTATGTAATGAACGAGAAGAACGGGGATTAACCGAGGGGCCCGATTCTCATTTGTGTGTGTGTGTGTGTGTGCGTGTGTGTGTGTGTGTGCGTGTGTGTGTGTGTGTGTGTGTGTGTGTGTGTGTGTGTGTGTGTGTGTGTGTGTGTGTGTGTGTGTGTGTGTGTGTGTGTGTGTGTGTGTGTGTGTGTGTGTGTGTGTGTGTGTGTGTGTGTGTGTGTGTGCGTGCGTGCGTGCGTGCGTGCGTGCGTGCGTGCGTGCGTGCGCGCGTGCGTGCGTGCGTGCGTGCGTGCGTGCGCGCGTGCGTGCGTGCGTGCGCGCGTGCGTGCGCGCGCGCTGTCCAACGTGCCAGCTTGCTATACTTATATCCGATTAGCTTTAACATATTCAAATAATATCTTCGGCGCTTTCTTCTCCAACCATTATGTATGACAATCTCCGCATGGTCGACTTGTCTTATTTTCTACGTAAATGAATAAATCGCGTCTCTCCTGTAGTGTGATTACGCAGGAGTGCTTTCATTCTGTATACAGAGTTTTCGTTACCGACGCGCGAGCTTTATCCATCCACACACGCAGTAGCACCCTATAGTTGTGAAATCGTAATCACAATCGTGACAAATCTGCCGCTCTATTTATTCTGTCATCCTATAGTAATCTGTTTGTTTCTTATTACTTCCTGTCTTATTTCTCGCTGATCCAAAAATGCTGACACCTTTACCTTTATTGAAATAGCACTGTGTAAAGACCGCTATAATTTGTTCCATCTTTACAATGTCTTCGATACCTGTAGCTTTCCAGTTTCTTAAAACATTTCTGGAAGGAGGCGCGCGGACGAAGCAATTGCCGGCATGTGCTGCAACGGTCTATATAGATCCGCCTGCATGCAGTCGGCATCCCCCTTGCTCTGTTTAGTTTAAATAGCGCGAACGATAACAAAGGGAAGAAAATGACTAAACCGCTTCACTAACGCTTCGCTTCACATATGGGCCCCAAGATGTGCGCTGGATCTACATAATGTTTTTGAGTCCCACGCGCTGGCTGCAGTGAGGCGTAAACACAGGGTGACAAAGCGTTCTCTGCACAAGCACTACCGGAACCCCTAACCAGCAAATAAACACCCGCCATCTTTTGGCCTGCCGAGCAAATTACGGGAGCGTCGATGCAGGAAACTGGCGCAGTAATAAGGCAATGTTTCTTATAAAAGCACTCTAACGAAGGCATCTTGTGCCCACGGCCACACGACTATACTTAGCACATAAAAGAAAACACAAATGTTCTGCAGATGTTCTTCTTTTAGTTTGCTAATCCAGCTCTGCGTATAAGGTCTGTTCACGTGACCAGTTAGTTATACGATATGAATCCATTCTATACGAGCAAGAATCCCCGCCAGCACACATGTTGTACGCTGTCACACACCAAACTGGAACCCTCGGTTCGTGTTTATAAGTATACGACGCCACCGATAGAGCTGCAACGTCTCACAGCCGAAACGGGGCCATTATGTACTATGTCCTTCAGCTTCAGAGACGTGCTGAAACGCTTGTGAGAGCTGCCACAGTTGATCGTGTTGGCCAGTAACTTCAACCGCTATACAGACACTACTATAAGGGAAATATATTCTTTCCTATATAAGGACGCCGAAGATAAATGAGATAAATACAGAGCGTTAAAGCATGCAGAGCTGTAGGTTTAAAATACCATGTGCCTTCACCCTTCGCACCGGGCAACGTTGGTTATGGTGACGGTATATACTCTCATATGTCAGAGCATTCGGAATGCACGGCGCGACCTCTGCGGCCAGCCAACTCAAACTCACGATATCAAAGGTAGTGAGGATCTCCTCATCTCCGATTACACTCGTGGAGGCGAAGCTCGACTCGCATTCAGATAGATACGACTCGGACGGAATCGTATATACAGTCACTTCACGCTCAACATTTCTTTTTTCTTGATTCGCTATTTCGACGAGATGTACGGATAAAGGTTGTCCGTTTGTGTTGCGTTATGTTGCGTGACAGTGGTTGCTCGCCCTATACACTGTAGTATACAAGCAAAGTTCACGTTGCTCGCTGTGTCAGAGGCGCATATATACAGCAGTACGCTGGAATCGATTCAGACACCGCCTTTGAGAGAAAAGACGCGGCGACCCTGCAGGGTATCAAGTGTCGGTCGCTTGGCGTTCGCTGCATCCCAGAGATCTCTCCAAATAACCTGATGGCAAGCCTTGAACAAATGGAGAATCCGTCCGTAAATTTGATCCGTCTTCCGACTATATCGCACGCCGAGAGGCATCAGAATACAGAAAAGCATCCGGCTACCGCATAAGGCTCAATGGGACTGTACCTTAAAATACAGATACCTTAACTAAAGGGAAAATCAGACATCCACCCAAACGTAGCTAAGGGCTACAAAGGGAAACCATACGGGTTCCTCGAAAGAATATATCTTCGCAGTTGAGAAAAAATTCGTCCTGGTCCGGGACTCGAAACCGGGACTCCTCTCCACCTTGCGGATTTCCACAGAACTGTTACGTCAGATACCTTAACTATATTCAATCAAGCATCGTTAAAATGCAAAAAAAAAAAAAAAAAAAAAAATGTGTCCGTACTGGTCGATTTGCTCAGTGTGCAATGTTCTCGTGGACTTTCAGCACGTTCTGTGTTGCTGCTATAGATATAGTTACTTGTCAGACAGGCAATCGCCGAAAGTCTTGCCACCAATGCGCAGCAACTGAAGCTTAGAGTTGCGGGACATTCTCGACCCTTGGGAAAGCGTCGCCTGCGCCTTGCGCACGAAGGAGGTGCCCCTATATAGTATTCTTCAGAGCTACAGACTTTAATTATTGAGGCTTTAGGAAATAGCTTTAGCGCGTGCTCCTTCCTTATCGGAATGGCCAGGAGCCCACTTTCTGAATTCCTGCGGGCGCAACGAAATAATTGCGCACCTTCTTTGTGGGTGCGCTCGTTTGAAACCGCAAAGAGCAGCCCTCTCCGCCACCGTAGATCAACTGGACAAGCGCGTAATAACGGAAAACAACTTCCTTGGAAACTGGCCGACGCAAACATCAGCGCGTGCCGCTATGATGGCACTGCTGCGTTATTTAAATGACACGGAACTTTGTGACGAACTATGACTGTACATTGTGTGACGTAGGATGGGACGGTGACGCTGTGTAACACTAGGAATGCCTTCGCGGACTGCCTGACAATGCCCACAGAAACAGCACTCTACTGTGTGGATGTGTGTGTGTTGGAAGCGCGGGGGGGGGGGGGGGGAGGGGGCGTCTACAATTTTTACTCTCTCACCTATCGCGTCCCTTTGCCGCTCCCACGGTACAGGGTAGCCAAAGATAATCTCTGGTTAACCTCCCTGTATTTCCTTTGCCTTTCTTTCTCTCTCTCTCGCTCTCTGTGTGTGTGTGTGTGTGTGAACGTATGGTCGTTTGGGTATTTTATACACGTCACAATTCTCGTTGAATAACGGTATCATTCCATGTACGGTGCCCCATTTAACGTTAGCCAAGCTTTCAATGAAAATAATACTAATAACAAAGATTAACAAAACAAGCGGTGCGAGATATATATGTACATTCGTAAGACGTATACGGTGTTCAGTCGTCAACCTGTGGCAGCTGAGCATCGTAGGCTTTATAAATAATTAAATTCTAAGGTCTTAAGTTCCAATACCACGATATGATTATGAGGCACGCCGTCGTGCAGGGACTACGGATTAATTTTGAACACCTGGGGTTCTTTAACGTACACCCAACGTATGGTGCACACAGGCGTTCTTGCACTTCGCCCCCATCGAAATGCGGCCGCCGCGGTCGTGATTCGATCCCGCGACCTTGTCGTGCTTAGCAGCGCAACTCCATAGCTGCTAAACCACGGCGGATGATCTTGTAATTATATCTTGCACCGTGTTTTGTAAATCGTTTTGTTGTTGTTGTTTCGTTGAGCAGCTTGGGTAACGTCAGCTGGGACAGATGGTATAGGCCGTTATACAGGCTGACATCGCCAAATTTTCATTAAGCATCCCGCTCCCCCTCCGTCTCTCCCCTCCCACAGGGGTTGCCATTCCACGCTCGATTACCGGTATACGACAACCGCTTCGTATATAGACGAAGGGGTTGACTTGACTTGACCGCAGACGCTTCCAGCCAAGCTCTCACAGCTAGATTATCATCGTCACACGTCATCAGTTTACTCGATCACTATTTGCTAAACACTATGTATATAGAGCATTCTTATATCACGAGAGAGAGAGAAGAAACATTATTAATGAATGCTCCGGTAGTTTTGTTCGTGAAGGTGCGATATTCCCAAACAAGCTCCCACGCCGGAACTAAGCGTTTAAACAAGAATGGATGCCAAGCAACCGTAATGATGCACATGTTATCAACAAATACCACCGGCCAATAACAAACAGTTCATATATATATATATGGGTGGGTCAAGATAAATTCTTCGGGCTGTCACCAAAAGAACTTGAGCGAAGCTACAAGGTAAACAGAACTAGTATTCAATTTCAACAGTTTCGACCAATGGATTGACCTTCATCAGGGTTTACAAGAAAATGGCCGTTCGGCACCAATAGTGAGTGCAGCAGACCGGGTGCCCTGTCGTTCTCAGATACACCAAACCGAAAGGGACAGTTGCGACAGTGATTGAAATTCTTTCTCGGCATTTTGGCAGATTTACAGCTGCCTTATTGGCAACGATATATATCTATATATACGCATGTAATATTGATGAAAATATTGAGGACGCAGTTGGCAGACGCATCAAGTGACCAATAAAGCGACGAGCGGACATTACGCGGGAGCTAGATCGGCAAAAAAAAAAAAAATGTATATCGACTGATCGTGTACAATATCCCGTGTGGTTCTAAAATTACCTCCGAGGTCAACTATACAATTCTCAGTTTTCGCATCTCAATACGAACGGAGAGCCGAAACGATTTTTCTCCAAAACCCAGTGAAAAGAATAATTACTTTTTCTATATTGTATTGCGCTCTGATTAAGCTTTAGGGAGGGTGAAACGATGATTTGCTCAGGCCCTGCAATGTTTTGCACAAGGTAAAGGACATCCCAAGGTCACGGGGCTTTGAATCTGCAAGCCTGCAGAACTCACAAGCCAATTAAAGCTTACAGCTGCGTATAACCCGTCTCTCAGTGTCACGTATACAACGGCACAAGTTACAGGCTGCCAAAGCAGCGGCGTTTATCAAGCCGCTGCGTGCTGGGAAGGAAACGTAAGGTCTATACCCTTTTTTATACTTATGTAATCCTGAAAACGGGCGAATGCATCTCAAAAGAACGCGTGATAACTGAAAACTTAAAAATGAAATCGTCGGGCTTAACGTCCTCGAGCTACACATTGAGTTATGAGGGACGCGCGGTACTATAGTAAAGGGCTCCGGATAAGTTTTGACCACCTGGTGTCCTTTGGCGAGCACCCAAACCACGGCATACGCACGAGCGTTTTCGCATACCGCGCCACCATCTAAATGCTGCCGTCACGGCCGGGAACACGAACCCGCAACCTGGTGTATATGTTTAGCAGCGTAACGCCGTATACAAACACGATCCACCGTGGCGATCTTTAACTGAAAGCTTGCGCACGCATACTTCGAAGGAACGACGTGCCTCCCACGCTTATAATTTATGTACTTCGAGCAATCCGCCGCGGTACGAGCCGTGTGTCTTATAAGAACTCGTCAATATAAAGAACTGTGGTTTATCCTGCATGCTGCGCAAATACTCTTGCCTATATAGCGAGAAACGACAGTGGGCAATGTCAAGGAATGACATTTCAGCGACCGAGAGTATGTATGCTGGAGCTTTTACCTAAAAGCTCGATGAAATGCACCTCTTCGTATACCTGCCTACACATACATAAGAAATACGAGTTGTATACCAAAACATAAGCATCCCTGCGGTGAACGAAAAGGGGATTAGAGGGAATGACCCCATGTGGAATGTTGTCCTGTATTCTGACTCCTTAATGGAAATCGTCTTCAATATATACGAACGAACGTGCGAGAGTCGACACCAGACTTGAATAAGGACACGAATCAGTAACCATATAGTGGTAAAACACATTACTTACACGAAATAATATATACGGTACGCGTCAAAATAAACTTAAATATACCTTAGTTCAGTGCAGTGCCCATTATGTTAAAGAGCATGTTTGTTAGCTTATAAATTGCTGCGTCTTGTGATGCCAAATTGTGCATTTATTTTTTTGCTATCCCCTGACTTTTTCTGTCCGTTCTCTTTGTTTCTTTTTCTTTTCCCCCTCCTTATTGCGTGCTACTGTTTTCAATACCGTATTCTTGGTCTTGCATTGCGTTTTTCGCCCCTCCCCGCTGCGATGCACAGCTATGTACCTTGAGGGTATGACAAATATAGCATATTTTTGAGTCACTTCGAGGCAAAAACGGGATGCATACGAAGCGGCATCGTCGACGTGTTTTCAACTACATGCATGTAGCCTGGAAGTTACACGCAGCTTAGAAAAGTTGCGGGCACGCTACGCTGATAGTAGTTTTAAAAGTATTCGCATTAATTATAGTATATATGTGAGATTTACCGCATACATACTGGCTTCAATTCTCGTGCTACGTTATAGTTGCTTTCTAAGTTGTGGGACTGAGCCCACGGCAGCTTGTTGTATATTCTGGGTAACAAGAAACAAGAAATATGGAAAAACGATTAAATTACGTACGTTCTCACATTTATACATCACAGCGACTATGTACATGATAATTAATAACAATGTCTCTTTCTATTTCTTTCTTGTTTTTAACGTTCGCCCTATGGCATTATTATTGATATTCGCTTGTTGATATGTCTTGGCGGCGCTTTTGACGCCTTGTGCTGAATGCGCTGGAACTTTGTTCTTGTGTACGTATCTCTGAACTGCTAGTTTCCTTGAATGTACTGAGAGAAAAAGAAAAATATTGTTTACCGGCTTCTGAGCTTCTATTGTTGATGCTAAATGACTTGTGTTCAGTCGCTAAAGACGTGTGTGTCCTTTCAACCGACAGAAAGACGAAACGTTAAGGTGGGACTTTCTAGATTTATCTCGCTTTTTTTTTTAGTGTGTATAGGAAAATATAAGAAACAATATTCGTTGCGTTTTCGTCTGCGGCTATTGCAGGATGCGCGCACGATCGTCTAAGATAAATCAGCTCAAAACGGGGACGACAGTTTTAATGATTACATATATAACGATATCTCTCTCTTTCTCTCTCTTTTGTATAACCTAAAGGAGATGTACATTTTGGTGCTTGCACGTATGTTGCGCAAGCTGTCTGTAGTGCGTTTCGATCTCAACAGCCTGCAGAATTCTTTGTATTCTAGCACCGCTGAACACAAGTAAAACAGGAAGCGATGCATCATATCAGAAGAAATATGATGCGCTGGGACCGCACGTATACATATATGTATCTATTTTGCGTTCTCTATAGAGAACCATATAACATGCCGTCATAAAAGCAGCAAAGACTATACGCAGCCTATAGCTTGCCCGTTTAGTTATGTGCAGCGGCTATTATGGTGTTCACTTGCGTCTGGAATAAATGAATTTACATAAAGCTTATGCCGTGTCCAAAGTTTCAAATAGGTTCATGTGCGTTGTCTTTTGTACCATTCAACAGTGGTTCATTCATGGCCAAAGTGACGGGCGAGTTAAATTAGCTTTCCGAGCGATATACACTGCGATAAACACAGTCAGCAGGGTGTGTACGTTACACGTGACACGCCCCCGTCGAATCGGTGAATTACGCAAGAAACACGGTATCGAGGACGTCCTACAGAAGCACGGAAGAATAGTGTTTCTTCCTGGTCTCTTTCATGGAGCTGCTGACGTCATTGCAAGCGTCTTCCGAGTTTGCACGTTTGGCTGTAGTTCGCGCAGCTACACATGGATAACACAACGATAAGATGTCGAAGATCGCAGTCACAACTTATTCGAAACAATCAGTCAAGCACCAGGGCATGAGCTCGCGGCCATATTGACGGTATGTCATGGTTGTCTGAATTTAGCCTTTAGGAAACATCAGTTGAAACTCGAAAAGGCTATGTTAAAGAAAACAGACCTGTCCCGCGAGCTGATGCAATCTATAATCACCGTTTATGAAATCAACAATCATCACTATGCTCTGCTCCATCTTCCTGTAGCAAATGTTTCTTAATACGAACTCCACATTAATGCACACAACAAATCCTTCGATGCAAGCTTATACAGCTCCACCAGGCCAGCCGTAAGCTGAAGCAGCTGTACAAAGATTTTGCAGGTGCGCACAAAATTACAGGAAAACGAAATAACAATCGATATGAGGCTATATAGTGCATCGCCATTCTATAAATACGTGGATGTGCTTCGTCTATGCAGAGCGACACTAACGATAAGCATGGATAGTTTAACGTGAAAACCAAAACCGTTCTCCCATATAGTGTAAATGACTACAAGGTGCCGGCAGGTTTGCAATTCCGTGCATGTGTCTGAGTGGTCCAATGAGAGCCTTTTAAACGGAGTTCACGAAAGATTTCCGGTTAGCCGTCCCTCCGAAACTAATTTACAACAGTCCATGTACACATAGAAAACTCTCCAGCTATAGCAGCAGTTTTGCTGTTGAGTTAGAATGTTCGATCAGTGATTTTTACTGCTAAGCTGCATACATGAGCTCGACACATGCGGCACGTTGCCTATATCTGAACACATCAAGAATAATGTGCCTATGGCAAAATATAATGAGCCAAGATACTTCTTTTTCTTTGACTAGTTTGATGTCGAAAATGCATGACCGAAAGTTTTCTGTGGTCACCAACCCACCGCTGCCACACCACGTATCAAATGCATCACACATCGATGTTGCCCACTGATCGATCGACCCTACGCATATATACGTATATGTAGCGAGGTTTACCGCGAAAGGTATGCAAGTTAGAATATTTCATTCTATGGTGAGTACACGAATACATGGGCCCCCGTCGCGTTAACTATAAGTAACTTACAGTTAGCGGCAGTTGTCGCTCGGGTAAGATTGTACTTGTGATGCAATTTCCTGCGTATTTGTGTAGTTGTGTCGTGTCCAATACAGGCGGCAACACAAATGCACACTTAAGGATCGCTCTAACATTGTCGCGATTCATAAGGCACGTGTACCAGCTGCAATCTCAATTTCTCATTTTCAGCTACACCAATGTAGATCGCGAATTATTGGTTGCACCTGTTCGAACAGCGGTCATCCTGAGACACTCCGGTAGAACTCTCGTGCCAACCTCACTGTACGATTGAGCTTAAAACTTCGAAGGCAGTCAATCCGTCGGCATACACTGCCGACGCGTGCTCGCAGGGCAACAAAACTGCTAGACACACTCGGGGCAGATGGCGTCACACACATAGAGCGAAAAGAGTATAAGCAACCCGGTACATAGGGGGCGTCGTCATCTCACCGGCCAGACTTGGTGATGACCATCTCGGTGCCGAACGTGTGAAACCTCTCCCACAGGTCCTTGGCCTCGAGCGTCACCTTAGGGTCGTCTTGCACACCGTCGTCTTCGGGCTCCAGCCCGGGGGGCGGTCGCAACAAAGGTCCGCCGCGGTGGGCCGCGGCCGCGGCGAGCAACTCCTCGGCCGACAGCGGCGGGGGTCCCGGCCCCGGGTGCAACTTGGGGAACAGCGCGGCGGCAGCGGCGGGAAATCCGGCGGCCGCCGCTGCGAAGTACGGCGCGGCCTGGGCACTGGCGGCGCCGCTGAGCAACGAGTGCACCGAGAAGTCCGGCGGCGTCGGTCGCAGGAACGGCTGGAAAGCCATCGCGGCGGCTGCGGCAGCGGCGGCTTCGGCCGGCGACGAGCGCATTTCCAGCGGCGGCAGCGGCGGCGGCGCAGGAGGCAGCGAGGGGCAGCCCGCCGCTCTGTCACCGTGCTCAGCCGCCACGGCTCTGTGGGGCGCCGGCAGGCGCGACACGGCCGCGACACAGACGCACACACTCGCACAGGCGCGTGAGAGAGCGATGCCGACGCGACGCGCGGATGCTGCTGCTGCTGTGGTGGCCGGAGGCGTGCCTACGCCGCGCGAAAATGACGGGCCCCCCTGCGCACGCACGCACGCACACAGCCGAGCGCCGCCGGGGGCCTTCACGCGCGCAGTCGGGGGGGCCGAAGCGCGATGCGAGAGTGACGGGAAGGTGGGGGGTGCCGGTGGTGATTAGCTATTCTCGCGTCGGGGGCGCCGCCGGCGCCGCCATAGCGGCGCCGGGGCCGTGACGTGGGCCCCGAAGACGCCGCCATTCGCCGGCCCCGGAGAACGGACCGGCCCGGATAATGAGAGGGGCGTCGAATCCGCCACCTCCGACGCCGCCGCGGCAGCCACCCCCTCACCACGCCACCTCGCCTCTCTCGCGCCGCGCCACTCAAGAGCTAGGCGGCAACGCCAGCTGTGCTGAGAGCGGCACTCTTTTCTCCTTCTTCTCTCTCATTCTTTATTATTTTCGTTCTGTCAATCTTCAAACCTACAACGCCGTTTAGTGAACAGAGAGCACGAAAAAGACCGACGTTGTCCTTGCCGAAGGTATACACCTGGGCAAACACCGCGAACAGTCTACTATACGCTTTCTTTCTCTTTGGCCCACGGAGCCAAGAGCCGATCGAAACTGATGCGTTCGAAATTTTTTCTCGAGCGGTCTAAAACGGAGCGTTTTTCGAAGGCAAAGCTGCCGCGGTCGACACGAAACCTGCCGCCGCTGTCACCCCCATCGCCCCTTCTCCCCCACCAGCCGTCGTCCTCGATAGAGGCGGGGCTTTGTAGTAGGCGGTGCCTGAAAGGTCACGTCACGCGTGACGTCGCGATCCGGGGGCGTCGGCAGCGCCGCCGCTCACCGCCGCCTTCAGTCGCGGCTCCGTTCTCTCGCCGGAAGCGTCGCCTCTTCTCTCGTCGAGCCGGCGATTATTCGTGCAGTGACCGCGCCTGGGCGTGCTTCGGCGTTTGGACATTCCCGCTGTTCTCGGCCTTGCCGTTGTTCGTCTCCACTCGCGTGCGCTGCAGCTCCGCACAACACCTCACCCCCGTCTACCTTTCTTCATCCACGTATCGTGAGTGGCGATTTTGCGTGACCCACTTCGCGACGCGCGCGCGCGCTCTCCGACGTTATCGCCTGATGGTCTTTCGTTCGCCGCGAGGCGGGCGGGCTCGGCGTCGGAAAACGACGCGCTCGGCGGCAAACGCGATTCGTAACGGTGCCGCCTCCTCTCCTGCCGTACGCTCCTCGCTGTTCCGTTCGAGCTGCCTTCCCATTGTTTCACTCAATCCGAAGACGCAAGTTCTCCTTCGCCGCTCTCACGAGGCTGGCTGTGTCCATTGTTTTCGCGGTGGGTGGCGGCGATCCTGTGGCCCGATGTTGGCTCGCTTTCCTGCTACGCCTACTCGGGAAGCGCGCAAGCTTTACAAATATCCACTGGCCGCCGGGCACGCAGGCACTCCTCGAACCAGCTGACGTATCTCGCTTGCGTGCCGAACGCCTTCTGTGCGTCCTTCGTGTACGCCGTAGGCGGCACGCCATCACCAGACGCGTATTTGTTTCGGGATGATTATGGCGTCTGAGGAGCCTGTGGCTTCCCAGCTCACCGCCGTGACCGCGTATTTTTTATGAAGCCACCAAATAAAGGTATGCAATCACTCTTTCATGCCTGTCTGTCACTAATGTCGCTTGTTGGCCGCATACAGTGGCCGCGACTCGATCGAGGTTGAACGCATTCGTCGAAAGAACACCGAAAGAAATATCAGCGCACGCTAGAAAATACATCACGTGATCATAACTGAATCGGCAGGTCTCCACTGCGGCGTATACCTTGAAGTGCAGCTTTGAGATGCGATATGGCACAAATTCAACGTCGCTCACGCCCACTGCCCGAACAGATGACATAAATAAGCGATATACCGATTATTAAATAAGTTCATATTGTTGGGCTGTTTTCGCAAATTTCTATTCGCAGTGAATTTAGCGGAGAACTGCGTCTTAGCGCATTTAATAAAAGCGGTGCAGATTGCACAGCGTTTTCTCGCACTTGAGCAATCTTTGGGCTGGTATATTTTCCAGGTTCAACATTTGCTTACAGTATGGTCATACAACGTAATCTTTACTGTCATGTACTATTAGCTAGCCCCGAACAGACACAACTGACATTCGTTACGTCACGGATTGCTGGCGCAGAAATTGTGATGCCGCTTCACCACCACCCCAAGTCTCAGTCAATGGTGAGATAGAAACACCTGGCATTTTAGAAGTGTAATGCGCTTTTGAAATAGAGAGGGATCTAACTTAATTTAACGCGTCTTCTTAACGTTAAGGCGCTCGCTTGTAGGATGCGTAGGCTACGTCCATGGTTATATATATATAGCAAGCTTCATGTTCACTAAAATCCCCTTCTTTTATTTCTTAAAGCAAGAATTCGAGTACTTTAGCACGTCATGCATACCCTGCATGCTTGGCATAGCACGGGCATCGGACCCAGTTTCTATCGATGAACCAGCCGCAGAGGCTAAAAGGAACACGTTGACATATGCTCTTTCATCATGCTTCGGGGACGAAATAATGTTATTAAACACGCTAGCACGTAATCACATTTTATGTCCGCTGTGTGAAAAAGAGCAGTTGTTAGCGTTGTAAAACGTAATTGTAAGATACAATAGCAAGTGTAATTCGAAAATGACAATTTATTTTTCTAATTTTCATCTTACTGATAACAATGAGAAAAAGAAAAGCTACGAAACGGCACAGAAGAAAGGAAAGAACCGAGCCAAACTACGTCATTCCCAGAGCAAATTCCCACGGTCAACTTACGTACTAGTTTTGTTTAAAATTACACGTCACGGGCGTGAATGAACTTTGCCGATTAAACATTTAATTATAGCGCTTCCAAAGACGAAGATTTAAAAGCTTCAATCGGCTCCCTGCCTTCCAGAGTCGAACACTACTTCTAAGGGGTGAGAAATCGATGAGGCATTTAAAAGGGGACTCGCAGGAATAGTTGGGACAGGAGAGCCGAGCAGTGCGACGCGTGGAGCCATCTACGAGAGGAGCAGCGAACTACGTGCAGGGATCATTGATTTCTCGCTCGTTGCTGATTCATTGCGTCGCCTTGCGCACTGTGGGCCGATTGAGCAATATGAGAAACGGTCAACTTTGACTGTCGTCGGTGGAGTACGTCGATATCTGAGAGTCCCGCTCTTCATGCATTTGAGCCCATCGATGAAAAGCGAATGTTGGTTGCTGCGATATACGCTCCTCGACCGCAATTACATTTATACATACCAAGCACAACTTCCCTTCTTTGCGCGAAAATTCGTCTCGTAAAACAATACTATACATGGGTTCTTTAGTCAGACATTCAGTCGTTTATACGCGTATTTGTGCAGCAAACCTTTGACCGAGAGAGAAAAGGATGGCAAAGATAAGCTTGAAACTTTATCTGAACTATACGTCGCACTGAGCGCGTGATAGAAACTTACACCCGTGTGTCAGTAAGCACTTATAAAATACCGTCAATTTGCACAGAGAATACATATAAAACGGGTCTCATTCAGCATCATGACTTGCGACACACCGTTCTACACTCACTTCAGTCACTCTCAAAACGCAAGTGCAAACATGCATGTACAGTGCTGACTGAATGAAACGCGTCAATTTAGGGCTAAGAAATGCGCATACTCTCGTTTCAACCGGCTGCAGTTCCTGTCACATCGACGTAATTCTGGCACGTACACTTACATCGGAGTCCTCGTCACCTTTGGTGACCAAATTCCTAGTGACATGACATGGTGCTCTCGCGTACTTTGCACATATGTAGGGTTCTACTAAATGCTCCGTGTCCCATTTCATTCCGTGAGCACTGTACCATTCTATATTTTCGCCAGAGGTTTGTATTTAATTAAACACATGTCTATGTCTCAGTTGTTTTAAGAAGAAAAGAAAACACTCAGGCGTGAAAGAAGAATAGCTGGAAGCTAGCGTTTGCCTTCGTCTGTTCATTCGCAATTTGTCATTGTCCTAATTAGCACAGTCAAGATCAAACGGAATAAGCTAATACGTTGCGCTACTATGTAGACGAAGGTGTAATCTGCAATAAAAGTCATTTTATGCACAGTGCCGTGCGAGGACATAGCCTAGAAATGCATTACGGGTTTCGAAACTTCGAGCAGCCTCAGCACTACACTTCTGTATGCTTCTGACAGACGTGCTTCACCCTCCTCTGAATGGCCTGTGACTCAACCCCTGACAATTATGGCGTTGCTTTACACTCGCCTTCGTACGTTTCACACAACCTCGCCTCCGATCTGCACCTCGTTCACCCCTGCAATATCTTCGATAGCACCATCTTTATGGCGCAACTATCCCGTATCTCGAAGCGACAACTACAATTAGCATACGGCTGTGCAAACTGTAATTCTAGGGACCGCATCGAATATCGAATAGTTTTCGAATAATGAGCAGCCGCCTTCGTAACTGGTGTAACGCGGTGACGTGACATTAGCACGTTTCCATCAGCAGCATTGCGCGTTATTGAACACACAAATTACGCATCAGGAACAAATAAGCTGGTCGTTCGCATACAAAGGGCTCTTAGCAGTGTGAGAATAATGATGGCTGTGTATACCCGGAGAAGTCTGAATCCCTGAGCGGCGTAGCCTGCTCCGCTGCGTAAGTTTACATGTCTTATGTGGCCGCGGGGATTAAACTTATCGTACTTTTGCTCCAATCTTATGTTTTATTTGGCACAGGTCACGTTCGGACATATTCGCAAACTATTCGAGAAAATTGTTCGTACTTACGTATAGTGACTATTCCATTTGAAGACCGAATCGAATAGGACGCCATCCAATTCGCTATTCGAAAATTTCTAATATTCGCGCATCCTTAAATTAATTAATGCTCAGCATGTGGCATGCGGGTTGCCCGCTGTGCTTACCGTTGCCGTGGTAACAGTGGTGCTTTTTTTTTTCGTTCTCGCACGAAGACTTCCAATCAGAGTGACCTGCTGAACGAAGTGAATTCGAGAGGAGGGCTTCTCCTCGCTAAATCCCTTATTGCAGAAAAGCCTGCTTCGACGAAAGGTTCTCAACCAATAGCTCACGCGTGTGTGGACAGGTACCGAGGTACAACGCGAGCTCCGTATACTAGATACCGTCTAATAAGAGCTTAATATTTATTTATTTAGTACACACTACACACCTTTCGGTCCAAGCGGAGGGGCAACAGAATGCATACAAACAAAAGAGAACAAATTAGGAACAAGCAAGTACAAGTTTATACAATTTTTAGTCACACTGTGTCTGTAAACTGTCGTTCCAGTCTGATATTGTTCTGGGAAAAAAAGAAAACTTAAACGTGTCAGTTCGAGCATAATAGGGTGTTAGTGAGTCCGGATGATGCTGTCTTGTGTGTCGTGTTATTGCAGGCGTTATGTAAGTCAACGGTTTCATTTCAAGCCTGTTATTGAGAAGAAGGGAAAGGAATTCAAGCCTTAGAAGCTTTCGGCGTGATTCAAGAGTGAATATGAAATTTTCTGTCATAATTTTGCAGGGGGAGTCCTGTCTTGCGAATTTATGAAAGATAAACCCAACTGCCTTTCTTTGTATTTTTTTCAAGACGCGCGATATTTGATTTAGTGTAAGGATCCCATGATATGCATGCATACTCTAAGTTTGGTCTAATAAATGAAAAATAACACAGCAATTTCACATTAGGAGGGGCACTTTTCAGTTTGTGTCTTACGAAACAGAGTTTGCGGAAAGCAGAAGAACAAATATCATTAATGTGCATGTTCCACTACAATGTGGAAGTCAAAGTAACACCTATTTAGGCTTGCAATAAAATGCAATTTTAGGAAGATGGTCTTTGGCTTCTGGCCATTCACCGATTTAAAAGGAGAGAGAATGAAGGGCATAAAAGTGCCTTCACTGCTTATATATATATATATACATATATATATATAAATATATATATATATATATATATATATATATATATATATATATATATATATATATATATATATATCGGTGTGTGTGTGTGCGCGCACTTTGCTACAGCCACCAGCAGTCCGTATTATTCAGGAGTGCCGTACTTCTACCATTACTTGTCGCACCACATAGGCGCATTGTGTCATATCAAAGAGACCGAAAATGCGACTGCAATCTTTATTCACTAGACTGGTGACTGTTTTCCGAATCTAACTGCTTAAGTTTTATCCGTTGCTCTCGTGACTGTTTAAAGCCACTTAGATGGATTGCTGACACGAGCTGAACGTCAGAAGATGGCTCCACCGGCAACCTGCTCAGGCGGGGCCCTGTTGAAGTGAGATAAGCGTAGAGCGACAATAATTTTGACGAAGCAGTCCGGAACATTAATGGTAGGAAATTGCAAACCATATATAGGAGACGCGCAGGCATCTGTACCCCAATAGCGCGTATACACGCAACAGAGGAAGAGGTCAAGAAAGTTGGCAAGCAAGTACAGAAGGTATATTGTAAGTACACTGTCAGCAAAAAATTTGCCGAGATTATGCCGCTCGTGCGCTTTGAAAACTCCCTTGTATTAAACAAATTACTCAGGCCAGCTGGAGGAAAATGCGCTACATTACATCGTTTCAGTACTACCTGTAAAGAACGTAGTAAAAGGATGTCATTCGCCGAATTTACGACGCACGGAGACTTAGATCACGTGGATGGAAACCATATATAGGGAGTTTAGAACCACGTCATCTAGAACCTTGCTCCAGATCACGTGAGTAAATACTACCTTTATGCTCCGCAATCCATCACAAGCTCCGTTCCTTCCAGTTAAGGCTACGCTCGGCGACAGGCACGGTCACGCTTTCGGGCAACATGCCTGGCGGTGCATCGGCATCGATGCATCGGTGCATCGGTGACTTTAGCGGGGGGTCCAAGGGAAGTGCGTACGGCAGCGCGGATAAGTGCTTGCTTGAGCGCGCACGACTGAACAATTTATAATTGTCGGAGCATGGCCGCATTTGTTTGTTTACGCGCGCTCGCAACCAGTACGCATGTTTCAATTCCACCGAAGCTCCATGCATGCCGTAGCAAGCCAGCCATCGCGATGTTTCGTCGTCTTTGTTTCCTACGCTGCCAAGAAATATGGTTCCACCAATTCAAGACGAGGCGACGTATTCTCGAAAACATTACACTTGGCGGCATAACCGGTGAGCTCTCAGAAATAACTTGCAAGAATAGCCG
This sequence comes from Dermacentor andersoni, assembly GCF_023375885.2. Lineage (NCBI taxonomy): Eukaryota > Metazoa > Arthropoda > Arachnida > Ixodida > Ixodidae > Dermacentor > Dermacentor andersoni. Next base: position 104,813,736 of record NC_092816.1, on the reverse strand, counting down.
CAATATTAACTTTGCGAAGGGAGTGAAAAAAAGGAAAAGTCCCGCTATATGCTCCCGAACAATCTTCACGCGGATGAAAAAAATACTCCCGTTCTTACATGCAAAAAAAAAAAGAACACGGTCGGCATGGGAGTAAATTTTTACCCAACTGGTACGTATAGCAAAAAAAAAAAAAAAAAAACCCAAAACAGGAGTGCGATACTGGACGAGCGGTCTATACTCCCATTGCGCTTTGTTTTTGTTTACAGTGTACAAGTGTTGACAAACCGGAGTCATGAAAAAGAAAGTGAGAGAAACTTGAATGTAAAGGATGAAAAAAAAAGAAGAGAAAAGAAAGAAAGCAAACAAACAGTTCACAGACCTCTACAAGGACGGCAAACAAGAAAACATGAAAAGAAAATTTTACGACAGGACAAAAGGCTCAGCCTTGCATGCTTTTTGAGGTTCGAGCTGGCTGCATGCGGACAAGAGCCATATGCATATTCAGTAGCAGACCCTCGCGACACGGTGAGACCCGTGTGTCATCGGAAAAATGTGGAGGCGACTCAGCCGATTCTATCAATGAATCGATATCATTCCTGCCTGAACGGAAGGGCGCATCTATACTTTCCAGGAAGTGCTATGGGGTTCGAAGTTAATGGGGAATTGATGGTAACTTCTCGGTGGTGCAGATCTGTGCAAGAGACGGTTTGAGTTCTTGGGGAGAGGAATCAGAAAAGAGGTAGTGATTGGTTCGTCAAAAGTATACCGTATTTATTCCAATATAGGTAGACTCCTTTTTTTTTTTTCGTCTTCGAAAATGTTGTCTAAAAGGAGCCATCGACCTATATTCGTGACCAAAGAACCTCGGCTTGTAAATTCGTAAACAAAGATATAGCATAAGTACCGGGCTAACGGAGTTCCTCCGTCACTCCATGCCGGATCTGTTTTGGTGTAGATTATCCAAACTGGCTTTAAGAAATGCTGCGCATCCAACGCACCCGACCGCACTGTGGACGATGTCGTTTGTGGTGCTGACTATACCTCTGGATCATCCGAAGAGGCCGAATTCTCTGGCAGTTCTGACGATGATGCAGCATGGCGGCATCTACTGGTGAGGTTGAGCAGCCGAGCTTACGGTAAATCAAAAAGATAGGTTATATTCAAATTTTCTTGCTTTCCTAACAAGCGATTGGTCGACTTACACCTGAATTACAATGTTGTCTTTAAATTATTTCTCTGTGAGTTCAATATATAGGGGTCAACGTGGATTCGTATTCGACCTATTTTCGAGTAAATACGGTAGGTAACTTTACAAGGTGAATTGGCGTATGTAGGAAAAATGGTGAATTGCAATTATTTACTTATTTACACTAATGGGCCCGCGGAGCTTTTGAAGGAAGGGGGGAGGGGGGGTAAAAAAATATCGCTCAACACTACAAACAATGAGATGAATATTCGCACAGCAAACCTAACTAGCTCACACAGGCTATAGGTGACTATTAAAGGAGGACGCTATTCGCTATCATAATAATCAACATCACTTCTATACCTCATGAAGATCACTATCGCTTCCATACCTCTCAGGTATTCCGTAAATGATATTTTGCGTGCAGAGAAACTAAAGCTCTCTATATTAATATGAAGCTTTTCTGTAACGTACCCTCAACTCAGAATGCAAACTCGTGTACAGTCTTTGCAACCCTTTGCTAAGACTAAATAAAAAGAGAGAACGAAATAAACGTGGCGTAGGAATCTATTACCTCCCAAATATTTGGCGATAACTGCTGCGTATTGGGTGAAACAAACCTCTGTAACTAACCAGAGCGTAAAACCTATGAGGGCTGCGGGGGTGGGGGGTGGGAGGTGGGGGCAAGGGGGAACACATGTGGCTTCCCAGCGCCCGGAAAAAGATTCCTTGCTGCGTGCGACACTGATAAGAGCGTGATTTAATATGCGCATGCGTCTCCGCCGCATTCGCGCGTCCACGTGTCGATCCTTTTCCTTTCGCCGCACATGTTTTCTTGGCAGCTGCGTTTTTGAGACGGCTGGTCCCTTTGATAGCGCGCTGTAGACTCCGTGCGTTAGATGGGGATCTGCAAACTCTGTTCAGAGCCCGAAGCGCGCTTTTATGTGATCAATGAGCGAGGAGTAAACAATGCGAATCTTGGTCGAAGGTCACTTGTGTCTTGCTGTTTCTCTAGCGAATTAATTTTGTTTCGAGTACCTTATTCTTAAGTGACTGGCGACCTTGGAAAGTTCCTTTTCGTTTCCCGCCAAATAAGGTTACACATGTTTTTTTTTTGTTTATGGTATACCTGTTAGCGAAAATTAATCTCAGGCATCTGTATATCCGCGTAGTTCTATGCAACGAATTCTGCGTTATCCACTCCCTGGCCGATAAATGTCCGAATGTATGTTATTTGGCTGTGATATCGGCTGATCTGACGTAAATTTTTTTTCTTTCTGTTTTTTTTTTTTATCGGACAGCTCGCGACCGTTTGCGAAATGAATTTGCTTGACGTCACGGTTACGAAATCACCACCATTTGCAGAACGACCAAATACTTACATGTTTTAATCCTCCAACAGCGCAACGAAGATAAGAGACATTACCGTATATTACGGGATCTTCGGCACACGCCTGCGCACGCCATCTATTGCCAAAAATGTTTCTTCATCAGCTAGTCGCGAACACTCCTCGAATCTATATTCCTCTCGTATTTTCTTTCTTTCTTTCTTTCTTTCTTTCAGTCAATCGTTTCCACTCCTGCAGCGTTTTTATATAGGTGTATAATGCAAGTATAATCTACATTGATCCAGTCTGCTTGCTTACTGTAGCTCTCTGACGTCAGTGGCGCTATGTATGCATAGATCTTACGTGGTGATGAGAATAGGTATTGCAATAGAAAACGTTGTGGGGCTACTTGGTTCATATATAGCTTTCAAAAGATGAGGCGCCAACAGAGACAGCACGCATGCACTTTCTTAGTGTGCTTTCTCTGTTGGCGCTTCATATTTTGAAAGGTGAGAATAGGTTCTGCATGCATACTGGAGATTGTATGCGCACGCACGTGCGTGCATTTTTACATTTCATAGCTGAAGGCAAAGTCGAGAGATCTCCCGAGTTTGCTGCGCGGGGCCTGCAGAGGATTGCATATATCTTCTTGATGACTGCCTGCGGTTGCCTCACTTTCAAGCTTTGCCACGCACGCACCAAGAAAGAAACCAAAGTCTGCCCCCTTACGCCAGGGTCACATTCGCCGAACGTGCGCATCTTGCGCATCTTCTTGTGGATGCAAATGAGAACTTGCACGCAACACGCAGATTCGGCCAGCGCGATTCCGCATGGCACGCATTCGGCAGGTCGTTTTCGAGCGTTCCAGAGTGCTTCGGCGGCACGCATTGTATATGCATTCGGCTGCAGGGTCGAAATCGAGCATTCAGAGCGCATTCAACTGGTTGTTTCCGAGCGCCGCGCTCCTGCTCAAAGCGCTCGAAGTCGCTCTATACTTTCGACTATTGACCATTTTCACGGCGTTCCTGTGGGCGCAGCCATGTTTGATCACGTGTTGCAGCGTCCATTGCTTGCCTCAGCTGCCTGCGTTGCCTCTGTGTTTACAGTGTATGTACATGACGCCGGTGCGGCTCTGCAAATCTATGTTTCGGCGGATATCGTAGACGGTGATTGGGTGGACGACACGCGAAGCTTTGTCTACAGCTTCAAAGGACATGTAAGCGCTTTAGGAGCCCATTACACGTTCTCCAAACGGCGCGAACAGCCTATACGGTGCTTCTAATAAAAGCGGTGCTAAAAATGTATTCCAAGCTACCCTAACTTTCCGCTTATGAATTGAGTCAGTGTCATGCAGTGTATATAGTCCTTCATGCATTATTCAGCAAATACATTTCAGCAGCGGCCTGATCGCTCGTGGGTGTCCTCAGTTGCGATAGATTTGGTCTTGCTGGGCACAAGGCTTGCAACGTAGACGGTCTGTACGTTGTAATAGCTTCTAGCAAATACGCATTATTGCTAATTACTCGTCGCCAGGACCAGACGGCATCACCTACGCTGCTTTATGCCACCTAGGTGAAGATGGCCGAAGCAGACTGCTGGAATGTTGTAACCAGTCATGGAATGATGGCGTCGTTCCTGAGCGGTGGAAGTCCAGCCGCTTGATACCACTCCTGAAGCCTGGAAAGTCGCCACTTGACCTAGCGTCCTACCGACCCATTGCGCTGTCCAGCTGTGTTGGGAAGGTCATGGAAAGAATGATTCTCACCCGCCTAGAATGGTAGCTTGAGCGCCACAACGTATACCCCGATGCCGTGGCTGGTTTTAGAAGAGGCCGCTCCTCTATTGACAACGTCATCGACCTAGTCTCGTCTGTACAACAGGAAAAACACCACAAGCGTATATCGGTTGCACTATTCCTCGGCGTGAAAAGCGCCTATGATAATGTAACGCATGAAGCCATCCTTGATGCCCTGGAAAATAATGGAATAGGTGGACGCATGTTTCGGTGGATTCGGAGCTATCTATTCAAAAGATCCTTCTTTGTGCACAGTGCAGATGGCCGAACTGCTGACCATTACACTTACCGTGGCGTCCCTCAGGGTGGGGTTCTTAGCCCCACTTTGTTCAACCTTGCAATCCTTGGCCTTGCCGACGTTCTACCACATACAGTAAACCTTTCCATATATGCTGACGACATATGCATATGGGCCTCGGCAGTTACACGTCTCCAGGTGCGTGCACGGCTCCAAAAAGCAGTGACCCTAACATCATCGTACCTGCGTGCGCAAGGCCTCAGCATTTCGACCGAGAAGTGCGCCTTAGTCGCCTTTACCCACAAGTCCATGACCTGGTACCCCATTTCTATTGACCACCAACCAATTTCCTACGCAAAAACTCACCGATTCCTAGGCGTTATTATAGACAGAGACCTTTCATGGAGCCCCCACATCACATATTTGAAGAAGAGGCTTACTTCTATCTCCCATATACTAAGGTTTCTTGCCGGTAAAACGTGGGGCACATCCGTGGCATCTATGCTTCAACTATACAGGACGCTCTTCCTAGGATACTTGCGATACAGCACACCAGTGCTGTCCAATGCTAACAAAACTAACATCCATGTCCTACAGAGCATTCAAAGCCAAGCCCTTCGAACATGTCTGGGGCTACCTCGAAATGCTTCAACCGTGGCAACAATTGCCACCGCGAGAGACCACCCAATAAGGACCTATATAGATATCGACGCACTCCGGGTGCATGTTCGCCATATATCCAGAGTCCCTGACCACCATCTCGCTCGACTGCCTGAGAAAAGACCCAGGGCAGCGTTCTCCAGATCAATTGCGGCTAACCGGCACTCTTTGTCTTTGAGGCACTCACCCGCAACAAGAACGCCATCCCCTCTGTGGTGCTTGAAGAAGCCTCCTGTGTACCTTGCTGTTCCAGGAATAGTGAAGAAAGCTAGCCTGACCACCGCGGCTCTCAAGCAGATCACATTGGAACTTCTGCATTGTTCATACGCTAACCGAATTCATGTTTACACGGATGGTTCCGTTTCGGAAAATTCTACGGGCGCCGTTGTTCTACCATCTCAATCGGTCGTCATCAAATTTAAGACATCACACGTAACGACATCTACAGGCTCTGAACTGGCCGCTCTTCGCGCTGCTGTCGAATACATTGAAAAAGAACCGCCCAACAAATGGGCAATATTTTGTGACTCGAAAGCAGCCCTCCAGAGCTTGAGAAGTTTACGACGTGGCAATTATGAACAGCTGGTGTCAGAAATCAACGAAACCTGCCATTGCGCTTCTGAAAGAGGACATGATATCATATTTCAGTGGCTGCCGGGACATTGTGGCATCGTTGGTAATCACCTCGCCGATGACGCTGCCCGACGTTCCCAGGCTGGCTCACCGACACTCCTTATACGTTTATCCAGAGTCGACGCTGCAAGGGAGCTTCGCAGTCTCGCTCGTACAATCACGTTAGGTTGCTGGCATACACCTCAGAACTCTAAGTGTCGTTTACACAGCCTCGACCCATCACTGAAACTTACATTACCAGCGAACCTTCCACGACGTGACGCAACACTGCTGTGTCGGCTGTGGCTAGGAGTAGCATTCACCAACTCCTACAGCTATCGTATTGGAATGGCGGATTCACCAATGTGCGCTAAGTGCAAGTGTGAAGAGACCATCAGTCACCTTCTGTGCCACTGCTCTCGCTTCGATAATCAACGCGAGACTCTCCAGTGTGCCTTAAATAGACTGGATGACAGGCCATTTACGGAAGCGAAGATCTTGGGAGCCTGGCCTCACAGTTCAATGGGCCAGAAAGCAGTTCGAGCGCTTTTTCGCTACCTGAGGGCAACAGACTTGAGTGCCCGACTATAGACATCCTACATCTAAGTTCTCTCTCTCTCCCTCTTTCACTCCCCATTCCCCCCCACGTGTAGGGTAGCAAACTGGACTCAGTCTGGTTAACCTCCCTGCCTTTCCGTCTTCCCTTCTCTCTCTCTCTCTACTCGCTTACTGTGTGAACCATTACTAAACGTCCAGCCAGTTCAACTTAGAACATTATTGTGCTGTCGCTATATATAGCTGCCGTCACGCATGCTTCGACGCATTGATTCAAGCGTGCGCCCTATCACATATTCTTTATACGTTGGCGATAGAGAGGGCATAAGTCTTCGCGTGAGTTGGGGTGTGTGTGTGTGTGTGTGTGTGTGTGTGTGTGTGTGTGTGTGTGTGTGTGTGTGTGTGTGTGTGTGTGTGTGTGTGTGTGTGTGTGTGTGTGTGTGTACAACAAGAAACTTACTATATACAAAGAAGCGGCTCTACTCCCTTTCTCACCGTATAACGAGCGGCACTCACTCTTGCAGACGTTCCGGGTTTGAAGTCCTTTCCTAGGATCGGTTATAGCGCTACAACGCTGGCGGATGAGTGATTTTTTTTATCCACAAGGGAAGATCGATACGTTCACTTTATACGGGCACCCGTACACTCCTTCCTTCCCGGGAACGAGATAGCGCGCGAGAACCTGGCTCGAGAATTGACGGGCCAAGCAGGTGACATGCAATTACTGCGAACAGAGAGAGACCGGAGACCAGCTTTAACGAGATCACCTAACACTATAAATCGGGAAGGGCCCATTCCCCCCCGGCACACTCCTCGCTAAGTAGACGGTTAGTGACGGCATGGCGCCTCTTACAAACAGATACATATCCGAACCCGGTGGCCTACCATCGCTACTACCCGGACCTTCACACGGATAGGTGTAGATCCTCCCCCCCCCCCAAAAAAAAAGAAAAAAAAATGGCGGACCTACAACACATGGTGTGGGCATGTCCTCGGTCACCCATACAGAATAAAATACGCAATACCAGAGAGCAGAAGGAGACTGCGTTGCTCAGCTGTGCACCGGAAGACTAACTTAAGGCAACCCAGCAATCCGAAAATGCCACCAAGGCCCAAGAGCTCGAAAACGCCATCTAGGTAGGGAGGCCTAGGTCTCAAATCTTCGGTCGTAAAATAAAGTTTATTCTTCCTCCTCCTCCACTAGGGAAGCCGTGCCACGCGAAGAGCCGCCAACAAAGGCTTTATGTATCAGTGATCCGTGAACTTGGACACACAGGTTCATTCCGTTCCTTAATAAACCAGTCACAATTTCTGCAGCCAACTATACTGCACACGTCTTCACTCTACCGCTCCATATCTTGCAGCATGAATGGAGTACAGTGCGCTAGCGAAAAGCCAGTTGCATTTCCGACAGCTGATCGCACAGAAGCAGGGCAGAAGAGGTGGTGGTTTCGTATTCGTGCGCTTTCGCGGAGGCAATGTGCGGCGCGCCACCGCCGAAAGCGCCATCTCGTTTCTCTAGAACAAACTGCTTCGCGAAAAGGGTCAATACACTTTCACTTTGGAGCGCTACCGAGTTCTGACATAGTTCCGGTCACGTGGCTTCTCGTAAATTCCGTTGTTCGAGTGACGTCTGACACCGAGGTAGTGGGCAGGTGCCCCGTCGCTTATACGCGCCTTGCTTCTTTACAGCAGAAGACGTGCTGACGTGTTTCCTGTTCCGACCTGCAACTGCTCTGGCTAGCGGCTGAACGTTCGACTCGGGCGCTCTTTCTCTGGCTGCGATCAAGAGCGGGCTCCGCATCGTTAGGAACAAGCCAAATCGGCCACATAGGATCAACAAAAAGACAGCGTTAACCCACAACGGCTCGGTAGCGTCTAACTCGAAGTTGCAGGACGAGAGTACGAAAATATCAGTTATGCAAATTTTACTGTTGCCACAACTCACAGTCGACCCATTATTATTATTATTATTATTATTATTATTATTATTATTATTATTATTATTATTAGTAGTAGTAGTAGTAGTAGTAGTAGTAGTATTCTTGCTACATGAAAACAATCACAGTGAGGAAAGAGAGCTATATAGCTGGCAGCTGTCACCATTATGGGCCCAGCGCCTTCGTGAGTGAAGAAGAAGGAGAGAGAATTAAAAAAAAAAGAGAGAGAGAGAGGTGGAGAACAACAACGATTAAAACGTGCATGTGTGTCACACGCTCATCGGGCAACATTTAGAGTGTGGCAAATTGTCCAGAAATTGGCACGGAAGCTAGAGCAAAATGTTATAGGCCATAATTGGGAGTACGTCTAGATGTACAATAATTAACGGGCTCTGCTTGCTCGATCACATATGGGCGCACGACCAGCGGTAAATATAGTGTCGTCAATTGTAGCGCGTGGTAAGCCCAGTGAATGATATATAGTGGCGCATTCGTCCTGCAGCTTCCACGCCAACTCGACGATGCACGTCTGCTGATCCGCCGCCACCTGCTCGCGCACAGCACCGCGATAAGCGAGTTTCAGCTACGAGATCACTTCCTCCACGTGTTAGTGGTAGTGGTTTACCTCGCTGCTTTTGAGCTGTTTTGTTGAAGCTTCGTGTATATATATATATATATATATATATATATATATATATATATATATATATATATATATATATATATATATATATATATATATATATATGTATATAGGGTGCGTTACTGGGACAGAACGGTTACGCCGACAAGGGTGGGCACTCAGTGCATCCTGAGTTCACTTCGGTGCAACAGAAACACTTGGAATATTTGACTGACCTCCCTGTGCATTACAATACGCAGTGGTCTGCACTATACATGGGACTGCCAGGGCCTCTCTTATAGGCAAGCATCGTCCATCCTTTATCAAAGGGTCACGCCTCTCGTGGGAGACGAAGCCAGCGTCGACGTTCGGCTTAACGGATCGACAGCTGCATGCGCTTTTTGAACGTGGCATATGTAGACCACGCTTGTTCGCTTGACAATGCTGGCATAAATATCTCGGATGAAGACTATTACGGTGCACGCAGTGGGGAATGCGCAATTTGGCTCGAAAGGATTGCTGCTCTTTTCCTTAAAATGTGCAGTTTAGAACGCTCGTTTGGCGCATTCGTGCCCAAGGATTATGAGCACTATGGCGCTTGATCAGATTTGCAGGTATGTCATCGCAATAAGGAGCGCCCGCGGCAAGATATAACACACACACACACACACACACACACACACACACACACACACACACACACACACACACACACACACACACACACACACACACACACACACACACACACACACACACACACACACACACACACACACACACACACACACACACACACACACACACACACACACACACACACACACACACACACACACACACACACACACACACACACACGCACGCACGCACACACGCACGCACGCACGCACGCACGCACGCACGCACGCACGCACGCACGCACGCACGCACGCACGCACGCACGCACGCACGCACGCACGCACGCACGCACGCACGCACGCACGCACGCACGCGCGCGCGCGCGCGCGCGCGCGCGATATCATGACCTACAAAATCTGGGCGGCGCAACAAGCCGATCTCACAGGTCAGGGTAATACCTCAGCAGTTCCGTGCCATGATGGGGGGTACATAGTGGGTATCGCTCCGCGCCGGTACGACGGCTAGGCGCTCAGCTTCGAAAGCGGTTGTAGTGGCGAAGAAAAAAAAGAAAGGCCGCGATGGAGTAGCAGAGAACGCGCCGCTGATAACCTAGTTCCAGTACGGCGCGCTTAGAACTGTTCTGTAAAATTTAGTGAGGAGGTGCTCTTTTATACTGCGTTGCACAGCCTTAACAAAAGTTGTTACACGACCTCTGTAGTTGCAGTCGCTGAACTCGAACCTCACTTATCATTTATCGGTGATTAGATTTCTGCCACAAGAAGATGCTATAGAAGAACCCGATAACACAAAAGTACACGTACGAAGTAAATAAAATTAAATTCTGGGGTTTTATGTGCCAAAACGAAAATATCATCATGAGGCACGCCGTATATAGTCGGGGTTCCGGAAAAATCTTGCGTAGGACTTGGCCAAGCAGCGCTATATGAAACGGCAACCGAGGGTTGGCGCGGCGATGAGAGCGCCACAATTGTCGCGAGTGAGGATAGACGCCGCCAAAGCGACCCATCGGGTGTTTGTGCAACATCGCATTTTGCGGGAACTTTCACAAAGCCGCACGTTAATCGCTCGACTACTCTCACAGGCATCTTGCTCGAGTTTGCGCACTCGACGGTATCGATCGGCGGCCATCATCTCTACTGACCCGGACAACATGGTTCCGAATACTTGTGCGGTGAATACAGGTGCGGCGCTGGTCATGTCAGGGGCCGCCGCGGGCATAATATAACCCGCCAGGGTTCCGCTGGCATCCCCAGGAACCCTCGAGGAACACGTTATACTCGGGCTAGTCCACGTTGCTCCTCAAGCGAATGAATGCTTATGTGGAAATACGAGGGTAAGTCGCCGGTTTTCGATTCCAACATCTGTGCATGCAGACGCGTCACGTCAAAGGGGCGGTGTCCAACGTATACACTATTCTATGTGGAATACCGTATGTCCGCGAAGTGACCATAGTCGCTTGGCAGACTCGCCGCAGTAGTTAAGTAACTATGTATATATGGCGTAATGCTGCTGAGCCTCGAGGTCGAGGTATTCGATCCCAGCTGCAGCGGTCGCACTTCGATGCAGGTGAAATGTTGGAAATAGCTTACGTAGCTTTATATACACGTTAACGAAGTCGAGATGGTCAAAGCTAATTTGGAGTCTCCAGCAATAGGGCGTGTCTATATGTCACGTTAAGCCCTAGGCTTTAATAACATTTTTATTTCTTCACATCTTCGTGAACCATCAATCTTACGGAACTGGACGCGTGAAACATGAAACAAGACGAAGAAAGCAGGACTGCGCACGCGTCACGAGTCTTCTTTCTTGGCTTCGTGCGTCGTTCCACATGCGCCCACCTTTAAAAGAAAATGAACCATTACCACCAACCTTTCCAGTTGGCTACTGCACTCTATGCATATTCTTAACGTCTTTCAAGTTCGACCGTTATGTTCCCCGCTATTATGTGATCGGCTCATGCAGTGGGCATTCACACCCACATTTTGACGGACTCGAAACGGAAAGAATTCGGCGTAGTGAACAAATCCTACATTGCCCAGGAAGCCCCTTTTCTTGTCAACTCTATGCTACGTGGCGAAAAAGAAAAAGAAAAAAGAGGGGCCCACGTCGCGAGCACCATATATAGACAGGGGAAAAAAAATGCACGCGACGTTCACCTCGTGCAATCGTCCCCGTAAGAATGCGTTTCCCTTTTTTCTTTGTTTTCTTGGCGGGCTGCTCGCTCGATCAGATAACGAGACGTCGTCAGCATCACGGCTGACTTGGCACGCAATGCATTCGGCAGCGGCCGGACGGCGGCGTTGTGTGGAAAGTCGTGGCGCTTGGTGGCGAGCCGTGTATATACACAGCGTCAACCGGGAGCGCGCGTAAGCACACGCGATGCATGCATGGCTGCCGCTTGCGACGCTTGACGAGCTTTTGCATGCGCACGTCGCCTATAGCTGCTCTTTTTTTTTTTCTTCTTCTTCTGTCTGGTCCCTCCTTCGCATTGTGCCGCTCGGTTAATGCTCGACGGATGCGAACGCTTCGCCTTCGGCGACGAACAACGTGCGTGCGTGCGTGTGTCTGTACGTGCGTGGTTATCACGGCCTCGCGCCCGCCGCCACCGCGCGCGGTAACGACGCTCGACCAAGCGTGCAGGCAGGCAGGCAGGCAGGAGCCGTAGTGCGCGTATGTGCCAGGCGCCGCAGCGGCCACACGTTCGGTCTTTTGTGCGTTCAGCGTATGCGGGGCCGCGAAGCGTGTACGTTGTCGTTTCGGGAAGACGTTGTCGTCGTGCTACACGTGTAGCGAGTGTTGCGCCACGGGTGAACAAAATGGTCAAGCGCTTTTTTTTTTTTCTTGCGCGCGAACGGCTCGCTCGTTTGAGGTAAGCCACATTGCTGACAGGTTCGTTCCAACGTTGGTGATGGCACGCGCTTACAGATGTGCCTATACTCAGAATTTCCCAATGAAGAAGCAAGTATTGTAGACATTCACTGAAGGAAAACCTGAAGAATCAATCAATCAATCAATCAATCAATCAATCAATCAATCAATCAATCAATCAATCAATCAATCAATCAATCAATCGTTTGCTTGATTTATTGACTGAATGCGGGGATGCTTGACATGTCGACGACTTCCGAAACGTCGTTGATCCGGTATGCGCGAGACAAAACGGTTATTTCGACCACTTCTTGTGCCAGTGAAGAAACAGTTACAAACGTGGTGTATAATAACACTTGAGTAGAACTCCCCAAACTCTTCACGAAATACTCTCAACAGCTGAAATCGTGAAATCGCTGGCGCAGGATTTCACGATGATGACCACCTGAACGTATAACCTTGAAGGAGAATTCAACTGGATTACTTGAAAAGGCAGATTATGTGAACGATAAATCGCAGTGTGGTGTTAGCTAAGGAATGAAGTTTCGCTCGTTAATATCGTAATTATTCAGTTTACGGTATGTATCCTAAATCGCAGAATTGAAGACGAGCGTTATTGAAGTGCTATTCATTTTTCCGGTATACCGTTCTCGGCACCAGTTCCGAGATACACGGCCTCCGAATTTGTGGCGAAATGCATTGACGTTCCAATTAACGCTGATCAGCTCTGCGTTTTTCAGTCTTGATCAGTGCAAACAGAAACATCAGTGCTTCTCGCTACGTACTTTGACGCTGTATATGAACCCCGAAAATGGTTCCTAGCACAGGATATCTGCTAAATGAATCTGACTTCATTAATTCCCGGCGTGTGTTCTCATACGCGAACTCGTGAACGTATAGCTTTTTCAAGTATAAAGAGCAATTCTATAAATATGTACTGCAACAGGCAGTGGCAGGAAGTCCACGGAGCTCGAATCCACAATTGGCTTCATGCAGGAGTGAGATGCAGATCAGTGGCCCAGACATAATTTTTTCTTTGTAGCTTAAGAGAGCTTCAATGATTGATCTAATAAAACGAAGTTTTATTTGTCCAACTCCCTGGGTTTGATGTGGCTGGCTGGGTTTCGCGCCAAATATGTCCACAATGGGTTTAACACAAGCTGTCGTTCGATAACAAAATCAGTGTTCAATGACGTTATTTGAATCGGGGACCTCGATCCAGCGCTGCAGCGCGAGGTTCTACTCATTGCTCAGATATATTTGTAAGGCAGTCAGTTATCTCAAGGTGAACGAACAAAGCACAAGAAAACATGTTAATTGACAAGGCAGAGTGACAAGTTCGGGGGAAAAGTGTGCTGAAGCCGCAATTCGAATGGTATTACAGCGGATTTCGAAGATGCTAACGCTGTTTTTGTCAATAATTATCGATGATTTCTACCGGAACATTACTTTTCTAAACAATAACCTCAGATAGATACAGCATAGCAGGTATACGAAGCAGCTCACCTATAGGAGAGAAAGTGAAATGGCTCCGGAACCCAGCATTGCGCGACGCATTGCATGGCGGCAAGCAGTTATCCAATTAAGTTTTTAGATGTCAGACCAGGTGTACAGTCCTTCCTTGGTGAACAGATGAGTGTGTGAACGCTTGCCCTCAACGGCGGGTCCTTCGACGGCTTTGGACGCTCCGAGTGGACGAAGGTTGGCTGGCAGTTTCCCTGGCCTAGGGATCTAGGGAGGACAGAGGGGCTCTCAAGCAGCCGTGTTCGGCTCCTCGGTGTGCTTTGTTTTAGTGATGCTGCACTGATGAAATGTAACGTTCTCCACCCTCATGTAGATATCGAAAATAAAAGTCGTACTCCTTGTTCTAGATGAGAACAAGTTCTTCCATTCAATAACATCCTTAGTGTGGATGAGTGGAACAACGGTAGAGGCCAGCTGCCCCTTTTGACATGCCTGACTCCAACTCTTTCAGCACGTAGAACCACAGAATTCATTCATTCAGCCATCCTCATAGTATTATCTTTTTCGTTATTCATGACAGAGAGAGAGAGAGAGAGAGAGATGAAGAGAAAAGGCAGCGAGGTTAACCAGACATTTCATTAATCATAAAAGTTAGCCTACACTACAGCTGAGTGACTGCCGGCACTGCTAATTTCTTAATCGAACCAAGCCGTCTTTCCTTATTTTTACGAAGCCGTATGACAAAGCGCTAACGTCATCGCTATATAAGACGCGTTGTTTGCCTTCGCGTGCACACTTCCGTTTGCATGCCAACCATTGGCAAAAAGACTATAGCCCGCGGCAAAATTACCCAACAACGTGCTTCCCTTTGTCTCAGCCAGCTGCGCAACTAACGCGCGAAACACCGTCCAGGCGGCTTCTCCGAACGCTTCTGCTGGGAACGCGAACGCGCATGCACGCGCATTCAGGCACGCAGGCAGGCATGCAGGCGCTCGCGGCAATTGAATTTGACATGAGCATGCCCCGGGTATACGTGACAGCTCCGCTCGGAAGTGAAATCGCAGCTTGACACGCAATAGGTCTCGCTCAAGGCGCGGGAGATGTGGCAGTGCTGCCGTGCCGTCGTCAAGCAGGAAACGTCGAGCGCAAGCTGTTCCCGTCGTTTTTCTCCTCTTTCGTCTGTCTTTCCGAACGTGCGCACAACTGCGCCCTGCGAAAGCAGTCACAAGAGACCTCATTACCCACAAGGGCAGAGACAACCTTCTTGCGCATTGTGCAGGCGTGCTTCTTTGTCTCGTATATCTACTTCTCGCGCGCGACAGCACGCACGCGAGTAAAGGTTAGATAACCTGAGTGGAAAACGGACAAACTAGGATGGGATGGCGCAGTTGTGGAAACGAAACCGTATATATACTGTCGTACTCTTTCAGCGAGTTTGCACAGTGGCGTCATTACGGAATGTTTTGGCTCCACGCACAAGTAATTTGGTTACTGCGTGTTATAGCGGGCGGCTCGTCGAGGCGTATGATAGAGTTGTGAACGTCAGTGCCGGCGTCTATAGTTCTCATTGGTGAAACCATACTATAGAAAAATTTAACAATGTTTTTATTCACGACGTTATGATACTGCTTTCCTTGTGGGGGGGGGGGGGGGGGGGGGGGTGGATGGGGAGGGGGAGGCGCCGTGGATTTCTTGAAGTCGCCAAGAACACAAATGTCATGTAGTGAACACTTTCTTGCACTGTTTTGCAACTTGTGGCCCTTACGGAGGAAAGTAGTAATAGTATTGATCGTATAGGACTATTACGTCGATGAAACAAAAAGAGAGGAGGACAGAGATAAAAAAGGAAAGATATATAAAGAGGAAGAAAGAGGAAAGACAGGGAGGTTAACCACGTTGCAACCACTTTGCTACCCTACACTGGGGCACGGGGAAGCTGGAGAAAAAAAAAAAACTGACGGACGCTTAAGTTTCGCCTTTAATAGTGGAACGCGATAGAATTCAAAGATACCTCACTGCTTCTCACGCTTCCCGGCAACTGCAGCGTATGTAACCGTAATGTTCGCTGGCGGCGAACGGTAAGCACGACGGCGGGCTTTCTGGTAGAAACGGGGTCTTTTGCGTGGGCCGCGATGCGGCAGAGCCGAACGCCATCTGGAGGCGCTACAAGGAACCGGGCGCGCCTCTCCATGGCGTCTAAGATTGGCCTGCGGGGCGCCCAAATGGCGGACGCCGTGGCCAGTCTATGAATGGTAGAAACGTTGGAACAGGGGTCTGTTTGAGTTTTCGCGTAACATAATTATGTTTTCTGGCATATTCAAATTACAATCCGACGCTATCATGTCCGTAGGCTGTGTGTAAGTCGTACTCTACGATTTTTCTACGTATTTTAGCTTCAGAAATTCTATTTCGTTAACTTCCTTGCGCCACATGGAGGGCCTGGGTATGTGTGGTTCGAAATTATTTCTGCCGTAACGACGCTGGACCCCGACGCCGCATCCCGATGCCGCATTTTTCTGTGACATGGGGCCCTTAACGCTATCGCCTTGAAAGACAAGTGATAACAAGTGATGCGCGCGCACTCAACACGCTTCGCCGGGCATTCAAAGGCGATCACTGAGCCCAGTGATCTTTAAAAGTGCCGCAGGAAAGAATTCAACCACGTGTGCGTCCAGTTTGCTGCCCTATATATAGGGTATATACAGGCGAAAAAAAGTAAAGGCGACAAAGAAGGGAGAAGAAGATAGGCAGTACCAGTGTACGCACATTAAGCGAGCCGAAATTTCCCGGAATCGCTGCAGCATGCTTTTGGTCAGAATACTACTTCAGGAGCGCAGCACCTGGCTCACCATATGTAGTGTATAACATGACATATTGAACACAACTAGGCAAGTGCGTGTAATAAGCGCCCCTCAAGTTTACTATAATAGCCTTTACTAACGCGGGCCTATAGTAGCCACGCCTTATACAGTTCAGACTTGGGTTAATGGCTATAAATTGCTTCTATACTGCACAGGCACACAGCAGGCCAGGGCGGCGGTTTGGTAAAAAAGTGACCGCTGCAATATCGCGGCCCAAATTTCGTATTCGCGTGGCATTCATCGAGGCGCATATATACACACGCGTTGAATACGTGGAACGTGTATGTGATCAACAAAAAGAAAGAATATGAGAGAGGAACAAGTGCAATGGCAGACAGTAGGACCTTTCACAAAAGAATTCAGTGCCCTTCCACTTTGTGAGGAAGGATGCCCAGCGGAGCTGTGAATGGGGGCCCCTTAATGAGCAACTGCACCTCCACCGCGGGTCGGCCCGGCCGGTATTGCACCATCTTTTATTGCACTATCTTCGGTATCGGCCCACGTATGGCGAGTGCTTAACGCCTGCTTCACCGCCGCCGCAGGTCGGCACGGCATTTCACTACCTTCGGGATTGGCCCACGTTTGAAAAAGTTTTGAGCGGTCACCGGGCACCGCTGGAACTCAAGCTTAGACAGCTCCGCTGTTAAAAGATAAAAAGGGAGAGTAAGAGGCCACGGAGGGAAGAAAGCGAGAGAAAGAGGCTATATACGCTCACCCTTACTCCATTAGGGTGAGCATATAGCATGCCGGTGCGAAATCAAACTACGCTTAAGGTTTGTATAAGCCAAAAGGCCAGCTGTTGGAATGAAACTAATAATATTCCGCCGTTTCTATGATGGCAGTTTGTACATATAGAGTCACAACCATAAGAACTTATGTCACGTTGTTTATTTGTAATTAACAATAAAGCTAATTTATCATTCTGATAAAAATATGAAGGAAAAAAAAAGCCAACGCCGGATGGTGTTCAGGAATGCCATCAGCTTGCTAGTTCAGCAGCGCACGTGCGCTGTCCTGTATGTTTTTCTTCTTCCCTTCGATTGTTCGCTTTGCCGCACTGCTGCAGGCATTGCTAGGAATCCGCACCAACTTGCCCACCTTTAAGTATTCTGCATTTAACATGCTTTGGGAGGTAGTTATCTGGGACACTATGTTGCACCTAATATGCATACGTGTTGTGAGTGGCGCTCCCTTTACCAGGCGAGTTAACCGGTACTTTTGAGCGTCACTTCCTCAAGGACCAGTTCGCAATGCCGTGCAGCGGCTGCGACCGGAGGCGCAGTATCTCAACAGCAGCGTCTCAAAACGCTATGGCTGCCACGAGGGAAGAATGTGAAAACGCGCTCTCCTTATACGGGCGGTACCAGCGGTACCGCCGTCCGGCTTTTACCGCTGTGTTACTGTGCACAATCTTCGGGAACGGACCGCGAAAATGGTTCGACACTTATACAGCAAGTCGTGGTTAGCTCAAGTTTATTGATTTCTTTTGCGCGCATTACGTACATACGCGTACGTACTGTACATTACGCTTAGTTCCCAAAGGAAGGTAAACGTATTAACTATACAGCTAGACCCTCAGATCCCTGTAAACTTCTCGCTCAAGTATGTATAGAGTATAAGAGAGATAGAGGCAATTATGTGTGGTGCACTTGAGTGGAAGAGGAAACGTCAGGTCCAACGCTTAAGAAAAAGAAAGATAGAAAAAAAAATAACATAGCAGGTGCTCGCAGAAAGAGAGAACGCGTCTTTCCGGTTGCGCGTAGGCGCGTTATGACGAGTTCCCGATGATAAATTGCCTCGTAGGCACTACGGTAAGCGGGTGGCTGCGGGCGGTGTGTAGAAGGGTTATTTCACACCGAGAACGGCAGAGAGAGAGAGAGAGAGAGAACCAGCGCGATTTGAGATGTTAATTGCTGGCCTTCCCTTAACGTCGTTGTCTCCTTCAGCTTCCACAGGGCACTATTCCGGTGACTTAATGCAACGTTAGCTGAAGGAGCAATTGAGGAGGAGGACGAGGAGGAGCAACTGAGTGTCCCTAGGACGTATATACATGCGCACACAGCGGCGCGCATGCATGCGTAGAGGGGCAACAGTAACAACGACAAACAAAACCGTCGTTCCAGCGGCGCGTAATGGGAAGGCGATGATGGCAGTCGAGGGCATTGAAAGATGGGCGGGCAGGGGAGTGGGAGTCGCTGCCTTTCTTTTGTGACCGCCCGCGCAAACCGCCACTGTTTCTAGCGCCCGGTGTGCCGCGGTTGCGCGGGAGCACGCATGCGTCCTCTTCATCGCTTCCTGTTCTCCCCCGATAGCCATCTTAATGTGGGCCCGCGCCGACGTCCGTCTTCGGCCTCCTGGTAGACGGACGCGCTTGCCCTTCACGCGCCGTAGCGTGCAGGGACGTCTTTGACGCCAGCGGGCGCAGCGCGACAACAGGTGCGCGTGCACCAACATCACCTCCTCCTCCTCCTCTTGCTCCTTTTCCTCGTGACTCGCGAAATGTGCCAAGGTCTCACCGTCCACGCTTGTTGCTGCACTTTAAGACAACGTCGAACCAGAGCCTTGTATATCTTTCATGTGACGTGCTCATCCCACCCCGTGTGTATACGTTACTACGTCATGCGTATTGCTTAGAAGCTTTTCATGATTGGAAGCGATTACGTAAACGTTTCGAGTGCTTGCGCAGTAACTTAAGACTCACACGAGCGCTTGTGTGTGTTTCGTCTTTCTGTTCGTCTCGTCTCGAGTTCCTGTGCTGTGCACTTGAAGAGATGTCGTGCTGTAGCAAGGCCGAAACTCAACCCTTGCAGATTACGTAAGGTATTCGTCTCGGGTACAATGTCGGATGCACACGAAACTGTACCGAAGTGGTCTGATCATATCCTTGCCGTCATATTGCGTGCATATTGAGAGTTATTTGATCGATCGCGTTGTGTAACCGCAAATGAATCGTGAAATGCGTTTCAAGTACCGCGAGATATGAAATCTTAGAATGTGTACAGCCATCAACATGCCAACCTATCGCACCGTGTTGACATTCATTCACCTTGCGGGGGCAATCTCGCTTTTTACGTCAGGAGACCAAAAAAGAGGGTTAGTTTCATCGCGTAAAGAGAGCTGCCTTCACCCCTGTATTCAAGAACCTGCCTCCACTCAACTCTCCACCTTTAATCAAGAAAGTGGATGGCAGCGCCTCCGGCTGAGAGAAATTGTCACTCCGCTCCATTGACCCTCCATGGGAATTCTTGAGAAGCGTTGCCTCTTCTTCAGTCGAGGAGCGGCGCTGTGATCAACTGGATGGAGTGGAGGAAAGTTTCCGATTCAAGGGTCGTTTTAAAAAAAAAGGAGTCAGTGCCAGACCAGGGCATTTAGACAAAAATGATGCCGTGTTCATATACGTAACCTACATGACGGTAATAAGAACCACTTGAAAAGCAATAATCTCCATGAGCTGTCTTCGGGTCCTAGGAGGATATGGGAGCCATCCCGACGGACTAACACGGGTATAAAACACCTCCACGTATAAGTTGGGCGTTTCAGCCAGCAGTTGCAACGGGTTGCATCATTCGACCGCAATCTCTGCCACGCTGGCTCATTACGGATGCCGTAGACAGATGGCCGTTCTTGTGCGGCGGGCGTCGCGTCGTCTAACCAGTGACGTCAGAGAATCAATCCACCGAAAAAAAAAAGATAACGAGCCCACCCGAAATGATTCCGATTGCGCCATGTACAGCTATAGATAAGGCTAAGCCGCAGTTGCGGTCATTAAAAGCAGACTACGGTCTTCGCCAAGGAAATGTATATATGCGGAAGAAATTGAGCGCAAATAAAACTTGAAAAAGAGAGGAGACAAGAAGGACTGGATAATCGAACTCTCTCGACATCATGTCTTGCAACGTACGCGGAAGTAAACTTCTCTGTCGACAAGGGGAACGCGCGCGCATACTTCTCCTGCGTCGAGGTGCGTCCGAGCCACTAGCAATCCAAGCCATGAGCTCACGGATTGTAGAAACAATTCGCGCACTCGCGACGAAGCGTTATTTATGCGTCTACCACTTCTACCCTCGCATTACTTTTTTTTTTCAATATTGCATCGCCCATGTATTTATGATTGTATAGTATGTGTGTGTGTTCTTATTCCTAGCCCTCTGTAAAACATGGGCACAATGCCGCATCATTCTACTTAATAAATAAATAAATAAATAAATAAATAAATAAATAAATAAATAAATAAATAAATAAATAAATAAATAAATCAGCTGTCACATTTAGCCTAAATTATTTATTTGGCGGATAAGTTCAGAAGGAATTTGAAGAGAAATTATAGTGAAATGAAATGAAATTACAGCAGTGATTACAGTAACTGCAATTTCCTTTAGAAAAATACTTCTTTTTCAAGTACAGAAATCTTTCGCTATAAACAGTATATCTGAGTGCATTTTAAGAACGTGAAAAGGACATTAATCATCAACAGCACAGGAAGCTCTGCGCGAATAGGTAGATCTCATTAAACGACTCCCTAAATTCAGAAGCAATAATGAGCACCAACGCAAGTGGACTGAAGTAACTGGAAAATTTCTCTGGTGCTTGCAAGATGCGCAGTGGGCGTGTGACTTCTCTGCTCAGAACTGTTTTACTTGTGAAACTGTTCATGCTTATACACGCGGCGAATGTGTGCGTAGGAAGTTAACCAAAGGTCGCGCAAAACATTGAAGCGCATATCAAGCTGTGCTGCCAGCGAAACCCAGACGTGTGCCTTTGACTCTCCGTCAGGCATGACGTAAGAACGGCACTACGAAAGCCGTGCTTTGATTGACAGCTTTAATGAGTGTTTCCGACTTTGTGTCTGCGAAGTCCAAATGTGCACGGAACGCTTTGCCGATCACGTCCGAGTGGGATACCTTGCATTGCGTCCTTTTGTTTGAGCGAGGCATATTTCATTCCTTCGAGATGTCGTCCTACGTGAGAGGTGATCTTATTTATGAAATCTACCCCTTTTTATTTCACCTTTGTTTTTCTACTCATCCCCTATTGATTCAAAGCAAACCAGCATCAATAAGAAGATATGGGTGAAACTATCGTAATCTACCGTAAATGATTATCAAAGTAAGCGACAGCTTTCGTATGTGACCCTGCTGTCTGTCTCCATGCCATCCCGTTATTCACGGCAAACACGGGCGTAATTTGATTAGACAAGACGGTCCTCGCAGTATAATTGGCGACAACATTCAAGAAGTTCAATACAGTAGGCGTCACTTCCGCCGAGTGATAAGCGGATAGCAGCGACAATAGGGCGAAATCGGATATCGCACTAGGGCGCGCAGCGTGATTTCGATGACGTCACGCCGCACTCGTCTGAGGTTGCCTTTACCAACCAATCCAGCACTGAAAGCATATTTAGCGCCAGCAAACAAGACCGGAAGGGAGACGACAACACAATGCGCTAACTTGCTTTCAGTTTACCAACACACCCAACAAATGGCAATGCTGCAATCCAGCACCCCTTTATCTCCTCTCCCCACCTGCGCTTCCTCCTCCGCCATAGTTCTCTCCCCCTCCTCATTGATGTTACCCTCTCCAGTTTATCGTGCGAGAACGTTGTCCGTCCAACCATCTATATCCATAGTGCACGATGTATACAGGGGAACGTACAGCTTTAAAGGCTGAATGCTAGTGCATGAAAGACTGCATGATCTTGCCATGACAGAAACGCACAGAAGACGCGCTTCCGATGATTCCATATATATTCCATATATGCAGCTTCCACCTGCCTTCAGCGAGATGGTCATGGGGCGTATCAGAGCAGAACATTCTTTTACGAGTTCCTTTCACGGTGCTTCATTTTTTTTTTTCGTGTTTGTGCGCCAACAATAAAAAGTTCAGCGTGGGTCGATCCCGGAGCTAGTGCAATACCTGGCCCACTCGCAGCGGAGGTGAAGCAAGTTTTAAGCACTCCGCCAATAATAATAATAATAATAATAATAATAATAATAATAATAATAATAATAATAATAATAATAATAATAATAATAATAATAATAATTGAAATAGATAAATCAAGATGCAGTTTATCAACTTCATGGGCATACGGAATCGTCTGTGAACAGCACATGGACTCACGACCAGGGGGGCATTGCCATATAAGCAAAGGACAAAATGTGTGTTCAACTATATACCCTTGACTCTCAAGAGAACAATTCCACCGACTGTGAGATGTCTGTATCGTACAAACTAAAGGCGGAACTGCGATATCCACAATGTATATATGTCTCCAGGCACACTCAAGTGTGATATCGAGAAGTTCGTGACCACACAATTTGCATCGGTTAGCCGTGATTACACTACCTCTATGATCAACGTTGGACGTACTTCATAGCGGTCATTTCAAAACCGGACAAGAAAATGGTTCACTCAGTTTGCGCTACAAACTGGGTGAGCTGGGCTGATTGCGTAGCCATGTCGCTACGCCTTCGCCTGTAGGGTGGAGGGTTACCGGTGGTAAACGCCGCAGTTATTTCGTCATATGCGACGTGCATGCCCAAAGGGCTGAATATGTTATCACTGGAACATACAATACACTAAGCAAAAATAAAGCTCTCCAATAATCAATAATCAAACAGTTATGCCCGGAACTTTTTTTTACGCTGCCCAGTGATATTGCCTGTGTTACGCCTCGCACCATCGGCAATGCTGCAAGTTACTTGCGGGATGCAGTGTAGAAGGAACCGACGCATCGGAAAAACCACGAGTGCGACGCGACCCTATGAATCACCACTAAAAATTTCAACACACACACGCACACGCACACGCACACGCACGCGCGCACACACACACACACACACACACACACACACACACACACACACACACACACACACACACACACACACACACACACACACACACACACACACACACACACACACACACACACATAAATATATATATATATATATATATATATATATATATATATATATATATACACATATATATTATATGCTGCATGTAAATATGTGTGTATTATATTGAGCCTGTCTGTAATTCACTGCAAATCATTTTTTCGTATAACATTCTGCTCTTTAATGCTAACATTTATGCCTCGAAAACCTCACCGCATGCACACGCAAACCCATGGTTCATCAACCACTCACACCAAGAACGCTCGGCTTTCGTAAATATTAACTAGAGTTGAGTCTGCCTGATATTATTTTTTCATTAGTCTGCGCCTTCTGTTAGCCTAATCAACAGAGACATCAAATGCACCGGAGCGTCCCATCACCATCACAGCTCCAGCGTCCATCATGACACAGCGTTGCCTCGCCGGTTGCTCCTTAAAAAAAAAAAAAAGGAAGTTTCACCCAAAGGACGAAGCACTGACAGCGATAGAAAGGTTCAACGTTGTGCTTGAACTTCTCGGACGGTGATCTAACTACACGTGGGTGCGCCCAAATTGCTGGCGCTCTTAAATGCTTTACCACGCCGTGTTGCAGGTAATGACATCGCACAGGCGCCACTGTATACACTGCTTTTTTTTTTTTTTCACAGCATAACATTCTTTGGCTAGGTGCCCGGAAGTCATTTTCTGCTCCGTCCCGTTCGTCCTTCCGGTTTCGTGCCCCCCAAATGAAACCCCTTCATAATTTGAAACTAGCGACACACTCTTCCCCGCAGCGCTTTCCTCCTCAATTATCCCTTGCCCGCCGGCTGCGCGCGCTGCGTACGGCACGCTTTTTCTCCCGGGATCCCGCGGACGGGCCGCAGCATTCTATGGAGGGGCGTTATTTTGGGGCAGTTGCGCGCCCCAGTGAGAGAGAGAGAGAAATAAACGTTTATTGTACGAAACAGTGTCCCGAGCGAGGACGGGTATCACCCTAAGGTGGGAAGGCTCCTTAGTCCAGGAACCCTCTGGCTTCGACTGCCCTCTTGGCCCTGGCGACGAGTTGTCGTCGGTCTTCCAGGTCCCCGAGGGTTAGCTTGGCCTCCCACGTTTCGAATAGGTCGTTTGCTTCTATTGCTCGTTTTGCGTGCGTCTCTGGTTGCATTTCGCTGCCTTCGTGCCACGGGCATTCCAGGAGCAAGTGTGCCAGAGTGTCGGGTACGTTGCAGAGCGGGCAGAGGTATCCGTAGAGCGTCGGGTAGAGGCGATGCATTATCATTCCGTGCGTGTACGTATTACTTTGAAGGCGTCTGAGGATCAGGCTTTCTTCTCTGTCGAGTTTAGGGTGCGGTGGAGGGTACACTCGACGCTCGAGCCTGTAATGTTGCAATATGGCCGAATAGTTGGTGGGTACGGCCTCCGTCTCTTCTGTCGCGGGTCCGAAAGCGCGTGGGGAGAGGGGAGCCCGGCTGACGTACTCGCGGGCAGCGGCGTGGGCCGCTTCGTTCCCCTCTAGTCCCTCGTGTCCGGGTACCCACGTTACGGAGGTGTACGGGAGCGGAGTGCTTCGTCTTTGCAGTATCTTGAGTGCATCGGCCGAGATGCGGCCCCTCAAGAAGTTTCTGCAGGCGGCCTGAGAGTCGGTGAATATAACCGCTGAGTCTGTGCATGTAGTGGTGGCGAGAGCGATTGCCGCTTCTTCAGCCGTTTCCGGGTTGCGTGCCTTGATGGTTGCCGATGCTAGCTCGGAGCCTTGGGAGTCTACGACGCTGAGAGCGTACGCGTTTCGATGCGGATACTTGGCCGCGTCGGTGTAGCGGGCATTCGGGTCATGCTTGAAACTTCGTTTGATGGCGTTGGCTCTAGCCTGTCTTCTACTCTTATGATATATGGGATGCATGTTGCGCGGGACACGTGCGATGCAAATGCACTCTCGAACGTCCGGTGGTATTCGCTCTTTCTTGTCCGTGTCTGCGACATACGTCTCGCTGTAATTCAGGTGTCGCAGTACTGATCTCCCTGTGGGCGTGAGCTTGAGTCGTTCTAGCTGGCTGTTCTTGTGCGCTTCGGCGAGCTCTTGCCACGTGTTGTGGACGCCCATCTTAAGGAGACGTGATGTAGAGGCCATGGCGGGGAGTCCCAGGGCGACTTTGATTGCCTTCCTTATCATGATGTTGAGCTTTTCTATTTCACCGTTCTTTAAAGCCAGGTACGGCGTGCCGTATGTGATGCGGCTGGTGAGCAGTGCTTGTATTATGCTTAGAGTGTCTTGCTCCTTGAGCCCGCTTCTTTGGCTTGAGATCCTCTTGACAACGCACCCTATCGCAACTCACGCGCCCCAGTGATGTTGAAAATTTTGAGAACTGCTGATAACAGTATCAATAATGCTGAAGGCAACGTTTATGAGGAGGTTCGTTTCTTCTTCAAGCCGTATGAACGGGGTATAGTGATGTAAATGAGCTTTGAGGCGAGTTCTATACTCCAGACAATTTCTCTGCCACATGATGAGATGCTTTACTTTGAGCGTCTGATCTAGTATTGCTTGTCGCACATCACCCTGCGTGTGGCTTATTGAGCGAAAGCGTTAGATCTCTGTTGCAAGGTCGGGTTCTGAGGTATAGAAAATGACACGTAACCCAGGGAAGGGCGGAAGCGAATCAAAGCATGTCCAGCCGTGTATGAATACTGATTAGCAAAGTTAATTAATGATCGATTAGTGATTGTATGAGGATGGATTGAGGGGTATTAAGGAGGATTAAGGTCTATTAAGGAGAAGTAAGGTGGATTAAGGTCGATGAAGGTGGATTAGGGTGGAATATGGTGCATTTACGAGGGTTATGGTGGACTAAGGTGATGAAGGAGGATTGTGGTAGATTAAGGTCGATGAAGGACGATGAAGGTGGATTAGGGTGAAATACGTTGCAGTGGTAAACATTATTGCCTGCAGGAGATTCTCTACATTACGACATCATGACCACAATCATGATTGATTGCTCAATTATGAACGAATTGGTGCACTTATGCGGTAAGTTAACTTCAAACTTCAAATTTCGGCTCGTATTAAATCGATGAAAAAAGCTTCCCCACAGGATAAAACAGCAGAAAGTGCTGTTAAAACATTCGCTGTGAAAGCGAAGATTCCCGGCCTCCGCCTAGATGTCGATATCAACAGCACGCGTGCGCGATCACGTGAATGCTCCCTGCACATTGCCTGTATCCGTGAGAAAACTAAATAATTGTGGCCCACTCATGCGCGCGTGGAAGCGCAGTTCAAAGCAAATTCCAAAATCCAAGGTGTCCTTAGGTATCGCCTCAAAGACGTGAACGTGAAAGCCTTGTAACGCCTACTGTACTTCACCTTAATCCACCTCCATCAACATTGATCCACCCTAATCCACCTTAATTCTCTTTAATCCACCCTAATCAGTCCTAATCCCCCTTCACCAACCCTAATTCACCTAATCCACACTAATCTTCCTTCATCCACCTTAACCTCCTATAATTCTATTTAATACGCCTTAATACTTGTTCATGAACCTTAATCCTCCTCTATACGCCCGAATCCCCCTTAATTCTCTCAATCAACCCTAATCCTCCTTGATCACCCTAATCGATCTTAATACTCTTTCATTAACCCTAATTCACCCTAATCTACCTTAAACCACCATAATCCTTCTTAACACACCTTAATACTTGTTCACGCACCTTAATCGTTCTCAAGCCACCTTAATACCCCCTAATCAACCTTAATCCTCCATAATCCACCTTAATTCAGTCATTAATGAATCATTAACTTGGCTAATCATTAACCTCATACACGGCTGGGCATGCTTTGGGTGGCTTCTGTCTTTCCTGGGTCACGTGATAGTTCCTGTTCACAACACGACCTTGAAACAGAGATCTAAAGCTTGCGCATTAAGAACAAACTTTAGCTCGGGTGCTCCTATCTAAATACATGTAGTCGTAGTAGTAGTAGTAGTAGTAGTAGTAGTAGTAGTAGTACTAACAGTAGTAGTAGTAGTAGTTGTAGTAGTAGTAGTATCATGACTCTTGACAAGACCTTATCCTCGGATTATAAGTAGTGGCACCGGTGGCGAACAGGCAAAGCACAATTCTCAGGAACGTTGCTCACTAAAATTAATGCCACAGAAAGACAACACAATGTACACCAACACTAATGATAAAGAACTCCACAAAATATTTAGCAGTAAACAAAAAAACAGAAAACGCTGCGGCGAAAACAAAAACATTAGTAAATCAGTAAAGCCAAAACAAATTGGTGCCAAGTGATATGTTTCAAAATTATACAGACGGAAAAAGTATCTTTACTTTTTTCTGAAACATCGAAACACTACTACTTTCTACAGCTATTTCCACAATCGATTGGTGCACAGGGTTGCTATTTGGTGATGTAAACACTGTTTTCCATAATTGGTTCTAGATCTAGTGGCGGACAACGCGACAATACGTAAAGCATATGTTATATCGCTCGACAAATAAGTATTACTGAAAGTATCAAAATCCTGCTTGATTTTATGGAAAATGTAAACTGCCAAGCTCAAGTTACAGGAATGAAAAAAGATTACGAGCACGACAAGTCTCGACAACATTTGCTTCGAGTGCTTGGCCTGTACACAACGCTTGTAGGGCTCTTTTTGAAGGGAAAACAATTTAAAGGAATCAGTTTCATTGCACGTACCACGTACTATGTTACAGTATACAAGATGGGAATGAACGAAAGAAAAATATGATTGTTTCTTTACTTCTTGTGGAAGAAGATACAATAGATTACACAAATAGACCTGGCCATTGTCATTTTAATATAATTCACATGATCTGTCCGCCCTAGGTCGCTACGGAAGCACACACACAGAAACCGGCAACTATGTATTTGCTCAATACGCGAGTTATTGAATTATAATTTGATATCATAGCTTAATGGGTTTTTTTTTGCATGAAAGAGCGTAAACTTCGTTTTCTTGACATTCAATTGAAGCTGGTTGACAGAGAGCCAAATGAATAGCTGGTGCAATCAGGCATTACACTGCTGCTCCAACACTTTAACATTAGAACCAGAAAAAAATGTATTTGTACCATCAGCATACAGCACAATGTTAGCAGTTAATGGAATGTTCGCAATGTCATTAATATATACAGTAAATAAAAGAGGTCCCAAAATTGAACCCTGTGGGACACCAAAATTCATCATACCGAAATTACATTTTGCGCCATGCATCTGTATATACTGTGGCCGTTCAGCTATATAACTTTTCACAAATGCATTTGCAACTCCGCGAATTCCGTAGATGTCAAATTTTTTTCCTTCAGTGCTTCACAGAGTTGAAGGCTTTACAAAAATCTAGAAAAATTCCAACAGAAAACAGTCTATTTTCAAAATTGTTCATTATGGTATTTCTTATATCTGACAATGCTGTTTGAGTCGATTTGCCTGATTGAAAAGCATACTGTTGTTGACAAATTGAATTTTAGCTTGTATGAAATTTTTCAGCCGAATAAAAAGTACGCGCTCAGCTACTTTTGAGAAAATTGGCAGTACCGAAATTGGACGATAATTGTTCGGGTCGCGTTTGCTGCCTCCTTTGAACAAAACGGTGCCACGCGCCACCTTCAGTTTGTCTGGGAATACTCCAGTGAGCAGCATTCTATTGCATATATGCGTAAGTGGGCCAGCGACAATATAAACAACACATTTAATAGGGAAGACAGCCTTTTCATCCTGTCCAGGCAAGCACGTGTTCCTAAAGGCATTAATGATCCTAACGACTTCATCTGTTGAAGTAGGTGACAAAAATATAGAATCGGCACTACAGTAGGGTAAGTATAAGTCTATAGTCCTGGTTAAATGAGAGTTAACGGATGTATTGTACGCTCCTGCTGCTATAAAGTGATCATTAAGTTTATTAGCAAGCAAGACCCCTGAACTAGTTACTCCGCTGATCGTTAATTTCGAGGAGAGGTCTTGTTTCTTGCTCCCTATCATTGAGTTGATACTTTGCCAAAGTAGTTTAGGGTTGCACAAGATAGACGAAAACTTATTCATATAGAATAAGGACTTTGCCTTCTTTAAATCTGAGTTTAATTTGGTCCGAAACTTCTTAAACTCAGTTAACTCATCCAGATTTCTTGTTTCCAAAAAGCGAGAAAGCACTTTATTTTTTTGTTCGATTCTTTTCAAAAGGGCTCCTGTCATCCATTCTTTTCTAGCCTTCCTATGCTTTTGTACAGTTTGTGTCGGAAATGCAGTGTCATGGCATTCCAATACTTTTTTAATATATATGCGTACGCATGGGATGAGTCTGCTTCATTGTATACGTCAGCCCAATTGATAGCAGACATAAAATTACAAAAGCGGGCGATACTGTTCTTATCATGAACTCTCCGTGGGCGTGTGGGAGCACTCATTTTCACTTTCATCGGAAAGAGCGAAAAGAAGGGCAAATGATAATTGATTCCAGATGAAAATACACCTGACATATTGCAATCCGGAGGGTAATTAGTAAAACACAGATCTATTAATTTTTCCGAGTGCCGTGATATGCGTATGGGCAAGTCAATAACATTATCGCAGCCATTTGACAGCTTTGGTTCACTCAACCTAATCTTTTGGGGGTTATATTCAAGCAATCTAATATTAAAAGCACATAACACAATGATGCGCCATTTATTAAGTTTTTTTGCGTGCTTCAAAAAGGAATCAATCCACCGAAAGAAGTTATCTAAATTGCCTAGAGGGGGACGATAAACAATCATTACGGGCATTCTGCCATTAACAAGGCAGAGTGTTTCAAAGTCATCATGAACGAGAGAATAACTGGACAAGATATCAAAGGACAACCGGTTATGGACTTATAAAGACACGCCACAACCTCGATTTGCGCCTCGAAACACTGAAGATGGGTTTGTAGTCAGCAAACTGAATGATATCTGAATTTGAACAAAACCATGTTTCTCTAAAAGCAATAAGATCAAAAGTAAAGGACAGCTCCTGTAACTCAGCTTTTACTTGTTCTGATTTATTTCTTCAGCTCTGACAGTTTAAATGGCACAAGGATAATGTGTTTCGCGAATTCTAAACACCATTTCTTAACACGTCAGAAAACGATTCGGAAGTATGCAATCGTTAAGCAAGTGTACTCGTTAAGCAAGTGTAGGAGAATTCATTTTTCTCGGCAACCACTGCACCAGATTTGGCAAGGTTTGTTGCATTTAAAAGAATAACCTAAAATTTAGTGACTGTTCATTTCAAAATATTGATTTTGATCGTCAGTATTTTATTAAAGATTGACAAAATCGAAAATTTTCAGGAAATGATACTATGAAATTTACAACTATTTAACACAGCAAGGAAAAATGATATCACGATTCTGTGGATCGCATCTGATAGTACATCTAAAGGGGACAAAATTTATATGTTACACATGAATCTGAAAGGACTAATATGGAAATACAGCTTTTACAGAACCCTTGTGAACAACGTAACAAATTCACGTAAAATATAAATTGACATATCTAATTTGTTCTGCTTTGAATGATCTAATGGACGCTGTTTACAGAACCGAGATATCTGTTCTTGATGCAGAGCTATTAACTTACAAACTTCGTGCGTCTATTTTTCGAACTTCCGAATTTTTGAAGAAAATGATTTAAAGAAAATTCTGGCCCTAAATGGAAATTCTGCTGCCAACAGTCACTAGAATTGAACTTTCTCTCTCAAATGCAACAAATTTTATTAAAATAGGTCCAGAGGTTACCTCAGAAAAGCGTTTTTCTGTATTACATGTACTTCAATAGGCCGTCTCGGAGTTGAGCCGGAGCTAAAGCTTCCTCTTAAAACTTAAATACAATGTGGACTAGCTAGCGCTCATCACCTGCAATACCACGGGTATAATTGCCACTAATTTTTTCAGGGCCTCCATTCGTAGCATGACTTATGCACGCATCGACGTAAGCTGAAAATAATAGCTCCTCTACAAGCCACTATTTCAATTTTCAGTAAAACAGGCAACGGATCCTAACAGTCGCGAAAAGTGCGATCGAGAGGCTGTATCTTCGCACATAAATATTTACAGCGGAAAGAAGAATCTATAGTGCTGCATTACCGATTGAATAACAACAGTTGGCCTCATGCGACGTGGTGGAGTTCCAGCAGAATATTAAGCACACTGAGGACAACCCCATCTTTATGCAACCTGCCGCACCGAAAACGCAGGTGAGCAGGCCGGAAGAATTAAAAATATGCAGCATTAGGGGGGCGGGGGAAGACAAAGTGGAGGAAATACAGGGAGGTCAGCCAGTGTAAGTACCGGCTGGCTACCCTGTGCTGGGGAAAGGGAATAAAAGGACAAAGAAGAAGAAGAGGGAAAAAAGGAAGCCGGAAAAGTCACAGAGTAACGCGATACCACGCGCTACCACACTCAAAGACGGTCGCACAATTCGCATGTCCTTACAAACTTTGGCAAGGCCCTTACGGCCTTGAGTGATACTTTGAACGAGCAATAAGAAAGACGCCTCACCTCGCAAACAACATTGTTGTTTGTCGGAACAAAGTTCTTTAGGCCAATGTTATGCAGCCACTGCTTCCTGCGCAAGCCGTCACGTTTTTTCTCCTTGTTATGTCACAAAAGCTGTATAACCATCTTCAGGCTCCTTGCCGCAGTTATATGCACAACAGCACGGCATAGCGCTAGCACATAGAGCAGGAAACACAGCGTAAAACGTTCGCTACGCCCAGCTAAAGCGCCGTGTCAGCCGAGCTGAGGAGAAAAATGGCGCGAACCAGAAGGAAAAACACAAGCAAAACCCAAGATCCGCGGCTTTCCAAGCGCAACGGCAGGAGAGAAATCGTCGTGAAGAAATATGGGCGCAAGGCCGCTTCCAGCGGAGGGGGGAGGGGGAGCGCAAGAGTCGAGGAGGTCGTGCGGAGCCAGCATAGTTCAAAGAGTGGCTGTACTTTCAAATTACCAAGGAACTTTAGTCCTCAAAGGGTCCTAGCGCCATCTCGGCATCAGTACGCGAATTTCTGTAATGCACAGACATCTGCCCGCTTACCGTCACTACTGCAAAAATGTTTACACCCTGAAGGGTGTCTTGTCGCACTGGTAACAAACACCCTTACCGTTAGGGCTTTACTAAAATTTGTAGAGGCCTACAAAGGGGCTCTAAGTAGACGTGCGATGACAAAAAACGTAGAATTGAAAACTATGTAATCATTCTAACAGCCTTGGGCGCACAGAAATACCCCACAGAAGAGTTTCGTATTTCTCCCCATGTAAATCTCTTGTCGAATATTTCCATCCGCACCATGTACATCATAAATAACCGTGGGGATAAAGGGCACCCCTGCCTCCGTCCCTTGTTGATATCAACTTTCTCCTGGCTCCTCATCCCTTTTCCATTCAACGCAGTCGGTATTTTCAAGGTAAATCTCTATCAAAAGCTGTACACACTCGTCGCCTAAGCTTTCTCCTTCCAGAATATCGTACAAAATATTGCGGTCTACGTTGTCATACGCTCCTGTAATGTCAAAAAAGGCCATATATAACGGTCTCCTATATACTCTAGATATTTCATTATATTAAGTAAGCACAAATAAGTTATCATTCAGACGCCTACCTATTCTGAAGCCATTTTGAAGTCCTTCCAAAATGCGGTTATTATCTGTTCATGCTTGCAGCTTTAATTTAATTGCCTGCATTGCTAACCCGTACATTACCGATGTAATGACCAACGCAATGGAATCATCGGTTGGCGCAGGACAGGTAATTGGAGATCGCAGGAAGAGGCCTTCGTCCTGCAGTGGACATAAAATAGGCTGATGATGATGGATGACGAACGTTCTATATCAGTGAATTGTATCTTTCATCCCCTTACCTTCATAAATTAAATTCGTGCTACTTTGTCGCCAACGTCTGGTATTCGTCTATCTTTTAAAGTTTTTTCTACTGTTTTCAACAGAGCTTCCTTAATGTTTTGTTCCTAGTTAATTAATCAGCCTAATGGGAACCTCGTCTAGCCCTGTTGCTGTGCGCTTAGGAATTTTCTCTTCGGCTTTCTTCCAGTTGAATTTTGTCAGCACCAGCTCCTCTTTCATCTGGTTCCCTGTCATGCTCTTTTTTTTTTCCTCAACTACAACCTCGTCATTGCCTTGGAAAGGTTCGGCTGTTATTTTTCGGGTGTAATTTAACGTCGCGTCCCCAGTAGGTTGGTTCCATCTTCGTCTAGGATGGATGGATGGATGGATGTAATGAGCGTCCCCTTTGGAACGGGGCGGTGGGTTGCGCCACCAAGCTCTTGCTGTTATACTGTCTAATCTTCTACCTAGGTAAAAAAAGAAAAGAAAAAAAAGAAAGCACCATGAGCTCCCACAATCAAATTTTCTGACTCTCTGTTGCGAACTTTCCTTTTGTACGTCTCCGTTCTTCGTCGTTTCCCTGCTTTTCTTCCACCAGTCTTCCAATCGCCTCTTACTAATCTCTATTGCGGACATGTTTACTTTTACACTACTCTCGCTGAACCCAAGGGCTTCAAGGAGACCAGTGGTGCCTAAATCGACCGCTGGACCGATGTTTGCACATTCTAATAAAACGCGCTCCACCGTTTCCCTAGCTTTACCGCAGCAAGCACATACGCAAACGTGAGCACTGTCTGATGGTGTTTCGAGGTGGCTTCCTCCGCCTTCCTCCTCGCGTTTTCTTCGCTAAGCCGTTATTCATCCCCCGTTGTGCTCCGTGTTCGCTTTTTCAATCCTCGACGCGCTCGTTCGCTCGGTTACGGCGAGGGACGCCAACGTTCAATACTCAAGGCACTACGCGTATAATACTTTAAGTAAACAGTCTTGCGTCTCTGCCGAAGCTTAGCGCAAACGCATCTTCATGCAACGTTAATCCATCAGTGGAACAATGCAGACATTTGTTTTCGCAGCTGCCTCTCACGGCAGCGTCACGAGATACCACTTTGTATAACCTACATAGTTTCTCAAGGTACTTACGAAATTTACTTTACAATATTCTATTAAATCTTATCATTTTGCAATAAGAAGGTTATTTGCCGCAATGACGTTGTGCAGCTAGCATAAACCTTTATCTAATTCACATTTGAAAAAAAAAAATGACCGACGTTTACGATGCTCCCTAAAGCGAAATTTGAGCGCAGCTCTATGCGTGTTTTCATTTCGCGATATATTGAGGCATCTCACCGATCACCTCACTGGCTCGCAGAAGCGCCCCGCGCGGCGCTATACAGGGTGTCCCAGCTAATTTTAGCTAGACCTTAAGAATGTGCGAATGCCACGTGTCTGTACAGAACCAAGGTAATGATGTTTAAAAAAAAAATAAATTATGGCGTTTACGTGCCAAAACCACTTTCTGATTATGAGGCACGCCGTAGTGGAGGACTCCGGAAATTTCGACCACCTGGGGTTCATTAACATGCACCTAAATCTAAGTACACGGGTGTTTTACCATCTCGCCCCCATCGAAATGCGGCCGCCATGGCCGGGATTCGATCCCGCGACCTCGTGCTTAGCAGCCTAACACCATAGCCAGTGTTGTAATCGCGCCGCTGGCCCGAGTTGTTGGGGTCTCGGTGCTGACGCCCGTTATTGCCAATGGGTCGCAAGCCCCAAGGGTAGCGTTGGCCTGGCGGCCTGGGGCACTGGAAACATCCGAAGGTCCCGGAAAAGCATGAGAAGACTGGTAACAGAACAACTTGTTTATTCTAACATAGCAAAAGAGCGGCCGGTCAGGTCGACCGGAGTGGAGAGACGGGAGAGCACGTAACTCAACAGTACAAATCGGAGCCTCTCTCCTGGCGTCCGGGGGCAGCTGCTCTTATACTCTCGGCGTCGCGGTCCAAAAGGGAAGGTCACGGGATGAAGGTCACGGGATGAAGGTCACGGGACGGCGGAGCATGAGCCCACGACGGCGCGCACGGTCGAGCCGAGAGACCTGCTGAACCGAGTGTAGTGACGCATCGCCAACCCTCACTTGGGGAGCTCCGCTCCCCGGCTGCCGCGCTTTGACAAGCGTGGGCACACACACACACACGCACACACGAAGACACGTGGCACTGAAACACGCCTGGACACGCTTGGCGGGTAGGCGTTGCGGCGGCGTCGAACGGGCCAAAATGTCCGCCGCTTTGAACAAAGCCCCGGCGTCCGTTGCATCCGCGCCGGCATTACCGCGCGTTGTAGGCGAAACGTAACAGACCGCCCCGCCGGGGGAAGGAGATCCCGATGGTCAGGGGACTGCATCCGCTGTCCGGAGGGATGTCGCTCGATGATGCTCATAACCGTAGTCGGGCGTCCTTTGGCGTTTCTTGAGCGCAGCGCACAGAGAAGGCCTCGTTCTCACGTTCAGGTGCACACAGGACACTGCAAAGTGACTTCGGGAGAGTTGACATTTTTGTTCTCGTTTCCGGCAAGCGTTAGAACTACGCCGAAAGTCAACCGCTCAGTCAGTAAGCACGGCACAACCCTCACTAAGCCCTGCCAGGCTCTTTCCCCTTTTATACTGCTGCCTAGTTCCTTACAGTAGTTTAGCAGCACTCAGAACGCGTCCACAAATCGGAAAATTGCACTAGAAAGCATATCATCACTTTGAAACACTACACAAAAGCAATAGGTTAAAAATCCTGCCTCAGGAAGAAAAACATCAGTAACAAGCAATTTTGAGGCTGATTCCCACGTTAGGGGCTTCGACTTAAGCCATCGGCGTTACCGTTGAGACTCCCCTTTTTGTAACGTACCTCAAAGGAATATTGTTGCAAAGCGAGGCTCCAGCGCAGGAGGCGGCCATTTTTGGGAGAGATGGTCTGCAGCCATTGGAGAGGGCAGTGATCCGTCTCAATGATAAACCTCGAGCCAGCTAGGTAACATGACAATTTCTGAACGGCCCATACGATACACGCACACTCTTTCTCGGTGGCGCTATACGCCTGCTCACGACTCGTCAGCTTACGACTAGCATACAGGACGGGGTGTTCTACTTCTCCATTTTCCCGTTGGCACAGTACAACGCCCATGCCTCGCTCACTAGCATCACACTGAACAACGAACCCTTTTGTGTAGTCAGGCGATCGTAGCACAGGCTGGCTTGTTAGGGCGCTCTTTAGGGCGCTAAAAGCTCTTTCCTTCGTCTCATCCCAGACGACTGTTTGCGGCTCTGTCTTTCTTAGAGCATCCGTCAAGGGAGCCGCGATATCAGAGTACCTGGGGATGTACCTCTGATAGTAGCCGGCGACACCTAAGAACGACCGAATATCGGTCTTCGTGCGCGGTTGCGGGAAGTCTCGCACAGCGGCCACCTTTATTTCAGAGGGGCGGCGACGACCCCGACCAATCACGTGTCCGAGGTAGACTACCTCGGCCTGTGCTAACTGGCACTTGGGAGCCTTGACTGTCAAGCCCGCATCGCGCAGGCGGGTTAGCACTGCCCGCAAGTGCGCCATATGCTCAGGCCAGGATGCGGAGAATATCGCTACGTCGTCTAGATACGGTAAAGCGAATTCTTGCTGTCCCCGCAACACTTTATCCATGAGGCTTGAAAAGTAGTATGGCGCGTTCTTCAAACCAAAACTCAAAACTTTAGGACGGAATGTCCCCATTGGTGAAATGAACGCCGCATACCTACTAGCCTCTTCTGTAAGTGGAACCTGCCAATAACCCCTGACAAGATCTAGGGTGGAAATAAACTGAGCGCTACTCACTCTCTCAATGCGCTCCTCGATGTTAGGGATCGGATAAATTTGATCCTTAGTGATGGAATTAAGCCTGCGGTAGTCGACGCAAGGACGAGGTTCCTTGCCCGGTACCTCAACTAAAATCAAAGGGGAGGTATAATCACTCTCACCCGCTTCAATAACACCGAGCTGTAGCATTTTCTTTACCTCAGCCTCCATAATATCGCTCTGGCGGGGTGACACCCGGTACGCCTTGGATCGTACTGGCTCTGGGGAGGTAAGTTCTATGTCATGAGTAAGGACAGAAGTCCTACCAGGCCTCTCAGAGAACAGACCTTGAAACTCTTGTAAGAGCTGGTGTAGTTCGGTTTTCTGCTCAGGCGACAGCGATGCTTTACTTATTAAGTCACTAATGACTTGATCGGTGTCTTTCCTGTTCGTCACTGAGCCTAGTCCCGGAAGCTCGACCGGAAGCTCTTCTAACTTTCCCGCATCGGGAATTTCCTCTCCAGTATCTGGTGCCTTTAACGCTACAGGCTCAATTTTATCCCGTTCGGGCGTGCTCTGACTACCAGCTTGCTGCGCCTCTGACCCTTTCTCATCGTTCAACAACGTCGGCCCCGCAACTACCGCCTTTGCAGCGAGCTCCCGAACCTTCGATCTGGTTAAGGCCTGAACGCTAGCCTCACCAAACAAAAGCCCCTTCTCGCGCAGGAGGTGATCGGACCTGTTCGAAAATAGGTACGGGTACTGGGGGGGCAGCATAGATGACACTGCGGCCTCCGTCTCAAGTGCTCCGAAAGGTCCTTCAATAAGCACTTTTGCTACCGGCAGACACACGCTATGAGCTTTCACTGCTTGTTTGATCCATGCGCACTCGCCCGTGAACATATCGGGTTCTACGTAAGAGGGGTGAACTACATCCATCGTAGCTGCGGTATCGCGAAGCACTCGGCACTCTTTCCCGTTCACGAGGAGGTCTCGCATGTAAGGCTCGAGAAGCTTGATGTTCTCGTCAGTGCTGCATAATGACAAAAACACGACTTTTGGTTTTGTTTCTGGACACTGCGCCGAAAAGTGACCCGGCTTCTGACACGTATAACACACGCGCACTTGCCTCATCTCGAACCGCTTTCTGCGTTCGGCTTCGGCTGCCGCCGTCTCCTCACGTTCGGTCGGACACTGCGCCGAAAAGTGACCCGGCTTCTGGCACGTATAACACACGCGCGCTCGCCTCGTCTCGAACCGCTTTCTCATGGGCGTGAACTTCGGCCTCTCAAACTTGGAGCCAAATTCACCCTTTTGACCGTCCTTAGCTCCACGAGCCCGACGCGTCACAAACTCCTCGGCTAGCTCAGCGGCTCGAGCCACCGTACTAACGTCTGGCCTATCCAAGACCCAGTACCGCACGTTCTCAGGTAACCGACTATAAAACTGTTCTAGCCCGAAACACTGCAGAACTTTCTCGTGGTCACCAAACGCTTTCTCTTCTTTGAGCCACTCCTGCATGTTTGACATAAGCCTGTACGCAAACTCTGTATATGACTCACTTTTGCCTTTCTCATTTTCCCGAAACTTCCGACGGAACGCCTCCGCTGACAGCCGGTACTTTTTTAGCAGACTCGATTTCACTTTGTCGAAATCCTCTGCCTCCTCTCTCTCCAAGCGAGCGACTACGTCGGCCGCCTCGCCGGGTAGCAAAGTGAGCAAGCGCTGTGGCCACGTTTCCCGAGAGAACCCCTGCTTCTCGCACGTTCGCTCAAAGTTAACCAGGAACAAACCAATGTCCTCTCCAAGCTTAAACGGCCGCATCAGGTCAGTCATTTTGAACAATACTCGTTCTCCTGCACCGTGTGCCTGACTTCCATTACGAGCGCGTTCCATCTCTAACTCGAGACGCTTCATTTCCAAAGCGTGTTGACGGTCGCGCTCTCTTTCTTTCTCTTGTTGCTCTTTACGTTCACGCTCATCTTTCTCTTTCTGTTCTTTAAGTTCGCGCTCCTGTTTCTCTTTTTGCTCCTCCCTCTCCTCAATGGTCTCAAGGCATTCCGACAGCTCGTCATCCTCAGCTTCTAACTCAAGAATAGCCCTTAGCAGTTCTGGTTTTCTGAGTTTGTCTGAGACATCCAGACCCAACTCTCTCGCAAGCTCCAGCAATTTCGGTTTGCGCAACGACTTCAAATCCATGGCTGCTCTGAATGCTGCTTTCTCTACTGCCTACTATTGTCTTGCCGCAAACTAACCCGGTAGCAACGACAACCACAATTACCAGCTCTGTTTCTAACACTAACAAAAGCCTGGCAAAACTCAGAAGAAGAAAGTCCCGCACTCACCAAACCTTGCAGCCAAGACTTCAGCGCAGTCGTTCCGTTGCAGGCAACCAGTCATCACACAGGGCTCGTTGCGCTGCTCCCGGATGGTCGTTGTGCTGCTCAGCATACAGTCAACCGCATCTCTTCGCTGCTGGCCTCCGTTGTCGCGATCTCACCGCTGGCAACCAGATGTTGTAATCGCGCCGCTGGCCCGAGTTGTTGGGGTCTCGGTGCTGACGCCCGTTATTGCCAATGGGTCGCAAGCCCCAAGGGTAGCGTTGGCCTGGCGGCCTGGGGCACTGGAAACATCCGAAGGTCCCGGCAAAGCATGAGAAGACTGGTAACAGAACAACTTGTTTATTCTAACATAGCAAAAGAGCGGCCGGTCAGGTCGACCGGAGTGGAGAG
The DNA here is from genome assembly GCF_023375885.2 of Dermacentor andersoni. NCBI lineage: Eukaryota > Metazoa > Arthropoda > Arachnida > Ixodida > Ixodidae > Dermacentor > Dermacentor andersoni. The sequence continues at coordinate 104,773,682 of NC_092816.1, read as the reverse complement.
ACGGGAGAGCACGTAACTCAACAGTACAAATCGGAGCCTCTCTCCTGGCGTCCGGGGGCAGCTGCTCTTATACTCTCGGCGTCGCGGTCCAAAAGGGAAGGTCACGGGATGAAGGTCACGGGATGAAGGTCACGGGACGGCGGAGCATGAGCCCACGACGGCGCGCACGGTCGAGCCGAGAGACCTGCTGAACCGAGTGTAGTGACGCATCGCCAACCCTCACTTGGGGAGCTCCGCTCCCCGGCTGCCGCGCTTTGACAAGCGTGGGCACACACACACACACGCACACACGAAGACACGTGGCACTGAAACACGCCTGGACACGCTTGGCGGGTAGGCGTTGCGGCGGCGTCGAACGGGCCAAAATGTCCGCCGCTTTGAACAAAGCCCCGGCGTCCGTTGCATCCGCGCCGGCATTACCGCGCGTTGTAGGCGAAACGTAACACCAGTGAGCAACCACGGCGGGTGGTAATGATGTTTGCCGTCGCTTGGAGATAAATTATTTTTTATTATTCCGCCTAATTAGATCATTATTCTCAATTATTTAATCAAATTCTCAAATATTATATATAAGATGGAAAATGTCAAAGAGAAAATTGTAGAGCGACACGAAAAATTCCCGATACAGCTTTCTGCTGCTCAATACGTGCTGCATAAAAGTGTTTTTCCGAGCGTGAAAGAAGCCTGCGAGTGCACGCAAAACTGACGCGCGACTGGCCGCTACAGGCACTCCGCGTGTATTCGCGGGCTTCTTTATCAAAAATTCATAAAAGCACTTTTATGCAGCATGTATTTTTCTGTACCTGTCAGGGTCACATATGTTTGAGTAGTGATATGCAGAAATACGTACATGGCTTCAGACATATCTAAATGAAAAAAAAAGAGAGAGAGAGAGAGAAAGAAAATGAAATCCTTAGTGAAACATTTATGCTGGCGTCTACGGAAAAAATTCACTGTGCGCGATACAATTACCACTGCGAACACGTGGCGGGGCCGAATGTTTTTCTGTCGCCTATACACGTATATAGACGAGGCTTTTTTTTTGCCAACCTTTAAGTACACTTCTCTCAATGTTTGTACATCCTTGAATTTTTTTTTTTTTTAGTTCGTTTTCCGCGGGAAAGCCGGTTATTTCGACGGTCGTAAAATTCGCGCATCGACGCCGGCGGCAACTAGGCGGGCCATTTGATTCTGCATTGCAGGGTCGCCGTCCCGTCAACACCTGCCGCGTGGCGTTTTGACGCATGACCCTGCAGCCCTCTTTCAATGTTCTGCAAGTTCAAGGCGAAACCGCAACGACTTCCTTTATTGTCGCTTCTTTTTGTCGATTCGGGGCTGCAGACCGCTGCTCCCTTCGACGGTTATAGAGCGTGGGGTGCTCGCGACATTTCCTCTGCCCGACTGTTCCGTTACAAATGTTCAAGCTCTCGTTGTAGTGACACGGCGACGTTAACTGTTATTGTCGAGACATTTAACGATCGCCTTCGTCGATGCATTTGTCGTTTACGCCGCCGTAGCTAGTCGCGCTGTGTCTATATAGGCGAAAGCTTTTCCACGAGTGCAACCAAATTAAATCGTGGTTGCGGCCCTGCTGAAACGAAGAGGTAAATTCAACGTCCGTCTAGATTGCCCTCCTCATGATGCACCGAGACAGTGACTAAAACTAGCACTAATGGCATCGGATCACTCGTGGTTCACAGTCGAAAATCACGCGCTCATGAACACACAAGTGCGCATGCACTGACAGACAGCTCCACGAAATATATATATATATATATATATATATATATATATATATATATATATATATATATATATATATATATATATATATATATATATATATATATATATATATATATATATATATACACACACACACACACACACACACACACACACACACACACACACACACACACACACACACACACACACCAGGTGTGTTCAGTGACAGAAACCACGGTCTGATTCTGAGTCATGCCGTAATGCTGGACTACGAATTAACTTTGACCAGCTGGGGTTCTTTAACGTACACCCGACCCACGGTACACGGGCGTTTTCTTATTTTTGTTTTTTGCATTTCGCCTCCATCGAAACGTGGCCGCGGCGGCCCGAATTCGATCCCACGACCTCGTGTCTATGAGCAGCTAGCGCAATGCCATTAAGTCACCTTGGCGGGTGCTTCACGAAGGAGGACATTCGGGCCTGTACAGCGGGGTAGCGTGCAACAAGAAGAAACACAGCCGCTCTATATCCTCCTTTCTAGGTGGAGAGCCAAGGAAGACAAATATTTCAATGAAGGTTGGAGACGCGATGTATCCATGGGTGGGGCGCGTATGTGCGTGTTGGTTATTACGCCTTGCACAGCAGTGGAAATAGAGGTGGAATCGGCGGCAACAAAGATGCGCGTAAAATTTCGACGGTGGGATGAATGTGTTGTGTTGCCCTGCGTATCATTTCATCCTTCGGTCGGCGACACGGACACCTTCGAGGGAACGTCAACGTCCCGACACGTGTGACGCGAGCTTGTCATTATCGTTCAGCACAACCTTTGCGGCGGGCCGAGTTCAGGGGTCAGTCTAGAGCTTACTGAGCATCCGCCTGGCTGCCTTCGTTGCACGTGGCTTGAAACTGATCAGGGCGTCGTTGTCATGTTTTTATCATTTAATTCGATTATCGTGATCGTCGTAAACGGGCAGAAGTATAGACGCCCGAATATCCCGAGTACCTATACGTGTATGCCGATTGCGGAGAAAGTGCGAGCAGCGGTATTCTGCGAAAGAAAGCGAAGCTACAACATGTCACCCCTTCGAAGAAAAGCCGCTTCATTGGAAGCTGACAGCCGTGTATCCTGAAAGAGAGCTAGAGAAACAGAAAGGCAAGAGAGAGGGAGATTAATCAGTGAATACCCCCGGTTGGCTACTTTGTACCGGGGGAGGAGAATGGGATGCGGAGAGCGAGAAGGTGCATAGAAAGCTTGAGAGATTAACCCAGATATAGTTCTGGTATGGTACCTTGCATGGCGGAAAGGTCCGATGAGGTAAAGCAACAGAAGGCGAGGCACAGGAACAAAGTAAACCGCGCACATAATTCGGCGGCTGCAAGAGCTATAAGGCTAATAATATATATGCCTGTGGACCTGGGGAGCTTCGGCAACGCAGATAAGCCCTTCTGCGCGAAGTTCCTTTGGCATCACTGTAGCCTAACACTTCCTGTTCCAACATTGTCGGCGATTGTCCAGTCTGTCAAGCACTGCGTGCACAGTGAGGGTAATTGTATGGGGCTCCATGTATGATCAAGTGCCACTGTATACGTTATCATCATGAACGCCGTAAACGACTAGTATAGGGGAGGCCTCCAGATTAAGCTTTCAGTGCTAATGTCCAGAATATGCAACTGAAATACCAGCAGACAAGACTTGTTTCATCTCGTCCCCTTCGCAATGTGGCCGCCAAGAGTCCTGGATTCGATCCCTCGTCATAGACTGCGAACCACTCGTATGCGGTCACAACCGCAGATGGAGAGCATGTTTTGTGGCCTTCACACACTTCAAGGAAAACGTCAAGTAACAAAGACATTTTTTTTCTCAAGATGAAATAAGAAATGATTGAAAGAAAAGCTGCAGGATACAAAATGCGTAAGCTAGTAGCAAATTCACTGCCAAAAATGCAAGCGTTTGAACCACGGAATTATTGAGGTCGCGTCAAACGTGTTTGTGGCGAATCCTCGCACAAGATCGAAGTTCCCACGCGGGTCCTCGGCACTTTTGACGATCTCGTTCATCGGTTGTGGTACGGGCGTTTATGATTAGGTTGGAGAGCGAAAGAAAAAAATAAAGGTTTGAATGAAAGTCAGAGGTGTCATACTGGTGAAATGTCTGATATAGCGATTACACCTAAGTGCCGAGAGTGAAAACAGAAATAGAAAAAAAAAAAAGATTTGGTTCCGACTCTCAATGTGGGCTACTATAGGCTGGAGCGACAGGGTCTGTAAAGGGGGGGGGGGGGGGCGGGGGGTGGCAGGGGAGGGGAATGGCAGAAAAATTAGATCCGGCTGGCGTTGCAGTTAAGACCTGCCGTGACCTACACCAATAAAACGTGCATCAAACGCCTGAATATCCTGTGTAACTGTGACGTGGATTGTTTTTCATAGAAGTCAATGAAACTTTATACAAATGTCGTGAAGCGCACCGTATAGACATGATTTTAAATATAGGAAGTGAAAAACGATTACCATTGTATTGTTTTCAAATGTGCTTCCCGGTCGTTTCTTCTTTCTTTTATTGTTATTGTTTTTCAATAACTAAAAGCGGGACTTCCTTGTGTAGCCGTCCCGGCAATCTCATCTTGCCCTTAGGAGAACAACGCTATGTGCTATAGCATACATACAATATACCGGGTTTGTGAAGTAGTTGAGAACACGGCTTCAAGTCACCATTGACATTACCACTCTCATTATATCTGTCGAGGCACCTAACGTCAAATAATTAGTACGTTTATTCCAGGGTATCAGCTTCAGGTCTCACACAGGAGACCAGAGCGTACGCTTACCTATATAGTCATACGCAAAGCACAGTGATTTGGCGATCGCTACCTTCTTGAACGTTGCAAAGTCTGTTGCAAAGTGTTGATATCGCCGATTGTCGCCCGCAGAGCGCAAGATAATCAGCGATCAAGTCGAAGAAATGCTAAGCAAAGGAGTCATCCAAGAATCATCTAGCCCTGAGGCAGCACCAATGATATTGGTGAAAAAGGAAGACGGTACATGGCGATTCTTCGTTGACTACCGACGCCAAAGCGCCATTACTAAAGAAGACGTGAGCCCGCCTCCCCGAATTGACGAAGCGATCGATTGCCTTTTTGCGGCCTCTTACTTCTGTTGATCTGCGGTCAGTTTACTGGCAAATTCCTATGCATAGCGACGATAAGGAAGAAAACAGCATTTGTAACGCCCAACGGATTATTTGAATTTAGCGTCACGCCTTTCGGGCTGTGCAACGCGCCCGCAACGTTCGAAAAGTTCATGGACACTATACTGCGCGGTTTGAAATGGGAAGTTTGCATGTGCTACCTGGACGACGTTGTGATCTTCGGGCAAACATTTAGTGAGCATAACAAGCGTCTGGAGTTGGTGCTAAACTCCTTGTCCTGAATTCGAAGAACTGCCATTTTGGTGAACAACAAGCTCTTGTGCTGGGACATCAGGTCAATAAAGACGGCATACGACCAGATCCACTAAAGACTGCGGCTGCAGAGGCATTTAAGGAACCTCACGGTGTCAAGCGGCTACGAAGCCTTTTTGGGCTTATGTTCCTACTTTCGCCGATCAATTCCTATAGATTTGCCGACGTGGCCGATCCTCTTACGCGCCTTCTCCAGTAAAGGCGCTCCTTTTGAGTGGACCACAGAGTGCGACTCTTCGTTTCGTCAATTAAAGTTCCTCTTGACGTCGCAGCCTATTCTTCGCCTCTTTGATCCCTCAGCACCAACAGAGGTTCACACCGAGGCGAGTGGTGTTGTCATCGGCGCTGTGCTTATTCAGCGCATCGGCGGAAGTGAGCGCGTGATCTCGTACGCTAGCCGCTTCTTGAGTCGCTCCGAGCGCAATTATACAGTGACCGAGCAGGAGGGCGTCGCGGTCATCTTCGCGGTGCAACGGTTTGGTGTTTACCTCTATGGATGCCCCTTCGCGGTGGTCACGGGTCATGATTCACTGTGCTGGCTCGTGAATTTTCGGACCATTCTGGTCGACTTGCGCGTTGGGCTCTACGTCTAGAGGAGTACGATTTTGTTGTTTCGTACAAGAGCGGTCAACGATATGCTGATACTGACTGCCTCTCTCGGGTGCCTCTTCCAACGACTGAATGCGACGCCGACAACTTCGATTAATACATTGCCTTTGCATCTCCGGAATTTCCTGATATGGGTACTTTCATATCCGAGCAGCAGAAGGACGATAGTTTGCAACCACTCTTCGCGACCGCACACGAGCCTTCAGGAAATAACCGCTTTCGCCTACGTGAAGGCCTCCAGTATAAGAAGAGCTACTCGACCACTGGCGTGGGCTACCTTTTAGTTGTCTCCAAGAGCCTCCGTAGTCAAATACTATGCGCCATGCACGACGATCCAACCTATGGCCATCTTGGCTCTACAAAAACGCTCTACCATGCTCAAGAGCGCTTTTACTGGCCCAAGGTGCGTCACGATACCGAGCAGTACGTCGCTAGCTGCACCGAATGCCAGCGCTACAAGCGACCCCGAAACACACCGCGTGGTAGACTTCAGCTAGTTCTGCCTTCCAGCGCCCCTTTCGAACAAGTTGGTATAGATCTCCTGGGCCGCTTACCACGATCCTCCAACGTCAAACATTAAATTATCGTGTCTGTAGACCACCTGACCCGTTATTGTGAGACGGCAGCGCTGCCATCGGCAACGTTCAGCCGCACAGGTCTCTCTTTTCTTATTGTATTCCACCATTCTCCGACATGGGCCTCCTCGCACTATAATCAGCGATCGTGGTAGACAATTTACCGCAGACGGTGTTGGAGAGACCCTTCGTCTGTGTTCAGCTAGCTTCCGACATTCGACGCCATACCACGCATCCACAAACTAATGTTCTGGTTGAACGTACAAACAGAATGCTTGCCAGCATGATATCAATGTATGTCGGTTCCGCACATAGGAACTCGGACAGTGTCTTGCCTTTTCTCACCTATGCATTCAACAGCGCAAGACACGAGACCACCGGTTACTCACTGCTCTTTCTTCTTTATGCTCGTCCACCTCGCTACGCGCTCGACACTATGTTTCCCTACTTCGCTCATAACAATGACTCTATTACCAAGATACTCTGCCGAGCAGAAGCGCGACGCCTTGCTGAGCTACGCACCCTGGCATCGCAGGACCGATCAAAGATCCGCTACGATGGCCGTCACCTACATGTACATTTCGATCCTGGTGAGCTTGTGTGGCTCTGGACGCCATTACGGAAGCGCGGCTTCTGCCAGAAGTTCTTGGCCCACTATGTTGGATTTTACCTTATACTTGAACGCCTCAGCGAGGCCAACTATCGCATTGCACGCCTCACAAACAGTGGACGCCACTCGGCCAATACTGAAATCACGCACGTTGCCCGCCTGCAGCCTTACAATCCACAAGCGACTGACTGAATTGCCCATCGGGCTTCGTCTGCCAAATGTCACTAGCTCTCGTAACAGAGGACAGAAGGAGCGCGAATGACAAAGAAGGACGGACGGTGGAGAAAGAGGACGACGACTCTCGGCGGGCTACCTTTGGACCGCTCCCGGAAAAACGCCAACCCCTGCCTTGCCTATTTAAGTAAACGGTTCGCGCGTAGCAATATATATATATATATATATATATATACATATATATCTTACCCAATATAAACTTGTTACGTTAATATCTGTGGGGAGCGTCGTTGAGGGGAAGACTAATAGATATTCACACAATGCTTAAAACTCGCTAACGGCTAAAAGTCGCTAAAGGCAGCTTATTGTGGAGCACTGGCCAACATCAACACGCACTATATGTGATCAGAGTACATACGCAGCGGGTATAACAGCCGAATTTATTCAATAATTGAGGATGAAGATGGTTATGTTCAAAAGACTTACAAAACAGCAGTGAAGATTCAGCAAAACAAAAAGAGCAAGAAAAAACAAATTCGATTCTTGTCTGAAATACTCGTTGCCATTTGGGAAAGTCGCCATCGCGCATCGCGTCCTCTTGCAACCACCCGGTGCATGCTTCTCGCGTGTTCCGGCGCCTTCCAGTCTACCGCCACACGCTGCAGCTTGCCGTGGACGGAAATACGTCCTAACACTGCGGACCAGCCGAGTGAACAAACAAAGGCTTGTGTGTGACGGCGGGGGTGGTCCGCGGAATGACGCAAAAGAAATGCGGATCCTCTGCTTGTCAACGAGGCGTGCAACACGTCGCGTGGCGAAGGGCCTTAATCTGCCCGCTTTTTTGTCGACGCTCATTGATCTCGTCGCCTCGGCGCAGCTACAGGCGTGGACGGCCACAAAACACGCCATCGCTGTCACCACGCACTGTCGGCAGCCTGCAGCCGCCATCACCAAGTGCCTCCGAAGCACTCATCTCGAAGCTGCCCGCGCGGGCCGCCTATACGTGGCTCTCTTTCGTATATTACGTGTGTGTGCGTGTGTGTGTGCGCCTGTGTGTGCCTGTGCTCTCGACGCTTTTATTGGACTGGTGCGTGTCCGCGGTCTGGCGCTTCGCGGTGCCGAAGTGTTGGCGCGCTCACGCCTGAGGCGAGGGGCTCTGTGCCGACCAAATTGCTTCGTGTCGAGAAGATGGGGCCCACGCCGCCACGGTGTGGTGTGTATGGGCAAGGCGCCTCTCGCGAGCACCGGATCACGCGATCAACACATCGGGCCGCTAAGTGTGTTTGGTCGTGGCCCGGAGCGCGGAAGGGAGGTCCATGCACGCGTATACCGCGCTTGAGCGGTTATAAGCACCCGCTATTATATGAGAAAAGGCCTCTTTTACAGTAATATAGTGCCAGTGCCACTGACACAAGCCGCTATAGGCGTGCGAAGGAATTGAAACGGCTGATATGACGGCTCGAGTATTGGTGGCGCAGATGCCGGAAATAGGCAGAAGGAAACGGCGTTACTACTCTTCAAGGCTATAAATTTATTTTACGCTTGGTACTTATGGTTAGTATGAACCACGGATCATAATGACTGGAAGTTAAACCAGCAATAGAGAAATTATAATCAGCTTTGTAGCAACAGCCCACTCCCGTTTTCAAATGACATATCATATCCGTCCGTCCGTCCGTCCGTCCATCCGTCCATCCGTCCATCCGTCCATCCGTCCATCCATCCATCCATCCATCCATCCATCCATCCATCCATCCATCCATCCATCCATCCATCCATCCATCGGTCCGTCCGTGAGTCCGTTCAAGCAACGGAAGCGTTAACTTGAATTACACAATGTTACCGATTCTCTTCCAGTTCCATTGCTTTTCGGGCTTCGTCTGTAGCGCAACAGTGATCGGTCTATTTTATTTATTGCCAAGATCATCAGTCTGCGAGCGGTGGATGCCAAATAAATAGACTCGAAAGAGATTCTTAGGTTACACCATGCAGCCCATGTTCGTTGACATTGTTTAAATTATACAAGCCTGTATATACAGAAGCGTAAGAGAAGGTGCTAAATAAAGCCTCATACGCATGCAAAGTTTATTAGCACAGATCTGTTTAAACCGGTAGAGCGCAACGCTTCAGTGGCGCATTGGCAGACAGCAGGTTACACACCTTCATTTTGTCGTCGTCGACACGTTGAATGGGCGCCCCGTGCGTGCGATGATGGTTGCCAGCTGCAGTGAACGTGGACGTACGAGTGCTGGTTACACTCGCGCAAACACGGCACATAATCTGATGCAACGTGTGGTCAGAAGGCGTTGGTGCTTGAGTCGCGCATGGACACGTGGCGTCAGCCGCTCGCACGATCTAAAGAGGGGCTATTTTCTGTATGCCATCTTTACTCTTTTTCTTCTTGTCTTCCTGTCCGAGAAGCAGTGGCCGACAAGTGCAAGTGGGTGGTGGGCGAAACTTGTTAGGGCGTATTGCGGAATACGAGAGTGCGTCTAATCGACATGGACTACGCGTCCTTGCAAACATACTTATTTTGCCCACGCCGATCAGCTACATAGCGGACCGCATGTCACGACGTTCCTCTTGTCCTTTCGTGCACATTCGGTTGCGCGGCCGCCTTTTCGTGGTAGCACTCATTTTTGTGGATGTATTTCTCTCTTCTGTCTCGCGACGTCGTCCTCGCAAACTCTCTCTCTCTCTCTCTCTCTCTCTCTCTCTCTCTCGCGCGCGCGCGCGGCAACGCCGTTGTTCTGAGCGCCTTCATTGTTCTTCTCTGCGTCAGTCTTGAATGTCGTTATTCTGAAGGCGGGCAAAATGTACAGAATGAAAAAGTGGAAGCAGAATGCGGCGATATTTATTGATTTCTGTCTGCACTCACTGAACGTTTCATCGCAATATCAATTATACGGAGACGCATTCACGCTACCGCCATCGGCGTGCTGTCCCGCTATCGAAGGCTTATGCGCTGCGCGCGCGCGGAGCGTTGAGTCCTCCAAGGCGTGAAGTGCATTTGGCTAAAAAAAAAAAAAGAAAAATATTTCAGCAACGTTTCCCTTGGTGAGTGCGGGTGACGCGCAAGCGTATCGATGCTATAGCGCACACGACGCTATAGGCCCCCGGTGCGCCTAGACGTCTACACTATCTGAATCGCAGGTCGTGTTCAAGACGGGGCTCGCGCGGCTGCGCCATACGCAGCAGCCGCCGGAGTAGAACGCCCCGTGGTAAGCATTCGCTTACTCCCGTATTCATAAATGCATCCTAACTTGAAGCCTATGCTTGGCTTGATGCAAATGACGCCTCATGTAAACGTGCCCAAGACGCTCATTGCGTTTCCTTAGATGCGTTCACGACAGGTGTCATTTAAATTCAGTCAGCGTGGGCGTGGGCTTCAAGTTAAAGGGACACTAAAGCGAAACAATAAATCAGTTTACACTAATGAAGCAGTGTTTGAGAACCCTGCAGTCAGTCGTTTCAAAAAAATAGTTTGATTATTAGATGAGAAAATGAAGGTCCAAGTATCAGTATTTGAATTTCGCGCTGAAACCCCAGCGCCGGTACGTCAGCGTGACGTCAGGGATTCCAATGTATGTTTTCGCATTTGGGCCGCGTTGGCTGAGTAAAGTTTCCCGAAACTTGCCATGTTTAATATTTGGTTCCTTTAGAACACAATGTAGTCAATCTGTACCGCTACATATAATTAGTAGGCCCTAGAAGATGCCATGAGAATCCAAGACGTCACAGCCCCCAGGTGCGGGAACTTAAGTAGGCGTCGCCACCCGTATTTCGTTCTTGCGCTTTTTCTGGCTTTCCAAACGTCTTATCGTTATAAGAGTGGTGTTTTTGGCGTTGTAGAACGGTAATTTACTGATGCAGAAGAAATACTTTTTCACTTTAGTGCCCCTTTAAGGTGCATTTCTGAATACGGGGGTCACTATGTAAATTACCTGGCATGGTGTCAGCGCGCATAGGGAAACATGGACACTTCGCACTGGAATACCGCGGACACTCGCTGTTAAAATGCAGGCGTGAGGAATTGCGGCAGCAGCCTCGATCGAAGTGACCTTTGTACTGTCTATCGCTTCAGCGTAAACTTAGCGGTGAGAACACAGCGCACACAAAGTTACGAGCCGTCGGCCCACCTAGGCTATGCCCCCGAAGTATATCGCTTTCAAGATAAAGCCTGCGCGACCGATGTACAACGCCTCCTTCCCCCGTTCCATGCGCGTGACTGGATATGGCGCGCTTCCTGCCCTTGAACACGCCAGATTGAGCCGCCATCGCCGGCTCAACGTCACACGCTTTCACTCGCACACACGGCGTACGGCGCGGGAGGACGATGTTATCACGAGACGAATCCGGTACGTATGCGTCGCAAAGATAACCTGTAGCAAATGCCAGAGGTCAACCCAGCGCGCCTCCGCGTACCTTCCTCCTCCGCGGCGCCTCACCTCGTTGCTCCCTCCCCACTTCGTTCAACGTTACCTACACATTCCTCTATAGGTTGGGCTACTTTGCCGCGCAAATCAGCGAGCTCGAGCCTTCGTACATTCCCCGGCGCACGATTCACTTCATCTCCAGGCGCCTTTCCTCCTTCGCTTGCTTCGCGGCTTCAAACAGGCACCGCTTGATTTCACGAGCTGGCCTGCTGCGCTTGTGCGTAAAAACGAAGAAGCGGACGCACCGTCAATGCTCCGCTCAGTCGGTTCGCTGGTGGAGGCAGGCCAGCGTTCTGCATTCCGCTGCGTGGCATGGCTGCTGTGCGCAGGTTGTGCGATATGTAGGCGCACCACACAGCGTTCCTACCCAGCTGCTGTGTTTAGGGTGGCAAACAGGGTTTTCTCTTTCGGTTAACGTTCCCGCCTTTCTCCTTTCTTCTCTCTCTCTCTCTCTCTCTCTCTCTTATTCTAACGTCTTGTCCGTGCAACACGGTTATCGCGGAATCGCGACCACACTCTTCAAGTCACTGGCTCATATAAAATGAAAGCAGTTCTCAAGAACAGTTACCGGTGGATCGCGGTAGGAAATAAACAGCGCAGAATGAAAAGAAAAGAACAAAACAGACTTCCCATATGAACGAAAATCTTTAGAGACGGAGTCCCGGATTTGCGAATGCTGGGCTCAATTCAAACACGTTTGTGAAGTGTGTTGTGGAAATTGAATTTGCATGCACTCCAACTCCAGATATCGAAGCAGACTAAATTCCTTTAGCCGAAATGAGTAGCTTTATGGAACCTTAAGCTCGCACTTGTTTGGCCTAATGCCTATGCTACATTATTCTTGTTCGGGCTGGTCCAACATTTTATTATCTTAAAATATTTGATTCAGATAATCTTGCTGCATAATGTTGATTTTTGTTTCTTTTGTGTGCTATCATGGTTAGGTAACCTTGTGGTCAGTGCGGTAAGTTACGGGAAGTTGTGTAAAACAGTCATATTTTCTCCTTCCATCGATCACTACATATATAGGGCAACTTCAAGCACCTGCTTGCTCTGCGTGTCAGTAGCATGACATTTGAGATTATCTTTACATACAAAGATCACTTACACCATTGCTTTTAATTCAGCGCTTTTGTAAACTATAATGTCTTTTAGTCGCCGGTTACGAGGTGGTTACTGTGTTAGACTTCTTGGTTTTCAAATTCAATTAGTGGTTTTGAAGACCGGGGATTAATAAATTCCCAGGCTGAAACGCCTTCTACAGCTGATGTGACGAGCGAAATGATGCAGTGCCACCTACAATTTGAGGGAAAGATATTTTTTCTACACACTTGCAGTACTGCTATCGATCGGGCGCTTTATGGCTGTGAATTTCGTCAGCTACTATATATATATATATATAGCGTTTCCGGTGCGATGATCTTGTTGGCACTGGAACCGTTGATTCTTTCGGCGTTTTTTCCCACACCAACCGGCCTGAATCTCGCCGCATCCTCTATCGTCGGGCATTTGCCACGTTTGAGGCTGATCATCATCGTTGTCATGTACGCCTCCTTTCCGCCGCCGACACTGTTTTCACGAATATGGTCACAATTAAAGAACTTCAGGCCAAAACACCGCCATGTTGTCAAGAACACCTGCAATGCAAAATAATAATAATAATAATAATAATAATAATAATAATAATAATAATAATAATAATAATAATAATAATAATAATAATAATAAGGGATCGCTTTATAGGAAATCCTTAAGTTTTAATCATATCAGTGGTAATTCTTGGTGAGACAACAAACACCGAAGGCGGCTCACATGTCGCACATCCGATGTCGAATCGTACTGAGACGAATCGACTTTTTCTGGCAGCTTCTGCCAAAGGAACATCGAAATGATTATGAAGAGGATGCACGCGCGACAGACGACAAGAAAAGTCGACGCATTAATCCTTAGCGCTCATTGCCGTTAAAAAAGGGGGGTATGCTACTGTAGCGCAGATTACCATAAAAGTTGCTCTTCGCGTTTACGGTTTACGTTGAGAACACTCTGAGCGCGGCAGGTCGTCGCATTGTACGGGCCGAATGTGTTCCACGTCGACCACTGGAGGCGTTTTTTTTCTTTTCTTTTTTTTTCTTTAGCGATTGTCCGCTCTTTGCGGCACCGAGCGCTTCGGAATCAGGCTCCCTTAAATGAAAAAAAAAAAAAAAAAAACGAGAAACAGGCTTTGGGCTCACACTGTTTTAATACGAATAATTAGCAAGCGTATTGCCTCCCCCCGCCCCCGACATTTTCCCCCACTCTTTTTACGACCATTCCATTTCACTCAGGAGCCAGCTGTCGCTTGAGGTACGGGATGAGAAACAGCGCACTTCAAATGAGTGCGGAGCCTTCTGCTAGAGCTACCGCAACAACTGAAGGCCGTCTCTTCGCTCTTGTTTCCGTTTTGCTGCCCCTCAAGAGGAACAGGGAACCACTCTCGCGCTGCATCGTTCGAAGCGGCGAAATCGCAAAACTGTCCGAGGCGACCTCTGCCGCGACAACAGGCGGCGTCGGAGGGGTCGCCACGTGCAACGCACACAGAGACAAACGCGCCGCGGCTACAGTTACGCCACCACGGTTGAGGACACACAGGTGGGCGGTGCAGACGGGGGAGAGAACAATCCCCCACAGGAGCAGTGAACACCGCGGCGGCGGCGGCGGATGCCGGACGACCGGCGCCATCTTCCGTCATTTTCCGCCACAGCGGAGTCATTGGCGGTGGCGGTCCACTTGGCCTCTCACCTGCCTAAAATGCATGCACGCCGCAGTTGCTTCCGAATAGCTGCCGCTGCTGCTACTTTCGCGCGTCGTGCTGCTTCTTCCCAGCCGTCTCGCGAGGCACGTACGAAACGCGACCGCGGCGTCCCCCTGTGTCGCGTCCCTCGCCGCGGCGCCGGAGCCGAGACAGACCACATCACCGGCGACAAACGAAAGACCGGAGAGACCACACGCATGACGGAAAAGAAAAGAAAAAAAAATTGTATACTCTGCTTCACGGACATCGTGCGGCGTGGTGAAAGCTGCAGGTCCTATCAGCAACAAGAACCGCCTGCATGTGTTCTTTAATACGAAGAAAGGTTCACCCATGGTCAATAGCTAATCCTTCATCGACCATTATATCGAAGAACACGGATCGCCCTTGGAAGGGTGAGCGGTGCACAATGCTATTTTTCTTTTATTAATACGAAATGAAAGGAGAGGTTGGCACCATTGGGGGATGGCGCCGGTTGCTCCTTTTCGCGGGGCAAGCAAAATAAAAGCACAAAAACGTGATATTCACTGCCGACAGTCAAAGAGCAGGTACATTTTCAAAGTTCTACACGCAGAAAAAAAAAGTGGTTGGACCTTAAGAGACACACGTAGTTCCGTAAAGGAGTGAAAATGGGCAAAAGGCTTTAAAACACGCACACGAGTTCAGATCACATCTACGCAACGAGACACGAAACAACGTTAGACGTGAGCTACACACATGCAACACATATTATACAACCGGTGTTAGTCAAAGAAGATGTAATAGTGGGGTCAACCTCTCTCTATGCGTTTAGTAAGAACCTAAAAATTTTTTTTCCGAAAGCTTTAGGACCTACAAGTGCTCTTTTCTATAGCTCTAGTGTTGGTCATGGGCGAAGAATTTTCTTTAGGATTGAAAGGTCTGTATGCGGTCTAAGAAAATGAAATTGGCCTGTAGTCTTCGCCTTGCGGTGTCGTGTCGTTGGTATTTGTCTTATACGTCGTGTACATCCTTCGCATGGCTGCGCCATATATATATTCGTGTGTGTGTGTGTGTGTGTGTGTGTGTGTGTGTGTGTGTGTGCGTGCGTGTGTGTGTGTGCGTGCGTGCGTGTGTGCGTGTGTGTGTGTGTGTGTGTGTGCGTGTGTGTGTGTGTGCGTGTGTGCGTGCGTGTGTGTGCGCGTGTGTGCGTGCGTGCGCGTGCGCGTGCGCGCAGCGCACTTCGAATGGCCTGCGATGCGGTGAACGTTTTTTGTGAGCGGCTCCTGCTGCTATTGCGAGGTTTACGTGTGCTCTTATCACTGCAGAACATAGGTACCTCTTAAAGAGGCTATTCTTTAAGGGGTCTGTGTTCTCATATCATTCCGACCGTCTTGTGTTCCCCATCTCGTGTGCCGTCTGAAATTCCGTGCGGTTACTTCTCAACGCGCTTTCCGCTATGTATCGGCCGGTTCCTTTCCTGCAAAATGTCGCAATTGCGTCTGTAACCTCAGTTATGGAATACCAACACGCCCTAACCTACGCTCTTTCAAGTTGCAATAGCTGTTTCATACGCAACTTTCGTTCGCGAATGGAAATCGCTGCGACGATTGTCTGCTTATACCTAGTATGCCACGGATTAAGTCCACACCTCTCGCATGGTTCACCTTGATGCGTTGGTTCTCATTTAACAAAAATTGACAATTTAGCCTTGTACATGTAGGGCAGGAATTGGCAAGTACTGGGCATCTCCGCCAGTTGCGAAAAAAGTATTGCTTTGCTTTCTTTCTTTTTGTTTTCCTGCATGCGTGCCTGATCGGTCCGATGTTATACGGTGAGCCTGCGTCACGCCTTGTCTGGTATCTGAAACGTTTTCTTTTTTCTTTTTCATGATAGTGCACCTTTGTATCTTGCGAAGGGAGAAGCCGGCACCATCCACTGCTGCCGACAAAAGAAATGAACAAAGGAACCCGTGTTTGTCTGTCTGAACATACGCATTCGCGAAAATTCTGCGTGGCATGATCTCGGGTGTCTTGCTCCATAGCTTTTGCGACATTGAGGCTCTCAAAACTGCGTCGTCCCCTGTATCGGCCGTCTAAGGTAACCGGTAGCACGTAATTGGTTACTGAAAAACTTAATGAAATTACAGGGAGCTTTACCGAGTAAACAAAGTAATGGGAAAATGACAATATTACCCAACATTTAATTGGTTACAAGTAATTAAATACGTGTAATTCTTTGCGTACTAGTCTAGGCGAAAGGGAGGAGCTCGGCAAGCTTTATACGCCCCCTTCCTTCTCGCAATCTGAAATATGAGTCCTTATCTCTGCCACAATGAGATTATTTGTCTTTTATCTTTTATAACTTCTTCCTTTCTCTTGCTTTTTCTCCTGTCTTCTTTATATATATATATATATATATATATATATATATATATATATATATATATATATATATATATACTGCGTTATTTGTGACCAGAAGTAAACGAGACACGGGACGCATACACCTTACTGCTTTGACATCGCTGGCGTAGGCATAAAAGTGCATACTTGGCGGACTGTGTTTTTGAAAACGGATTGGCAATCTGAAAACCACTTGTCTTAGCCAATAGGCCATGACACTTAAAAACACACGGTATTAAAAATTTAAATCTTCGTACTTTCACTCCGATGGGCTCATTTCTTGTTCTTGTTGTTCTTGTCATCAAAATTATTTTACTTGATCGCTGCGTCCATATGCCGCTTAATTATCTGGTTGCTCCCCATATACTGTGGGTCAGACTTTCCGCTTTCGCAAGGAACGGTTATGCGAGCCGGTGAACTACAAACAACGCCAGCCGCGAGGAAATCTCAACCTTGAGTCAGGGCAATGGAAAAAGTCTGCCGATGCTTGTTTTCGCCAGCCTTGTAGCAAGAGCGCAGCTGCTGCCGTGTATTCGCCTAGCTTGCAAACGATACGTGCTACGCGCAGTAGCTCACGTCGCAATCCGCGCCCTGAATGCGAGACTGGTTGAATTGGTGTCAAGTTTGACGTTCAATATCTCGGAATAGAAGCGCTCCAGGATAATTATACGAAGTGGCCTCCAAGCACGACTCACTCGACGTTTCCAACATGCACGCATGCCAAAGTCGTAATATCGAAAAGGTTAATTAAGAAATCTTCGTTAAATATGCGTCGGATAACTCTCTATGCGTTCGCGAAAGTTGTGTGCACCAATGCCGCCTAATAATAATACTAATAACCCACCCGTGCAAGCGGATCTTGTGTATGGCTGTAGTACAGCATTCTTACTAGATTTCTGCTAGTTCAACTTTGAATACCCCGCGTATTGCCTCGCATATTATTTCGTAACGCGCTTTATTTGCCTGAAATCGCGGCGCTCTATAAAGCTTCAGGCAAAAATGCGTAAGCGCCTGTGTATACCTGAAATTCTGAGCAAGTAACCGCAGCGGCTTCGAGGAACGCCACCAATACTTCGAGTCGTGTGTTCTCTTTTTTATTCTATTTTTCTACCTCACGGGCTTAAAAGGGCGGTGGTGGTGGCGAGCAGAAGGGCGGCAGCGTTTGATCTTGCCGGCGCTCATCAGTTGTGGTGCAGCCAGCGAGAAGCGACACGCCGCCTGGCGATGGCTATCTCTCTCTCTCTCGCGGGCAATGCCGCGGTGCCCGCGGTGGTGGTGCGGCCGGAAACTTGACCAGCCCGTGTAGGCGCGACTATACAGCGTGTGCGCGCGTGTAGTACTTGCAGTGCCGCGGAGACAACACGTCGCAGGTGGTCAACACGGTCGCGACGCGTCTCGGAACGACCTACAGCTGCTTCCGACCCGACCGAAATCGCGCCGCTATAGTGCCTCGATGCGCTCTCCGTGTGGCATACGGAAATCTGTTGATTTTTTTTCTTTCGACGCCATTATAATGACGCCCCCCGCTCCACTCTCTTTCAAGATTAATATCTGTCATATGTAATCCCATAGGCCATACGCGCTTATTGATTGCGGATTTAAGTTCGCAGGTGAACTTTCTTTACATGGTTGGGATGGGGGGTCGGTTAAATATCGAAATCCATATGCTTGGGCGAAATCTTCGTATACTTTTTAGCTCCGTGGAAACATATATGTTGGGCACGTTCTCACTCGGGTTTCGGTCAGGGCCTCGGGTCGAGTTCACAAAGCTATCCTATCGCAAAAAAAAAAAAAAAAAAAAAAATTCTCGTTATTGACCGGCCACCTGCGGTAACATTACGTCCGGCCGTCACTAAGGTTTGCTGCCACGTGCTCTTGCTAATCGTCCGGGCGTAATAACTTTTCTTTTTTAAATAGATTGTCCTCATAACTTGATTTGACTGACGCCGAGAAACGTGTTTGTTTGCGTGCATGCGTCTTCGATCGGATGCGGCTGCGAAGAGGCCGCAGTGTCCCGGAGATCTACGCGTCACCTATCACGGATAAGATATATATATATATATATATCCGTATGTAGCAAGAAGTTGCACTGGAAGCTCCCCCCCCCCCCCCCCATACCGGTCTCCGCCGAGAAAGAAAAGCTTCATAGTAGTTAAGGAAACGTTCGTCCTGGTCGGAGATTCACACCGGGGACTAACGTCTATCCGGGGCTGTCACTCGACCATCTGAGCAAACGGTGACGCTAGCAGATGGAAGAGCGGGGGCTAATTAATCGCCAGCTCGAACCGCAGGGACACACTCGTTGGGGTGGATGACAATTTTGGCTTTTATGACGCTTCCTATACACCTTGCCGGATTCCAAAAACTGAGTTGCCACATATGTATATCGACATCATGAGCAGCAGACTATGTTCATGTAAACGGCCCAGGACGAAGACCTCTCCCAGTGATCTCTAATTATCCATGTCTTGCGCCAGCTGATTCCAACTTGCACCTGCAAATTTCGTTATTTCGTCACCACCCCACCCAACTTTCTGCAGTCCTCGACTGCGCTTCCCTGCCCATTGCATCCGTTCTGTAATGGTCCACCGGTTATCCATCCTACGCATTACATGGCCTGCCCAGCTCCATTTCTTTCTCCTAATGCCAACTAGAATGTCGGCGATCGCCGTTTGCTCTCCGATCCAAACCGCTCTTTCCCTGTCTCTTAACGTTACGCCTAACATTTTGCATTCCATCGATCTATGCGAGGTGCTTAACTTGACGTCGAACTTCTTTGTTAACCTCCAAGTTTCTGCCCCATACGTTAGCACCAGTAGAATGCAATCACTGCACACTTCTTCTTTTCAACGACAGCGGTAAGATCCCAGTCATCAGTCATGATTTGGTAAACCCTTCCGTATGCATATTAGTCTTTAACACTACTTTAACACTTTCTCAGTGAAGGTCTTCAATCAGCAATTCGTCTGCTGCTCAGTGCTCAATGCATAAGGCTTAATATATATATATATATAGCGCTTCATGCATTTTCTTTCCATGCCCATCATCATCCGTTCTCCTCAGATTCTTCGCTGGGCGCCGCTCGTGCTTATATAGAAAAAAGAGCGCGGGTTGCCGTTTGAACAACGGCCTTCTTATATGTACGTGCACCTGACAGCTAGTTACACAACCGCCACAAGTTCGCATTGCGACGTTCAAATCACTCAATCGACGCTGTCCTTCTCTCATTGCAATCTATAGCTGCGCGACAAGTGAGCGGTGATACCAGTCTCGTGCTTGCTCGCATACTGGCCTTTTCGACAGTCGCCCGTGTTCGGTGCGCGAAATCGAAGCGTCTATCACCGCTAATCCAGGACATGTAGCCATGTTTACCTTTTCTGTTTGCCATGGGTCTCGCGTGACGATCCACACCCATGCATGTGCGTCATGTAACTTGCTGTTCTCGGAACAGGAAGAAGGGAAACTGATGGGCCAGTCCTGGCCATCTTCAGGTTTGGTTCGAATCTACAGGGAACGGGGTGAACCAAGTTTATCGTAGTGTCTTCGAATCGCCCTATACGCGGACGCTCTTCAATATGCTACCACTGAGACATATATGCGTAAAATACAGGCATTCCGCAGTAAAGTTAGGCCCGAACGGCACACCAATCGCATTTATACCAAACATTAGCAGGGAACTTACCGGAGCAATTCAAAACACATGCTCTTCTGCACATCATTCTAATCAAATGTTTCTGTTGAGAGCAAACACGAAATATTGAAAATGTCAGAACCAGCAAAGGTTATCATCATTATTTATACGGTATAAGCAGGGGCGTAGCCAGGGTAGGGCTTATGGGGCTTCAACCCCCCCCCCCCCCCCCCAAAAAAAAAATATATTATTTTTTCGTGCTTTCATGCACCGCTGACAAAAACAACCCCCGGTGCCGGAAATAATTCTGGATTTTGTCTAGGATGTCTTTCACGCTCGAAAAGACATTGCGGCGCAGACGTGACGAACTCTGGCTGGATTTCGCGGTACCGCCCATGCACCGCGAGTCACATAACACAACGAGCTCCAACCGAGCACAAAGCTTCAAGGGCGTTTTGATGGCGAGCGAGCTCGTCGCGGCATGTCGTGGAGGCTGCAGTATATGGGACCGCACGGATTTCAATTCCGAAACTTTATGGGTATAAAGTTCTCATAAACTTTTGATAGCGAAAGGCGCATTGACATTTCCAAAGTCGTTCTTTAGATTTCGAATTACGAAATTTTGTGGGTTTTATGTTGTTATAAACATTGGACGCTAAAGGTGCGCTCCCTTTTCTAAAGTCGTACATTGGACCATACAGCGAGACAAGCCAAATCAAGACATTATCAGGCAAGTTGACAAAGCGCGCAGCGAGATCCGTTGTGGTGGTTAATTGGTGCCGTGATATCACAGAAAAGAATATCAACATTTTTTTCACCTGCGCCAAACCACCCACGTGACGACACTAAAGCCAGCAACGGTAACTACGTTCCTATTTATTTTTCTACTTTGACTTTTATTCGCGAGAAGACATTGAGCCTCTTCAATTATCTTGTTCTCGGGCTGGAGAGCCAGCCAGAGCGCATGCGTTTTTCTCGTGTTGCCCCGACCACCGTGCGGCGGACTTCTGTGCGCGTTCGTTTTTCTCTGGCCGAGTAGTCTTTCGCCTGGCATAGTTCTGGAAGGTTTCTAGCTAGCAGACGAGAATTGTTGCATGGTGAGTTAGATTTTGTTGCTTCTTTTGTGGAAAGTAATGGGCCACGGGACGCTTCAGTCGCCGGATACTCTTATAATATTATTGCGATAGCAATTATATGGACACTCCAGCTGCATTCCTGCCGTCGCCCTCATGTTCCGTATAAAGTCCAAGGGCGATAACATCGTGACTGTGCCCGGCATCCTGTATGTGCGAGTGAAAGCGTATGGATGGCGGATGGCATGGGTGAGGCGACGATGGTGGCTCAGTCTTGTGTGCGCAAGAGAGAAAAGCGGGGACAAAGCGCGCCGCCTTCCGTCGCGTGCGATACATCAGGGGGAGTGTAGGCAGGGGCGGGGGGGGGGGGGGGGGGGGGGGCTTAGGATTGTGTGATCTGTGCAACGGTGATTTCGCGACATGTTTATTTGCCTTGTTTGATGGACTATATACAGTGACTTTTTCTTAGATACGTAGATTTATTGGAGGCTTATATACGTATATTTAAACGTCTTGTTGCGAGGTTTGTGTGTTCGTGAAGTGAACTTTGTTTCCAGTGACACTTTTTTGTCCTTTATCAAGCTGTATCTGCGCATTTGTATATTCCATTGTATCTTTGCATTGCTAATGTACGAGGGCGAGTCAAATGAAAGTGAGCCAACCAACCCCGCGCAATAATGGTTCGGTTCATGATCTGCGAGGCATGTGCGTAGCACACAAGCATAGCTCACTTACAAAAGTGACACACAGGTGTGAGGATAAATGTTCTTTAATGTTCTCATACGCTGAGATGAACATTGTTGCGTGACATAGTGGACGCTCCAAAAGTTGAACAGCGTGGTGTCGTGATGTTTTTGACAGCTAAAGGTGTTTGCCAAAAAAGAAATTAGTCACCGTATGGCTGCCGTGTATACGTTGAACAATGTATTTCATTGGCCACTGTGAAGCGTTGGAGCAAACAGTTTAAAGAAGGACGTGAAAGTTGCAAAGACGATCCAAGACCGGGGCCGAAGCCACTGTGCAATCACCCCCAACACAATTGGAAAGGTTGAAGAGCTGATTACACAAGAACGGAGTATAAGCATGGATGAACTGGCAGAGCGTGTGAACATCAGTCATAGTTTGGTCCACCCCATAATTAATTCACATCTCGGTTGTCGGCTCTTGTGTGCACAATGGATGAACCAGATTTCGGAACCACCACTAGAAGACAGGCAGGTTAGGCACTGCCATGAGTCATCTGATCTGATATCACAGTGAGGGTGACGACTTCTCGTCTGCAATTGTGACCGGGGACGAATCATGGTGCCGCTACTACGACTCTGAAAAATGACGGCAAAGCTTACAGCGGAAACATTCGAATTCACCACTTCCAAAGAAGGCAAATGCCGTCATTTCCTCCGGAGAGGTGTTGTTGACTTCTTTTGTTTGTTTGTTTGTTTTGTTTTTTTTTTTCCTTTTTATCGTCAGAGGCCATTACTGATCGAATTTGCTAAATCCGGAGAGGCTATCAATCGTTTCCGATATTGTGAAAAGTCGGATGGGCTGCGTGTCGTAATCAAGAACAAACGACTTGGAAAATTGACGAATCGGGTCATCTTGCTCAACGACAATGCCCGTGCCCACGTCGCTGATGTGGTTAACACATAACTGGCAAAGTTCAAGTGGGAAACGCTGCAACACCAGCCATACGTCCCAGACCTGTCGCGTTGCGACTTACACATTCTGTGGCAATTGAAGAAACAGCTTAGGGGAACCAGCTTCGTGTCGGCCGAAGATGTGAGACTCAGTTAGTCTTTTTGATGCAGCAACCCAAGGAGTTTTATGAGACGGAAATCACGCGGCTATATTAAAGTCAGTGGGACAAGTACCTAAATGCTCACGGAGACTACATTTAAATAAAGAACCCCGTTTGTCATTATGCGCATTGGCTCACTTTCATTTTACTCGCGCTCGTATATTTTGCAGAACGCCTGCTTTTTGTATGTGTTCTCTGTTGTGACTGTAATTTCGGTGCAATTACTCAGAATACACGACCCGTGACAGCTTCTCCTGCGCAATACATCAGAACAAAGGACAGCGTCATTGAGATGTTTCCCTGGCCGTTGCATGTGCACCAAAATGTAAACAAGGTTCTTGAATTGGAAGGTTCTCTTAAAATATATATCCTCAACTTGTTCATCTCACGGCCTTTACATTATTCTATCAGCGGCACGCACTACATTGTTGGTTTCGAACTGATGTAATTCTAAAGTTCGTGTGATATTTTCTTTACTTAATAAACATAAAACATAAAACATAGAAGCATTGATATCAGTAATTTCGGGCACCATTTTTAGGACATACGAGTATATGCTTTCATGAAAAAATACACATTTTACTCTTTTTTTTTATTGATATGATATAAGGAGATGTTGGCGCACAACTTAAGGCGCCGGGTACTCCTTATCTCTTGGGTGGTTCCGTCATACATCATACAGGGTTCAAGATTACATATCAAATAAGCTGTCACACGAGCACCAGGACTTATCACGCAACGTTTCCACAGGAAGACTATGACGTAAGGAACGCATGGTACATACAATATACAAGGTAAATGTCTCCACACTTATGTAGATGAAAGTCTCAAAAGTACAAACGATACTGTCGCCTAATAACACATTGTCTAGTCAGCGGGTGGTACATACATACATACATACATACATACGTATACATACCTACGTACGTACATACATCGTGTAAATGCATTATTACATACAGTCCCAACAGAACATTCAACATAACACAATTCACAAACAGATGCATATATACAGTGACATTGAAATGACGGGAACAATGAAAGCACTAATAACGTCCAACAATGCCGCTGTCTTCAAGCAAAGTCTTTACTGCTTTTAAAGCGCTCTTCTGCAAGGCCGTTGTTGGCCAAGGGCCCAAAAGTTTCCTTAAACTGAAAGGTCTGCGGTCTAATTTAATTAGCGCTGATTTAAGTCGGCATCTTGGTGTGTCGTGATGTGGGCATGCTAGAAGGAGGTGATATATATCTTCGTCTACAAATGCACAATCACATTCGGGGGTTTCCGCTCGGCCAATTCTGTGTAATGAATGCTTTGTGTAGGCAGTGCCTAGCTTTAATCGATGAATGAGGGTTTGCATAGTTCTATCTAATGACAATGAAAATTTGAATTCAATAAATGGATCAATATGGCATAAGTCCGAGCTCTTAGAATTCTGGTCAAACCAAGTGTTTCTAGACATTTTGAAAGACGTTGTCCTTATAATGCAGCGTAATCTATTCTTTGATATTGGGAGCGGAGCCGTATCATCTTTGAGGTGCGCTTGTCGTGCTGTTTCATCGGCTGCTGTGTTGCCAGGAATGTTGCAATGCCCTAGTATCCACTGGAATGCTATTGCATGTTTCGCTTCGCTTGCCTTTGTGAGGTTTTTAAGAGTTTCTTATATTATACTGTCACTGAATGTTTTCCCCTTTCTGCTGCAGAGTGATATTAGAGCCGCCTGTGAATCGCTGAAAATTACGCATTTTTGCGCATCTCTTACTGACAGTATAAATTTTATCGCACATAGGATTGCGAACAGTTCAGCCATTGTGGACGAATTCGCACGAGATAACTTAAACGATTCTTGTTTGTTTAGGTGCGGTATAATGAATGATGAAGTTCAAGAGGTTGCTGTGCTGGAGCCGTCCGTATAGACATGTGTGTATCCTGAATACCGAATATATATCTGGTATAGTGCTAGTTGTTGAGCAGCTTGAATGAACATGTCTCTTTTTCTGAATTTCCCATCTACTGACAATTCGATTTTTGGAACTGTAAGCAGCCATGGAGGATATTCGATGCCTGAGTTCCAAAATTGATTTCTTGTCAATATGTGAAGATTTTCTTGAATTTCTATATGAACATAACTTCTACTTCGTTTCATTATGTCTAGAGCCAATGGGTGGTTTTTATGCTGGGTTTGAAGACGGAAATAATGCCGGCATGTTTCTGTAGTTCGCATAACTGGAAATGGTGATTGGCAAGCCTCAGCTATTACAAGAGAACTAGAAGTCGCTCGTGGAACTCCTAGACATAGGCGTAGTCCTCTAGCTAAAAGTTTTGAAGTCGCTCTTCTGACGTGTGGGAAAGTCCGTGTAAAATGGGCGCGCAATACGCAATTTTTTGTCGTATTAATGCATTGTAAACAATCAGCATGGACGAAAGACGGCGAAGATGCCCGAAACGGTGACGGTTGAAGGCATGGACATCAATCCGGAAGACTTCGACGGAGCTGGATGGACCACTGCCCTAGGCGCCAGACGACGACGGGATCCGGCAAAGGCCGCCACGCAGGCAAGCACGGCGACGAAGAACTGTTTCAACGCCCGCTCCCGCTCGACAGTTCAGAGGGTCGTAGCCGCTTCGCGGCTCCCCCGGCTGCCGAGAGACGAGATTAAGATCATTGTCCGGCCCCGAGGAATGCTCGACGTTTCGAAGGCGGACTTGGTGCTGCTGGCGAGGGCTCTGACCATGGCTGCGGCACTAACCGACCAACAAGCATCGGAGGACACGATCTGCCCCGACAAGGTACAAAATATTATTGTGATTTCGACTCCAGTGTCATCCAACGCTGCCGCTTATGCCGGCATCCAGAAAATTCACACAAATGTCGGCGCTTTCAAGGTCTCTGCATACATGGCCGCGCCGGAAAACACTTGCAAAGGGGTCATCAGGAACGTTGACCCCGCGATAGAAGAGCATGCCCTCAGAAGCATGATTATAATTCAAAGGAACCCGACCGCCATTGAGGTCAAGAGAATCAAAAACACGCATGTCGTTGTGATCCTCTTCGACGGACTTCGAGTCCCAAACAACGTCGTGTGCGGAACGGCCCTATTGCCATGTTCGCTTTACAAATGACAAGTCGACATTTGTCACGCCTGCGGCCGGGTCGGGCACAGGGCCGATGTATGCCACAGCAGCAAAGAAGAGAGAAGTAAATGTCATAACTGCGGAGAAGCGCTCCCAAACGGCGCTGCAGAACTACACAACTACACCCCGAAATGCAAGCTCTGCGAGGGCAATCACCCCACGGGCGACCATTCGTGCAGACAAAGATTTCACATCCCATACGTCGTGCGAAAACGCTGGAGAAGAAGACGAAACCGCTCCGACAGAGATGACAACCCGTACGAGGTCAATGACCCAGCGGCCATGCAGCAGGATCCGGCAGGTGGCTCCATCCCCAAGCAGCGCTCCCACTCCAGAGGGCGCTCTCAATCCAGAGGGCGCTCTCAATCCAAAGGACGCTCCCGATCCAGAGGGCGCTCTCAATCCAGAGGGCGCTCCCGCTCCAGGGGCCGATCCCGGTCGAGATCCAGCTACAGGCGGCTAGGCAAGAAAATGACATGGGCCGACATGGTCGGCAACAACGGTTCTGCACTGCCAACTTCAAAGCCAGGTAAGGCACAGTCAGAGCACGTGGCAGACCCGCGAATACACACACTAGAGAGGGAAAACAAAGCACTCAAACAGGAACTAGCTGAACTAAGGGCAACCCTAGCCAGGCTAGAATGCCGTATCTTAACAAACAACACACCGACACCCCGACACCATCCCTCAATCTTCAGGGACCATGGTCGCATCGTGTAGCACACACAAACGCAGGGCCGTCGTCATCCAAACCGATGACACATCCGACGTGGACGCGTCTATGTGTGATGTCAGCGAGGCTCCTTCTAACGCATCCGTCAGTGACAACAAAGCTAAGAAGCGCAGCAAGAAGAAGAGCAAGTACAACGTATTTCAATCGGCAATTACTGAAATTAAGGAGGTACTCACTCAAATCTGCGGCAGACTCGACCGCCTAGAAAGACCAATCGCTCATCCGAAAACCACGAAAATAATCCCCACGCCAGACCCAGGGCCCATGTTTGCCCTGGGACCCACACGTGCGCCGCCCGCACCCTCCAAGCCGCCAGGCTCAATGAGTGAGCCCAGCATAAATGGGGCCATGCCAAACCAGTACAATGGATAACGCACCAGAATATTTCAAGATCTGGCAATGGAACTCTAACTCATTCAACAAAAAGAAATCTAACCCAACGTAATTCGTCAGATCATGTAAAGAAAAGCCACACGTCATCATCCTACAAGAATGCGGGGCGGAAAAGAACATTCAAAACATGTCCTTCTCGGGGTACAGGGTTTCCAGGCCGACCCTGAACCCCGAGTTCAAACGATCCAGGGGCGTTGCCACTCTCATCCGCAAAGATGTCAGCTTTGTGGAAAGGGGCACCCCGACGTACAAAAAAGGCCTGGAATTCATGCTCACAGAAATCATCCCCAGTCGGGCCCTAAAGGCCAACCTTTACATATTAAACGTCTACAGTTCCCCGACTGACAGACTCAGAAACTTTAACAAACTTCTCACATCGGTCGCGTCGCAAGCCAAGGACAGGCCACTGATCGTTGCCGGGGACTTCAACGCGCACAACACCGTCTGGGGCTACGCCACCAATGACAGCAAAGGAATTAACCTTGCCGAGTGTGCGGACACCCTGGGCATGCAACTCATCACGGACTCAAGGTTTCCGTCGCGCAGAGGCAACTCGGTTCAGAGGGACACCACCCCGGACCTGACGTTCCTCAGCAACGCTAACGGGTCGTGGGACAACCTGCAAGAGGACCTTGGCAGTGATCATTACATCCTAGAAATCAACGTCCGCATCACACCCACTTCTCCCAAGAATTACACCTACGTCGACTGGGACCTCTTCAGAAGAATGAGGGGTAATGCGGACAAACAAGAAGAAACCTTCGAAGAGCTCCTGGAAAATCTGAAAATTACGGTGGCCAATGCCACTAAAGAAATAAGCGTGGATCTGGAGGTGCCAGCCATGGACTTCAGACTCGCACACCTCCTGGAGGCCAAGAACGCGCTAACAGAGAGATGGAAACAGCAGAAGCTAAACAGGAGGCTGAGGTCTAAATTAACGAAAATCAACAAAGAGATCGAAGAACACTCCAGAAAGTTGAATGCGCAGCAATGGGACGAAGTGTGTAATCAGGCGGACGGTAAGATGAGAAGGGGCAGCAAGTGGAGCCTTCTTAAGAACCTATTCGCCGACAACAACAAACCGACCAAGAGTTATGCCCGACTAACGATCGAAAGGCTCGTTCATCTTCACACGAAAGAAGGCACGAGTCCGCTGTCGCCCTGTCAGACATCTACCTACCAGTAGAGCGCAAATCTGTCCCGTGGGACGACCCGACACGCGAGTATAAGGGGACACCTCAACTGTCGCTGGATCGTCCTTTCGAAGTTTCGGAGATTGTGCACGGCCTTCATGAACTAAACGGACGCTCGGCCCCCGGTCCAGACGGACTAACAAACTACTCAGAAATCTAGATGACAAAGCCATACAAATCATTACGAGCAAAATTAACGAGGTATGGGCTGAAGGCCGGGTGCCGGACGAATGGCGAACTGCCAATGTAGTCCTCATCCCCAAACCCGGAAAACCGCCTTATGCAGAGAATCTGAGACCCATCTCCCTTACGTCGTGCCTCAGGAAGGTCGCAGAACATGTCATCCACAATAGAATTGAAGAGCACATTGAAGAAAACGGCCTATTCCACCACAATCTCATAGGCTTCAGAAAATCACTATCCACACAAGACGACATGCTACTCATCAGGAACGCCGTCATAGACAACAAATCCAGGGATGTAAAAGGCATCCTGGCGCTCGACCTAAGCAAGGCCTTCGACACGGTCAGGCACGAGCACATCCTCAACGAAATCTCCACTTTAGATCTCGGAGCAAATTTCCACAATTTCGTAAGATCGTTTTTGGATAACCGAACGGCCACCATAGACGTCGGACAAATCAGAAGCAGAAAGCACATGCTAGGTAACATCGGTAACCCGCAAGGGTCAGTGCTTTCGCCGCTTCCTTTCAACATCGCAATGCATGATCTCGCAAACAAATTCTCGAAAGTCCCGGGGGTAGGGCACGCGATTTACGCCGACGACATAACCATTTGGTCCACAAGCGGCCCGCTAGGCACTCTGGGGCAGAACCTACAGCAAGCGCTGGACACCACGGAAGCTTTTCTTGCAAACACGGGACTGAAGCTCTCCCCCAGCAAATCGGAGTTCCTTCTGTGCAAACAAGGCCCCAGGCTGAGACAGCCCCTTAGCTCCCTCCCCGTTCACCTACACACCAGGGACAGAGGAAACATCCCCAGGTGTAACACAATCAAGGGCCTGGGCATGGTCATTGGGGCGTACAGCAATGACAACGCGGAGGCACTAAAACGCATCACAAAGAGCACCCTCTACTTCACCAGGGTCATATCACGGGTCGCCAGAAAAAGGGACGGACTGAAAAAGGGCAACCTCATGAAAGCATTTCACGCCTTCCTCATCAGCCACGTAACCTACGCCGCCCCCTTCCTCAACTGGAAGAAGACGGAGCTGAATAAAAGTGATACACTAATCAGAACGGGATTGAAAAAGGTACTAAGCCTCCCTAGAAACACTAGCACGGAACGACTCCTCCAACTGGGGCTACACAACACGGCAACAGAACTCTTTGAGGCACAGCGAAACTCCCAAATTAGTCGGCTCTCACTCACAAGGGCGGGCATCGAGATCTTACTAGAAGCAGGCATACAGCCCCTCTTCATGCCACCAGAGAAGTCGCAACTATGCACAAACGCCAAGAGATCAATAACCGTTGATCCCATCCCACGAAACATACACCCCACCCACAACGAAGGGCGGAGAAAAGCGAGAGCGAAGGCAATTCTTGACAACATCAAACGTAACGAAACGCAAGTCCTCTTCGTTGACGCGGCCAGATATTGGAATCGAGGCGCCTACGCGGTCTCTGTGGTGGACGCCCATGGCTCACTCGTCCACGCAGCCACGGTAGTAACCAACTTCACTCACGAAGCAGAAGAAATGGCCATCGCGGTGGCCCTTCGAAGCTGCAAAGGAGCGTCAGTCATTTACTCGGACTCAAGAACAGCTATTAGAACCATCTCGTCGGCCCTCGTCTCTAGGAAAGCAGCTACGGTTATCAACACCATCTTCTTCCAAAAAACGGGAGGAGACAACCTCACGTCCCCACACATCACATGGTTCCCGGCCCACATGGGCAACATTTCCGGACCTCCTGACTGTAATCCGAACGAGCGGGCACACCAACTGGCGCGAGAGCTCATATTCCGCGTCTGCGGTCCGTCCACTCACGTCAACCCAGACTGGAGGGACCTAGACAACAAAGACCCGCTCGTATCATACCACGAAATCACTTCAAATCATAGGTTATCACGAAGAATTTTTCCTCCTCCTCACCCAAAGCTCATAAAAGCACAGGCCGTCACTTACAGACAGTTGCAGACTAGGACATACATCACACCAACAACATTAAGCAGGATCAATCCTGATCTTCCTACTGAATGCCCACACTGCGGCCACGAATACAACAACTTCGAACACATGCTCTGGCTGTGCCCTGCCAACGCGAGCACAGACTTTCCCGACCAGTCTTCCTGGGACTCAGCGCTCAGAAGCACAGAGCTCATCGCTCAGCTCAAGGCTGTCCAGAGGGCCCGGGCCGTCGCCGAAGGACTCTGTCTACCGGCCCCGACCTGGGTGGAGCCGCCGGATTGATTTCCCCTCAGGACCTAAATAAAGTTCTAACTCACTCTCACTGGACGATACTGATCCGCCCCATGATGTGCCTGCAAGTCTGCGAAGTACAGTCACTATGGCATCGACCTCGTTTTCGAGTTTTTTTTTTATGTGGGGTGCCCAGGATAGCTGCCTATCAAGTATTATGCCAAGAAATCGATGCTGTGTGACAATCATTAAAGGGTGTCCTTCCAGATTAAGAGTGAAATTTTTGACTGCCTCCGAGTGAAGGGCAATACAGCTGTCTTTGCGTGTGATAGCACCAATCCTCTCTGTCTCAAAAATTCGTTGATGATATTTATGATGTCTTGCAATGCCATCTGAAGTAGTTGATCATTAGACCCAGATGTCCAAATACACACATCATCTGCATACAGTGAAAACTTTAACTGTGATGGCAGCCTTCTTGTTAAATCAGCCATGACGCAGTTAAAAAGGAAGGGGCTGAGTACGCTTCCCTGTGTTACTCCCTGTTTGACAACATATTCAGCACTCTTTCCTTCACCCGTCTGAACAAATATTTTGCGACCAGTAGAAATTCAGAAATCCATCGCAAGGACCTGGCAGAAGACCAAGTTCCAACATGCTTAACAGAACATGAACTTAACTAACAGTGTCAAATGCCCTCTTGATGTCTAGGAATACTGACATAGTCATGTTTCCACGTGCACGCTCGTGTTCCACACAGGTTACTATATCTAATATTGCATACGTTGTGCATCTATGCTTTCTAAAACCTACTAGGTAGTTGGACAACACATTCGTTTCATTACACCACCATTGAAGTCGCGCGTCAATCATTTTCTCCATTACTTTGCATAAACAACTTGTCAAACTAACAGGGCGGAAGGATTCAAGGCACAAGGGCGTCGTACCAGGTTTTAAAATTGGTATGATTTGAGCGACTTTCCAAGATTCAGGTACAGTTTCCTCTATCATAAGTTATTATAGATGTCTAAGAGAACATTTGTACCTGTCGGTCCGAGTTTTCTTAGCATATTGTACGTAATGCCGTCCGGCTCAGCAGCGGACTTTTGGCGACATGATGCAATTGCACATTGAAGCTCGCTTAATGTGAAAGTATGATCTAATTGAGGATATTGGGCCCAGTAGCAAGCAGTAATTTTTCGCTTAGCCAACACTACTGAAATATAAAATTCTGCACATTGCGATGAAAAAGCAGGTCTGGAAACAAGCTCAAAAAATTCATCTGCAACGATTATTTCACACGTGTCCCGAGCTACAGCGAGAGCACGAAATGGGAAGCTCTGTGTTACAGGTCCGCTTAAAGAACGAATTACTAGAAAAATTCGTGGGACAGACGTGTGAGGAGACAGCGTGCCGCAGAAATCGCGCACGCGTCGTTTGCCTAAATTTTCTATTCGTCTGCGCATTACACTGTGTAATTTCTGAGCGTTTCTGTATGCTTCTAAACTTCCGCTCCGTCGGTATAAGCTCTTTCGGGTCGGCGTCGGATGGCTCTTAGGTGTTCATATTCTCCGTCAACTGCAGCATAATCTTTTGGAGTTGGGACCTTCTTTGTGCATATGTTCATATTATCCTGCAAAAATTCTGTAAATATTTTCACTGTTGCATGTTGATTAATTTGATCCGTTAGGCGGTACCGAAAAGCTTGCCAGTTGGTTAGTCTGCTGTAACGCCTGATATCATAGTGCATCCTAGGGTGGTTAACAAGGATGTGAAAATGATCACTTCCGCGCGTTTCCATATCTGTTGTGCATCCCACACCATTCCCTATATCATGTGAACACAGGGTAACATCTATGCAGCTTCAGTAATTATATCCACGAAGGAATGTTGGCGACCCATCGTTTAAAACAGTCAAGTTGCATTTATCTATGGTGCACTCAATAATGTTACCTTGTGCATCACAATGATCCCTGCCCCAGATGATGTTGTGTGCATTGAAGTCGCCACATATAAATACATTAGAATGAGCTATTTTGAAGATATCCACTAGCGCTTCTACTGAAATCCGGTTTGAAGGTTGTAGATATAGATTAATCACTGTTATACAGAGCTTGCCAAAGGATACCTTACATGCGATGAATTCCGGGAAGTCTGAATCACTGGATTGAATTTGATAAGATGGTAGGGCCTTTCTGACGCACAGGAGCACTCTGTTAACAGCACCTTGACAAGAAGTCTTGTATATCACATAATTCGAGAGGCGAAAGTCGTCATTGATTCCCGCCTCTTGAATGCAAAGTATTGGGAAGTTGTATTGCACAAGCAGTTTACAAAAGTCAGCACACTTCCTTCGAAGACTGTTGGCATTCCGCTGAAATATGGAGACATTTTTGTAGCGGTTATTCATGTACTGCCTGCCGCAGTTTCGGCCCGTATTGTTGACACTATAGTGCTTCTAGAGGCAACAAGGCTTTCACTTCTGGAAGGTTGTTTGCTTCCGGCAGAGCAGATAGGATTGCCTTAAGAGCTGCGAAAAGCATTGCCAAAATCAGTTGTGTCACCGATGCGGTGGTATGTTCGCCATTAGCTGGTGTTACTTCTGCAGTAGATGCGTAAGGTCGCTGAGAGAAATGTGTGCGTGTACTGGAGCTTTCTTGTGTATTACTTTCTGCCTGTTGTCGTCTGGGTTTCTGTACCACTGATGCATAAGACTGGGCGCTTGACTGTGATCCTCTTGATTAGTCCCTTGATTGGACTGTTGGTTGTTATCGAGAGGAGGGATAGCTTGTTGGTGCTCTTGGCTGTGGTGGTTTCGGTGCCCGCTGAGGTGGGTGATCTGGCACTGGATGAACAATCTCAAGGTTTGGTGCGGGTGGTCTTGACAGTGCGTATATAGAGTTCATTTCATTTGCAGCATCTTTGGCGATGGCAATGCAGTTATCATTCATGTTTTTGATCCCTCGATAAATTCTATAAGAAGGAGGCCAAGCTGAAACGTGAGCCCCCCGAACGAAATTGCTGGCTACGCTGTTACAACCACAAATGAAGCCTTCGATAAAGCTTGCTCTGTAGTACCTTTGTCATGTTCGCAACCTTCACCGTAACTTTCCGAGCTGCCACGATAACCGTGTGGCTTTACAGCGCTCCCGAGGAACGCCGCAACTCACATTTCCGACTGCGCAAGTTGTCCGTATACAGAGCTTGCATGCGTGTACAGGCTCCCTATAGTCTCGTCGATATATACTCGCGGTTTCCCACGCGTCATCTGCGCGCTTGCCCGCTCGTCGCCGAGCGTACGTTCCGGCATCCCGTCGGCGATGCATGCGTGCGGGCTCTCCGTAAGAAGGCAGAGCCACCGGCCGCGCATACCGCCGCCACCGCGCAGCACGCACCCAAGAGGCAAGGAGGTGTCACGGAAAGCAGTGCCGCCGCCGGTAGCGCCGGGACGCCGCCACTTTATGGCGCGACAACCGCCGGGACACATATACATACGCACTACACTCAGCAGCACTACGGCCATCTTCTCACCGCGCGCGAGGAGCGCCTGTGAGAGCCTGCCTACACACACCGCGGTTTGCCGCGGAAGAAGCGGACGTGCGCGCTCGTCTCGACGACGCCATTACCTGCCGCGGACGCACGGCGCCGCAGTTTCTTTTTCGCCCACGTCTTATATACTCACACACTCGACGCGGCGCGGCGGATCCCTTCTCTATACAACTCCGTTGTTTCGGCTTTGTCTTTGTGTCTGCAGCCGCCCCCTTTCTCGGACTGCTCGCTCGCGACCGCTCGCTTATGCTGTTTTGGGGCCCTTCAAACGACGCCGACGACGCGCCGTAGGCAAGTGAAGAAGCGCCGCGCTTTTCGACTGCTGCTGTCGCGGTATGGCGGTAGCAGGCGCTTATAGCTTGCATGTGGAGGAGAGGCGACAACGACGTTTCGGCTATGCGGAGTCGTTCTCCGGGGACTTTTCTCCCATGCAACGCAGAGAGCGACATATAGCGTACGTGGCCGTCTGCTCGAGAAGCGCCGCCGGCGCCGTCAGCAAGGCGCCCTTTTTTTTTCCCGAGGCTTCGTCTGCTTTTGTCTGTAGCACGGAATATATATGTAGTTTCCCACGCCGTGTTCTTCTATAGCCCCATCGCCTTTCTTTTTTTTTTTTATTTTGTGCTGCAGAAGGAACGAAAATCTCTGTCTGTCTTTCCGCTTTCCGTGAACTCTCCCGAAAGTGAACCGGAACACTTATGTAAAGACTAGTTGATTTTGCGTGAATGCCACATGTAAAGATTAGTTGAGGTTGAGTCAATGTCCTCACTCGGTACGAACAGAAGAACATCGGAAATTCGAGAGGGCTCACTGATTATACTCCTTTCTCCGCGTTTTTGTTGGCCCTCTTGACACTTTATTTATTTGTCCTGTTGCCAGGATTTCATATCAGCTTCGGGAAGCTGATGACGTTAACGTCATGTAGACGGGTCATTGGACACTTGTGTGTACTATCGAAACTACAATGCCATGTGCGACGTAATTCAGTTGCCAAGGAGCAATTAGAACATGCAAATCGTGAATTCTCGTACGTCTGCGCGTGGCTATACGTTAACATTCGCTCTCACGACCTGCGATGATGAGTGGGAGAATGAAGCCGGTGCAGCCATCATTACCAATGCAAAGAGTCGGTGCGCCCCCCGAGGCGGTCCACGCCGTCGTGGAAACCGCGCACTGCGTACACTGTACTCGACGCAGCGCATCCGACGTGTGTGACGTCAGGCAGGCCAAGAAAACGCTTTTGTTTCTCAGTATACCGTGACCTCACCGGCTCTGTCACAGCCGCACGCAATCTTTCGCCAAGTTTTAACGAACCTGTCGTAGTTAATTTGCAAACAATATCTGCGCAGGTGTCGTACTGCGATTTCCAGCGGAAATGGTAGCCCCGCCACGTTCAGGGAAACGACAGAGAAGCCGGCTGCTCCAGCCTGACCCTCCTATACCTCCTAAATACTCCCATCTTGACACCCCACTCCTCACTCCTTAGCGGCGAGGAATGAATAGTCCAGAGCGTAAGTATCCGTTAAGAAGCATAATAAGTAGGGTTTGAAAAAAAAAACACTAATATCTCATCACTTCAGGCTACACATCGCATGCAAATCTAATTCTTTGGCTAATGTTTAACTTGGCGAGGACCCGCCAGGCCACTTCTGAAAGTATACTTGAACCATGCGTATTGCAAATCTTACCGTATTCAGACCACAGAAAGGCCTATAGCCCCGCAATTATCTTCAGTCAGTCCCTATTGCCAAGCGGCCTCTTGCGAAGCTGAGAAACCATTATTTAATGGAATGACGCGAGCACAAGCGCAGAGAAGCACCTCCGTGCACGTGAATGCACGTATCGCTGCCCATTGTTTCGATTCTTCACCCTGATTAGCGGTGAATTCCCATGCTCACTATAAATGTACTTCACTGGGGCTCATCGTCATCGGTGATGACATAGTGCTATCTCAAAACTAGTGTCCATTTCCTTAAAAATTGAAGACAACGACGAGCTGATTAAGTCATAGGTGTGTGGTGCAGCATGCCGTTGGCTTCACGTTAGACCTGTTATTTCTTTTCTTGTTTTCGAACATCCATTCCGGGTGAGAACGCTAGCCGTCCGAAGTGCGAAGCATCGACTGTGATGGCAACGTTTAAGCGTTGCGCTTGGACTCCTCCGACGATGTCCGCCTCATTCGCGAGGTGCGGCACGTTGACGCGATGCAGCACAAAGAAGCTACTTCTGCTGTGTGGAAAGAACAGCGCCCGCGGGTAGCTAGCAGGCATCTCACCATGCTGCAGTGTCCTGATGAGGAGCGCCACCTATTACTACTATTAGGTACCGTACTATTAGGTAACGTTAGCTTATAGACGTTCATGGCCCGTTCCACTCAGAGCTGTGACCACGTGGTGGTGACGCATCGGCTCAACAGGAACGCTCGTGGTTGTGTATATAGTGTGCGCGAGCTAGCACAACGGTCGTGCCAGTTGTGGAAGGCATATTATAAAATATAAAGACGCCAAATAAACGGACGCACACAAGAGACGAGAACGGGACAGGTCGCCCCTCGCAACTGCCTTATTCGCAGAACGCAGGCAGATATATACCGTCCGTGAACAGATGCGCACAGAACAAACTTTCATTCACGCATCTAATCAAACATTCATGATACACAACGCTAAAGAAACGCCTTCTCGGCCTTTATAATGATAACGAAGTTTCGCTAACGCACAAGCTTCCTTCCTCAATTGCCTGTGTGATAGGCTTCGATCAACCAGTTCACTTGCTCTAGTATCAGTACTTCGAGCAAGAAACCGCACATCAGAAAAACGTGGTTCACAAGACCGTGAGGGACAGGTCCCGAAGTGCTTAGGCGAATTTGCGCCCTCTTTCATTTTGCTCAGCATTCCTTTCATGCTCCCTGACACGCTCATTAACACAGCGCCCGGTCTGATTATATAGGAACGACCGCACGAGAGGTGAATCTCGTGCACAACCCCTTCGGCACACTTCATGAAAGGTCGCCCATGTTTGGTCCAACAGATTTTTTTAGTTGTTTTTCTTTTCTTTTTGCGATTTGAGAGCAAAGGCCTCCGAGCTTCAGTGGGGCTGAAAACACAAGCGGGTCGCCATGTCTGCTCGCTACCTTCTACAGATTGTGGGCCACCTTGTGCACATATGCCTCTTGCTGAGGGGCCTCTGCTACAGTTTTTATCTACATAACTGTGGAGACATTTACCTTGTATATTGTATGTACCATGTGTTTCTTACGTCATAGTCTTCTTGTTACAACGTTGCCTGACGATTCCTGGTGCTTGTGTGAAAAGGTTATTTGATATGTAATCTTGAACCCTGCATGTTGTATGATGGAACAATTCAAGAGATAAGGAGTAGCCGGCGCCTTTATATTGTGCGTCAACATCTCCTTATAAACTATCAATAAAAAAAAGATGCGTTGCCAGATACCCTCGTGAGACCACTACAGTGCAGCCTCAGACTATCCAGGTCGACCTCTCCTCCTTCGTCTTCATTAAAATCTACTCCTCCTCCTCCTCTTCACAGGGACACCAAAGAAGAAAATAACTTGAGGAGATCTGTTAGTAAATTCACCTTTGTTGCGGCTTAGGGAGGCGTTAGAGCGAGGAATCCACCAAGCCCATCGACTTCTACGTCATCTTGTAGAACATGAAGGAAAATGGTTTATTAGCTTACACCCGCTGTGGTTGCTCAGTGGCTATTATGTTGAGCTGCTGAACACGTGGTTGCGGGATCGAATGCTGGCCACGGCGGCCACATTTCGATGGGGGCGAAATGCGAAAGCACCCGTACATTTAGATTTAGGTGCACGTTAAAGAACCCCAGGCGGTCGAAATTTCCGGAGTTCTCCACTACGGCGTGCCTCATAATCAGAAAGTGGTTTTGGCACGTAAAACCCCATAATTTAAATTCCTGGCATAAAAAAGAAAACGGAGATGTCGTCTTTCGCCCTCAAAAGAACCGTGCTTTCATTCCTGCATGACAAGCAAAAAAAAAAAAACGCATCCACGTTTACACGGACGGCTCTGTCTCCTCTAAACGTTCAGCTGGAGCAGTGGTAATTCCCGCAAAATCGGTCACCATCAAATTCAAGACGTCCACATTACATCATCGACGGCTGCAGAATTCGCAGCTATCCGTGCTGCTCTGGAGTTTATTGGACACAAATCATCACATTCGTGGTCCATCTTTTGCGACTTGAGGGCAGCTATCCAGTGTCTGCTGTCGCCTTTCAACCACGGAGCTAATGTGCAATTATTCACATACATCCGACCACTCCACCACCACGCAATCGACAAGGGCACATCATCATCTACCAGTGGATACCCCGTCACTGCAGAATTTCGGGAAATCACAACACGGATGACGCTGCCTCATCGGCCCATGATGGTGCCCATATTATACCAATACCACCGTCAAGAACAGATACATCCACAAGTCCTCGCTCCCTCGCACGCACGTTCGGGATGACGTCGGACACAACACGCTGACACTGGACATTTTGCGACACGGGGTCTTTAACGCTCTCGCGTTAGTGAAGGCTTTGTAATCTTAGACATCACAATGACGTATCGCGCGAAGCGACCGCGCTGCTGCAGCACATGCTCATTGGTTTCTTGAAGGGGGCAAATGGGACAGCGAAGACCATAGTCCCACAGCTCTATAGTCTGACCCGCGTACGGAGCCCTCCCCGCCACAGACGCCACATGAATTAAGCCGAGGAGATGAGCAGGTATAAAGGCTGCCGTTACCGCACCCCAGGACACACCATACTGCAACGCGTCTGGCGCGCTGAGGAAACCTGGGGGAACAGTAGAAGGCTGCCATTGTATCCACAACACGACTTTCCAGGACATTAGTACACCAGGAGAGACTTGTAGGTGGCGATGAAGTCACTACTGTAGAGTTAATGGAGGCGAGTTTCATACTTGCGGCCCGAAATTTAGACGTGCTTCCGGCAACAGGTATACCTAATCTTAGCGCCAAGGAAGTAGTAGGTGAGTTCACCACGAGACACTGATCGCCTTGTAACAGGTGGAACAAGAATCGCAGAGCAAGCAGCCCGCAGCCAACGGACACGGATGGGACCGCGAACACATCGCGAGAACGTGATCACCCGAGAACAATTGAGCTGTCTTCGTTCCCTAGACACGTTATGTCATCGCCGAAGACTGTCATTTTCAGAACACCGGTACCAAGCAGAGGGAGAACGCGCACGTGACGCTCTCTCAATCCTGAGCGCAGAAATGGCTGAAGGCTTAGAACGAAGAGCATTGTGGAGAGAGGAAACGCTTGATGAACTCCACGGGTAACGGGAAGCTGTGCACTTTCACGTCCATCTGGAAACAATGCACTACGGAGATTCCCCTAGCGATTCCTGAGACGCTCAACAAAATACGACGAAAAGCTAAACGTTGCAGTCGGCTAATAAATGTGTAGTTACATTTATGTGCTCAAACCTACAGAATTAATTTTCTTGATCTAGTGCAACCAGGAAAGCTTCTGCGATCTCGCCAGCGTTGAAATATTATCTCACACGTAAGAAACGACAGACTATGTATCTGTCAAGGACTGAGTACGTCCGATGCTATCTTATTAAGCAAGACATCAGGCTCCCCAAGCGTAAAGTGAAAATAAGTAGCTGTAAAGGCTTTAAATGTTTTCCTGTCAACGTTGCGAATCGCGACTGCACCCCATTCCTCTGGATGAGCTGGTGATAGACAATGTTCGGGTATTAGAACAGCGCGACCGTCGCAAAACTGCCGGCAAATGAACGTTCTCAAAGCATCGGCCAACCACTAGTGATAGCGGCATCAGTACCTTTCCAGAAGGTTAACTAGGAGGTAAACCCGTCATTCCGAGGGGCCAAGCCACGCTTCGTGGAAAATAGTGCCGCCATAACCTCATCAGCCGACGCATATGTGCGCAAAGGCGGCTAATCAGCTCAGGTGGAACTTGAGGCAGCCCATTAAACGTTGTATAACGCAGCGCTGCCATGTTAGAAATTATGTCTCCAGATTTAGCTACCGTGTTTTTTTATATTTATCTAGAAATTTTTCTATTTAGCGCCCATAAATCTTAAAGCAAACTTTTGTTTTTGAACCCCCCCATTCCCCCCCTTCCGCCCGCATTTTCCGGACCATGCCTGCGTCCATGGTCAGGAAGATGGTCAGGACCATGGCCGCTGTCTTGCCGCGTGTTGCTGTTGGTCATGATGATGATCCCTATACTATTCCATACGTAGCGGCGGGCTCGTTCACGCCGAGCTCACGCGAATCCACAGTGTAGGAATATAATATTGTTAAACCGGCTAATAACCGGTTAACCGGTAATGTTAAACCGGCTCTATTTAAGGGCCGAGATTCATGGTGAAGTCAAGATGGCGTCCCGAGGCTGCACACGCTAACGTCTTCTTCCTCTTCTGCTCGCCCAGCTCATGCCGTAGCAATCCCCGGTTGCCAGACGAAGCCCGCTAGGCAAGTCCAAATCACTCGGACAGCGTAGGGTGAAACCGCTTAAGACGGGCAACATGTGCTAACTGGGTCCGGCTAGACCGACGACCAGCGGACGTCAAGCGTGCCACCACGTACGTCAAGTCACTCAAGCGATCTACAATGACGAATAGGCCCGTGTACTGGGGCAAAAACGTTTCGCATAAGCCACCTTTACGTTGAAGAATAATGAATCGAAGCAAAAACGTCGCAACGGACGCAGCTGTTGAAGATGGTACGGCCGCCGTTTCCGCGTAACGGGTCAGATGGTCGACATACGATCACCCATCGGTTGTTGTTAGATGATCGGGGAAATGGGCCCAGAAGATCGATACCCAATTGTTCAAATGGCAGGCGAGGCGGCGGCAGAGGTTGGAGAAGACCTGGCGGAGCGGTCGTAGGGCGCTTGTAGCGTTGACATTCTTCGCAACTGGCGACGTAGTGCTTGACTGTGTCCCGCATTTTGGGCCACTAAAAACGCTCCTGTGTCCGGTTCAAAGTTCTGATGAATCCTAGATGGCCAGAGGTCACATCGTCGTGCATGGCTCTCAGTATGTCCGTTCGCAGACTTTGCGGCACCACCAGAAGGAAGCGTGCGCCTTTAGCTGAATAATTGGTCTTGTAAAGCAGGCCGTCGCGGACACAAAATCGACCGGTGGCTCCAGGACGCGATGCGGCTACAAAGAGAGGTTCCAAACTAATATCATTTTCCTGCTCTGCTTTGAAAGTCGTCGAGTCTGGGAATGTAGAAGAAATGGGAGCAAAACAGTCATCAAAATTGTCTTCGTCACACTCCGTCGTCGTCAGAGGAAGGCGGGAGAGACAGCCCGCATCTGCGTGGTGACGCCCGGACTTGTAGGAAATAACGAAGTCGTACTCCTGCAGTCGAAGAGCCCAACGTGCCAGTCGTCCACTCGGGTCACGGAGATTCACCAACCAGCATAACGCGTGGTGGTCAGTAACGATAGTGAGCGGGCGTCCGTAGATATATAGGGCCGAAATTTGTGGACAGCGAAAACAGCTGCCAAGCATTCTTGCTCGGTCACAGTGTAATTACGTTCCGCCTTAGTCAAAGAGCGACTAGCATAAGCCAGAACGTGTTCAGCTCCGTCATGACGTTTCACTAGTACGGCACCGATGCCGATGCCACTGGCATCAGCGTGCACTTCCGTAGGTGCGGATGCATAGAAGTGACGCAATATGGGCCCTGACGTTAGTAGAAATTTTAGCTGGCGGAACGCGTCGTCGCAAGCCGATGTCCAGTTGAAAGGGACGGCTTTTTGGAGAAGACATTCTAGGGGGTACACCACGTCAGCGAATCTTGGGACGAAGCGCCGAAAATACGAGCACAGGCCCAAGAAACTCCTCAACTCCCGCACTGACTTTGGTGCTTCGAAGGAACTGACTGCCTCAATCTTCCGTGGATCTGGCCTCACACCGTTTTTGTCGACCAGATGACCAAGTACTAACGTCTCCGTTTCCCCGAAACGACATTTCTTGGAATTTAGGATCAATCCGGCTTGTTCGACACAATCCAGAACAAGACTGAGACGGCTGTTATGCTCGCTCAATGTGCTGCCAAAAATCCCCACATCATCGAGGTAGCACAAACAAATTTCCCATTTAAGTCCTCGGAGGATAGTATCCATGAATCGTTCGAATAGTGCTGGCGCGTTACAAAGGCCGAACGGCATAACGTTAAATTCATGAAGACCATCTGGTGTCACGAAGGCAGTTTTCTCCTTATCGTCTGGGTGCATAGGTATCTGCCAATACCCTGATCGCAAATCCAGTGATGAAAAGTAGGC
Organism: Dermacentor andersoni; assembly: GCF_023375885.2. NCBI lineage: Eukaryota > Metazoa > Arthropoda > Arachnida > Ixodida > Ixodidae > Dermacentor > Dermacentor andersoni. The sequence goes on along the minus strand of NC_092816.1, from coordinate 104,730,740 downwards.
CGCGGAGTGTAAACAATCGATGACATCATCAATTCTAGGAAGTGGATACACATCCTTTTTGGTGACTGCATTCAGTTTCCTGTGATCAACGCAAAACAGCCACGATCCATCCTTCTTCTTTACTAAGATTACTGGTGTTGCCCACGGACTAGAGGACTCTTGAACAACACTTTTCCGCAGCATGTCTTTCACCTGTTCAGCAATAACTGTCCTCTTAGTTGAAGAAACGCGGTAAGTCTTTTGCCGAATGCGGTGCGCAGATCCGGTGTCAATTCTGTGGCGAGCACGAGAACGAGGGAGTGAAGCCTGCTTGTCGCCTTGTGTGAAATCGAATACAGAAAGATGTGCCCACAAAACTTGTGCGAGAGCGTGGCGCTCATGTGAGGGCAGCGCCTTGTTGATCATCCATAGGATCTGCTCTTCAGAAGTGCTTTGGTGAGGATCGCTTGTACGAGAGTGCTCCTCCTCGCTTAGAACTTTAATGGAGCTGGAAGTAATCTCGTCAAATTCAGCGAGCTTCATATCACGCGGAAGAACAGCAGGGACGCAAGAACAATTTAAAGCCCACAAATTTGAGGCGCCATTCACTACTCTCACGACAGAGCGTGGTACAAGTACATCTTTCTTTGCGCAGCTCGACGTAAGTGGCTGGACTTGCGCGTCAAACGATGAAAGGTCGGCAGCAGCGAAGTTGACAGGGATACGTGACAGCGACCAAGGCGGTAGCAGCAAATCCTTCGAAACAACACAATAGTTTTTCACTGGTAAGGATGTGTCGGTAAGGGTGGCGAGAAGCGCGCTATTCAAAGTAATTTCGCCTATGCCACAGTTAACGGATGCACCACAATCATGAAGAAAGTCAATCCCGAGAATCACATCATGAGTGCACCACGGTAGTACGAGAAATTCTGTTTTAAGATCTTCTCCTCCGAACAAAACACTTGCAACACAAATACCAAGCGGAACTAGGCACTCTCCACTGACACCACGAAACGTCACATCACCATTCCACGGGAACATAACTTTCCGACCCAGCCTCTCTTTGAAAGTCACACTCATGACGGAAACGGTAGCATCAGTATCCACTAATGCTGTTGCAGGTATACTATCAATTAACACACGCACTTTGTTCTTCACCATCATAATAGGCAGAGGAGTATTTCGCAGAGACGCAGACTGTCCGGCGACCTTACCTCCATCGGCCGCGCCGGCTAGTTTCCCGACGGCGCTGGTGACGCAGCACGTCGCCGTGGTGACGGTGAACGGTGTTGGCGACTGGTTGGGGGCGTCAGGCTGCGGTCTGAAGCCGGCGAGCCACTCCTCCTACTATATTGACGGAAGGTATTCCGGGGTGGCGCGCCTGTGGTGTTTGCACTATCAGGGTCTGTCGGCCAACGATTGTCATAACTGTCACGTTCAAAATTAGGCCAAGTTGGTGGTGGGCCATATCTTGGTGTCTGTCGGCGCCGGCGACAAAAACGAGCAATGTGTCCTGAGGCGCCACAGCTGTAACACACAGGCGATGCGCGACCGACGTTGTAAACCTCGGGGTCAACCCTGGGACGCTGCGAATAATAAACGCGTTCTTCCGAATTCCGATTCGTGGTGGTAGCTCGACGAGTTCGTTGATCGTGCGTCACGTCGTCGGGAAAGGTACGTCGGTGCTGTCGCAGCTGATCGACTCGACACTCTGCAACGCCTGGCATGGCAGACAATGCGGACACAGCAGATGCATGTTCTTGAGGTTGGTTGGGAGCCTAGCCAAGCTGTTCGACATCCGCCCCTTTGGTGTGTCTTTCAAGTTCTTCGCGAACAATTTGCCTTATAGTTGCCGCAAGGTCAAATTGAAAACTGTAGTTGTCAATGTCTTCAACGCTTGCCACCGTTGTGACATTTGCTAACCTGCCGAACTTAGGCATGATACGGCGCAGCTTCAAGGCCTCAAATGTGCGGCAATGCTTGATGAGGTCGGCGACCGAGGCGAGACTCTCCTTTCCGATTAAATAATTGTACACATCCTCGGCTATGCCTTTGAGAAGGTGTCCAACCTTGTCCTCTTCGGACATTCGAGGATTGACCGTTCTGCAAAGCTTCAGGATTGCCTCAATGTACGTAGGACAGGTCTCACCTGGGACTTGAGCGCGCTGAAGCAATGTCTGCTCCGCCCGCTTCCTTTTCCTGGTGGAATCACAGAAGCACTCGGTAAGGTGAGTAACGAAGCTGTCCCACGTTGTGCAGATATCTTCATGGTTCTCGAACCACACTAGCGCAGTGTGTGTGAGGAACAGAACCACATTGTCGAGCTGAGCCGTGGAGTTCCAGCCGTTGTACTTGCTCACACGCTTGTAGTGGGTGAGCCATTCCTCCACGTCCTCGCCGAATTTTCCTGAGAAAGGGCGGGGCTCCATCTGATGCATCCAGGCGCCGGTTGTTCGCACTGGAGCTGCCAGAGAAGGCTGTTGGTCACCGCTGTGGGACATCGGGATCTCAAGTGGTGTTGGGGGCAGTCGAGCGAGGCGTCGGCTCAGGCGTGGTACTTGCTGCAGCAGCTCCGTCGTCTTGGTCGAAGTACCCAGCACCTCCACCACAAAACTGTTACGGTTAATGTTAAACCGGCTCTATTTAAGGGCCGAGATTGATGAAGTCAAGATGCGTCCCGAGGCTGCACACGCTAACGTCTTCTTCCTCTTCTGCTCACCCGGCTCATGCCGTAGCAATATAATATTATAATATTATTCCTACACCGTGCGCGAATCCTGCCGTCGGACAGTTTTAATGGTGTTTAATTATCTATATATATAAAAAGTTATACGTGGCTCTGCTATCGCGAACACCAGAAACCAGCGGAGCTGGTGGAAGGCCAGGCTGCCAGTAAAGCCAGTAATTGCTGGGCTTCCCCCAGCTCTGCTGGTCTCTGATGTTTGCGATAGCAGAGCCACGCATATTTTTTTTCGACTGTGGAAAAGACGACTGCTGAAGCGAGCGAGCGGATTTTTATCGGAGAGCAATGACGTCACACCTGTGCCCCGCCGCGCCGCTCCTTCTTCGCTAGGCTCCACACACTCTCGCCGCGTCGCTATGCCACGCGATGCTATTTTTATACTCTGCTTTCATTCTCTCTCAGCTCTCTCTCTCCCCCAGCTCGGCGAAGCTGCGGACGTCAAGGCAAACCCAGAGAGCTTCCAACAGCTCCACTGTAAAAAAAGGATGGGCGGATCCCACGCACTGTGGGAATCGATGTAAGCGAACTTTGGATGCTGTTTGGTTTGACTGACGATAATTAGAGAATGTGTAATTTGATTATGTAATTTCTTCAGCGTTTAATCCAATACGAGAGTGGTGAGTTGATGTAAAGCGTTACCTTGCGTGCACCACTGTTGTTTGTCTGAGTTGTCCACAGAACACACAGGGAGACTTGTTTGTTTGAGGCGTTGTTGTCCGTCATTGATCATACTCTCTGGGAGGGCTGAACATTATCATTGCCTCACATGGAACACCGTATCGTATCAAAACTGTAACATTTTAATTGAATTATGGGGCTGCGCATAATTTAATTAATTGTTATAATTGTATGTATACATTGTGCACATAAATTCACGGTCTGCAGCGTGCACGTTTCGCTGTGTAGCGAAGGCGCTCCTGTTCCACACGACGTTTCTTTCGGGTCTGGGTGTCGAGCTCGACGCTGGGTGCACGCTTTGGAGCCGAAGGAGCACGCGTTTACGTGCTCCTTCGGCATACGTGGCCAGCACGCTGTTGAGACGCCAACTCCAAGCACTCTCGTCAGGATATGGACGATTGTAATGTCTACACTATCATAGCCCAGCTCGCCACCTCCGCAATCAGGCACCTGCATTTTTGCCGCATAGGAAAGCAAGCACAACACGTCCAATACGCACAAACTGCGAAACGCTGCCGCGGCGGCGCCGGCCGGGATTCGCGGAGGCTAACGCTGCCATCTGGTGGTGTTGCACGAAACCGAGCGGTACGCGCAGCAAGACCATAACAGCAGCAGCAGCGCGCGAGAAGCCGAGAGAATAGGCAAAGAAAGCTTCGCCTTAATACTTTCTTTGGAATGATGAATTTACACAATGTCACGAAGCCGTTCGAAACCAGAAAGAGGAAGTTTAGGCAGATATATGTACCAAACATCACTGCCATGGTGACTGACAAAATATCACGTCGCAAGTTCCTGCGCCCGCAAGCTGGTAGCGGTAAGCATGCACAAGTTTGTGTATTCACAGAAACTCACCCATTGAAGCCCAGATGGTGCTACGGATTTTTTGGAGCACGAAACAGACGGACGGACTGAACGGAGCAGAAAATGACCTAGGGCATCTAGCCAAAGAATGCTACGCACCAAGAAGTATTGCCCACGGAGCTTTCAAGTGGAACGAGAAGCGTCCACGCAGTTTTTGATTTGTGTAAAGGTCACGTAATCGTCATCGCCGTGATAACAACACAAACAAGCGCGCCACAGAATTCAGCTCTCTTCTTACCAGTGGCGAACACTAGAATATTTGTAGGCACAACCTGGACCAAGTGCGTTCTTGCGCTCAGATTGAGACAGCAGGCTTAAGGTTGTGCGATCTTGAGCAATCACAATCGAATTTCGAGCGAAGCTGTTTCTCGGGGCAACGGGAGGTGATATTGTGGAACGCCTCCGTAGGACAATTTTACTTCGCTTTCTTCACACAGTTCAACATGCTTCCCACACTTCACCGAGGAGATCGGAAAAACCAACTACACGTCTCCTATAACGCATGAAAATTGGGAGAATACAAATATTCAGTAATTACTTTCAGAGCTTTCGTCTAAATATGAAATCTGTCATATTTGCTCGAGGCGGAGAATCTCGGTAAGCGTTTCATACAGCGCCTCAAAACAAGCCGAAAACGAAGGCTTAGCAATTTTCATTTAGCACCTAATCAACACAAACACTTCAAAATTTGCCTGCACATCGCCCATGGCATTCGGTATATTTCTTTTTCTTCGAAAAGACGTCGTGAGTAATTTAGTTCTCTTTTTTTGTTGGTTCTGAGAAGCGCGAGAACGGGCATCTAACGTTTTTGACAGCTTCTAAAGTCGTATTAACAGCTTCGTAGCGAAATAGTTATACGTGTTCTTTTCAAAGACGTTGGATTTGTAACCTTACAGTCTAAGCATACCAAACAACAAGTTTCACCAGTTGTCGCTCGTTGTTTTGTAAGCATGTCAGTAACATTAATGCCCTTTGCACGTTGCTAGTAACCTTATTGTTCAATCCCAACATACACGGACACTCGAAAAACGTAACACATCTATGTAGCGGTGTTACGCCATTTTAGCTTTATAACTTCGATAACTGCGTACCTGTAGGTCACTTGAGAGCTTTACCAACAATTATAGGAACTTTGCATAAGAATCAAGCGAAAACTTAATTACCTTGTGTCTGTTCAACGAAACTCTAAAAAGATATGTTCGTAACACTGTGTATAGGAACCAACCATAAGGGGCCATACTATGATTAATTAGAATAGTCCTTTTAGAAAAAGCTTATTTCAACAAGAGACGATAGGAATACAGAGTCACAATCACTGCACAATTCCACAAGGATGATAGCATATACAAAGTACGAATCATTGTATACATGGCACGTTTTGAAAAAGTGTCCGAGTCCACACTCACTAACATATAACCACATGGACCCACGGAAACGCACATTTGCACATACACCAATTGTCACATTACAAAAAATGATGTTCAACACATACAGTGTACACAATGGTTACGTACAATGATGATGTGACTTCACATAGCTTTGTAGCGATGCTACGAGATGTGTATATACAAATATTATCATGCATACGAGAGTACGCAGAAATCACGGGCACCTACATACATGAATTTTCAGTGAATACTTCCATGACGTATTTTGCTCTCCACGCACCTTATCAAAAGAGTCAACTCCGCTGCTACTCTTCGTAAGCACAGTTTTAATCAGCCCCGCTAGTCTCTCTGGCAATATGGTAGACCTTCGTGCAAATGTACTATGAAAGTTTTGAAAAATATCATGTATATTAATATTCTAGGAGTATTTTTGTCCAGGACGTGTGTCCTTCGACGCGATAGCCGTCGTATGCAAAAAAAAAAGAAAAAAAAAAGGTTTGGTCGAACGGTAGCTGCAGACCAAGTTCTTCCGCCAGTGGCTCTTGCCATTGGCAAGGGACCATCAGGATAATGTCTCTGCGAACGAAGTAGCTCGAACGCCAGCAACAGGCACCAAGAGGGAGGCGCGGTTATCGCCGACATATTTCTAACAAGATGCTCACGGTATAAACTGACGGAAATATATTGTTACGAGGATTAAGCCCGATGCACAAACGTATGTGCAACTACTCGCGGTATATTACGGTGCATTTGGATATGACCGTGCGTGCAAAAGGGAGACGAAGAGGAAGGGCTAGACTGTCTCCTGGAGCTGTGACCTTTATACCAGCCTGCGCGATTACCACTACCTTTTCCCCATGTAAATAGTTGTAAATACATTTGTGCGTCGGGCTTCCTCCTCGTAACATTTGGTGGAGGTGCGGGGTATTGCCAGGATCGGGGCATCTCACGCTTTATATTAAAACATGCCAGTGTACACATTTGTTTTACTGCACACGTGTTCTGGGAAAGTATAGAGTTGGAACATGTAGGCCTTCATATTGTTACGAGGAAGAAGCCCGATGCACAAAGGTATATACGACTATTTACATGTGGAAAAGTTAGTGGTAATCGCTCAGGCTGGCACAAAGGTCACAGCTCCAGGAGACAGCCTACTGTTACGTCTCAACACCACCAAGGATGTTAATTGAATGTTTGCCACGTGTCAAACCAACGCACCTCCTATCTAGCGACAACGCGGCGGGCACAACGACTAAAAGCGCTCATCCACCATTACCTGGAAACAGGAGAAAAGGATGAAGGTGAGGGAACCACGACAACGAATGGATAGGCGCAGTTAATTAGGCCAGTCAAACCACCACCCATCCCTCAGCGCTTATCGAGCCGTCAAGACAGCGTGTAAACCGGCTCTTGCAGGGTTACACGAAAGGCCCTCAGCCCGCCTTTCATCTGGAAGACTGAGCGAAGAGCGCGGTGGGCAACGACGAACGAACAAGGTGTCGCCGGATGATTTCTTTCCACAGATTCTAAGCCAGTTTCTTCGAGGCGGAGTTACTGCGGGTTTTGAATAGCACGGGCTTGGTATCGCAACGGAGTCAACGATGGTGATTGGCTGCTCGACAGTCTTCAGCTTCCCTAGGCGAGTCCATCAGGGAAGACGACGGGATAAAGAGCAGATACTTTTCGAGAATGAGGACAGATGGTCCTGTGAATTGAGACGTTTAACTTGCTCCTGCATGGAGTGGGTTCCCATACTGGAGCTGTGTGGCTAAGCTAATAAACCCCTTTTCCTTCATTTCCTACACGCCTGACGTAGCAGTCGATGAGCTTGGTGGATTCCATGCCCCGAACGCCACGCTAGCCGCAACAGTACCATTTCCTCTTGGTCTCCC